>NW_026057580.1:65440529-65700541 GCF_023721935.1 Panthera uncia | reverse complement strand
ATATACCACCTGTCTATTTTTCTTTCTATCTGTGTTTATGTAGAGAGAGAGAGAGAGAGAGAGAGAGAGAGAGAGGAGAGGTGCCTGGCTGGCTCAGTTGGTATAGAGCATGTGAATTTGATCTTGGGGTTATAAGTTGGAGCCCCATGCTGAGTGTAGAGGTTACTTAAAATCTTACTGAGGGAAACTTTTTTTTTTCTAACCCAAAGATCTGTTTGTAAATATATGGCTCTTCATAGAGAAATCGATTTTCAATCTAGCTAATTAAATTTATCCGGCCTTGTTTTAATGGCTGACTATTACAGAATGCTTCTTCCTTAGCGTAACATCTTAAAACTCTATTGGATATAAAGATGTAAGCAGCATCTGCTTTAGATACTGTCGAGTGGAATCTTGAACAACCGCGTTCACGTTTTTGGAAAGGATTTCACAAGGTCTGAAAATATGGTCCCTGTTTCAAGCTTAGTGTAACATTTTATAAATGTACCATTTTATTAAATGTTACAACATTCTTTGGGTTAATAAAAATATTTAATCCAATTTTCTTGGCCATTTAAAATTTTAGTGATCTCTTACAGCATAAGGGACCCTCTTGCTTTAAACCTGACATAAAGTGAAAGACCTGGAAAAACCAAGAGACATGGAAATAAGACTGGAAGTCATAGGGGTATGAAAAATAAACATACTTTCCCATTCTTCCAACTGCATTATTTCCAAGCAAAGGATCATTTAGGGTCCACAAGTAAATGGCAAACGATGTAGCACTTTTGTGGCCTGGAGATTCTTTTCTGTGAAGAGGCAGTGGGATTTCAATTATTTACGCTAGAATTTAACGACCTTATTAGGCCTTGACCCCGCCTCCTGCCCAGGAGTGGAAGGGGAATCTTAAAAAGATCCCTTAAAGGTAATGAGCCCACACAGCACAGGCCTCTCTCTGGGACAAGTGAGGCCCAACCCCATGCTTTTCTTTCCCTTCAGACTCCCTAACTGGATGCTTAGCAGGGAGAACAAAATGAGGAAATCGAAGCTTTGCCAGGGGATTTCTCATTTTTTCTACAGCTCAGTTCTTCATTTTTCTTCATCTTTCCTGGGAGCTTTTTTCGCGTGTGCCATCTGGACCCAAGAGAACTGGTCTCACAGTTGTCATAGGATGGATGAACTGAAGCTATACTGTAATTTCTCTTAGCCTGTGGATGATGAAAGGGGGGCTCCTGAGGAGGGGGGAGGTAATTCTGAGGCCCCTGGACCCAGAGAAGGTTGGCTTTCCACTCACTTGCTTTGTGAGAGTCAGGGAGGGAAGGCCACAGAATGTACTGGGTGTTTAATTTATTTAAATTTATTAATTCAATTTAATTATTATTTATAATTATTATCTATAATTATTATTTATAATTATTTAATTTAATATTAATTTATTTAAAATTATTTATTTAATTTATTTAAGTGATTTTATCTATTTGTGAATGAATAGTGATGCAAAATTGAAAAAGTAAAAAACCAGTATGCAATGAAAAATGGGTCTTACTTTTCTGCCCTGTCCAGCCCGTTCCCTGCTTGCTTGCCACCTATTTCTTATGTATCCCTTTGGAAATACTCTTTTCCTGTCCAGTTTTTTTTTTTTTAACACAGATATCATAGTGTACATACTGTTCTGTACCTTTTATTCACATGAGAATTTATCTTGAAGAGTTTTCTTTGTAGTACATATAATGATCTTTCTCTCTCTCTTTTTAAACATTTTTAAAGTTTATTTATTTTGAAAGAAAGAGTGTACAACTGGGGAAGGGGCAGAGAAAGGGAGAGATAATCCCAAGCAGGCTCTGCGATGTCACGAGCAGAGATCAAGAGTTGGACACTTAATCAACTGAGCCACCCAGGCGCCCGATCTTTTTCTCTTTTAAATGATTTATAATATTTCATGATATGGATATGCTATCATTTCTATAGCTGGGCCTCAGTCTTTGGATTAATCAGTTGATTTCCAATCCTTTGTGGTTATAAACAGTGCTGCAACAAATCCTTGAACATGTATTCTTTTGCATCTCTGCAAGTGTATGTGTAGGGTAAATTCCTAAAATTAGAACTGCTAGGTCTAAGGGGACGTGTATTTTTAATACTAACAGATGTAAAATTATTTTCCATAATCCCATCATTGATGAGGGGGCCTGATTTCTCACATCCTTGCCAACACAATGGAGACACTGAATTTAAATTCTGGCCCTGGAGATTAAGAGTTGCTTCTTTCTCCCCCCCCCCCCCCCATTTCCTTAAGAAAAAAAATCCCCGGATGCTAAGAGGTAGGCTTTCTACTCCCAATTTACATCTGAAAATGCAGGGATGCAATTCTGTGCACACAATTCTTTCACTTTACATTTGCTTTCTTATTTGGATGAAGTTTAAGATCTGAGAGAGTTTCTTTGAGAGACTCTAGAGGGGAAAAAAGAAACTAAAAGTTAAAGAAGTTCATTGTGGTTTATTAGCTTTATAAGGCTTCAAAATTTCAGGGCTTTTAAAATCAGCACAAAGGAGTTTTTATTGTCTGACAGTTTTAGCTGAGGGGGGTCCTTATGGCCAGCAGGGGGCAGCATGTCCCCATAGAGAGTCAAGGCTGAGCCTCCATTAGCCAACTGAACACGCTCCAGGCCCGGGACTTAGAACCTGTTCAGTCTAAAGCTCTAATTCACTTTGTTACCTTCACTGTCATCCCATGGTTGAAAACAGACTGGAGTTCCTGAGTACGGAACAAGGCTTCGCGAAAAAACCAGGATAAATTACAATGTTAAATGCCAGCCAAATCCAGGGTGGCATGGAATAAGGGGGAAGAATATTGTGAGCAATAAATAAGAATAGCACCATATTGGCAGAATAGAATTTAAATATTTGATTATTCCAGCCACCATTTCTGGTATAAAGCACAGAAAGAATATCCTTTATTGGATTAATATATTTCAGACATCAATGAAATTTGGTACTTTCTGAGAAGACCGAAAAAAAGTCAAATAATATCTTCTATCCCCTAGATGCAGGAGTTGTTATTTCACCTTAACAAGCAAATTAATCTGCTCCCTTAATATGAGGCTATTCAACCAGCAAATACTGATTGAAAGCCAGGTGCAGAGGATATGGGGTAGAGAAGACATGGGCCTCTGCTCTTGCTGGCAAAGCAGAAAACACTTGGAACCCGGGTCAGGAAGCTGAGGTTCCAGCTTTAGGTGAGGCACCGTAACTGGGGTTGTGGCCTTAGGCAAGTTACTTAACTTCTCTGTGTCCCAGAAATGTAAGTGAAACTAATGCCACCTACCTCATTGACCTCATAGGTACACATATGAAATGCCACATGCAAAGATGCCTGAAAAAAAGAGCCAGTGCTCTACAAACGAAGTATTTTAAAACCCACACGATAATGAATATGCCCTGTGGCAACAGAAGTGGCAACGTAGTGAGTCCTGACTATGTGTTGGGCACCGTGCTCCACAGACACGTGATCTCAGTTGAGATCATGCCCTTGTGAGGTGGGGATCATTTTCCAGGTGAGGAATTCAAGGTGTGGGGACCTTGGGAAGCTCCCTCAAAGTCAGACTGTGGTGGAGCAGGATTCAAATCCAGGTCGGCCTCCAGAGTCCACAATGAGGTGTGCCAGTCTGGTTCTCTATCATTCCTCACAGTTCTGCACTTAGACATTGTAGGTCTTGCTCCCTTAAATTTACTCGAAAGAGAACCAGCAGTTAGGTCACGTGCCATCTCCTGAAAAAATTCTAAAATGTAAAGTTATGATTTTCCACACCTCAATTTACGGAAGCAGTTGGTTTCAAGACCATTCCATGAAATAATTTCTCTGTGAAAATGGGGCACCTGGCTAGCTCAGTCAGTACAGTATGCCATTCTTGATCTTGCGGTTTGGGAGTTCAAGTCCCACACTGGGTGTGGAGCCTACTGAAAAAAAAAGAAAAATGGAAATTGGACTTGTGTCTTAGGAAAAATTCTAGGATAACTGATGAGAGTCACAATTTAGTAGCAGGAGCTCTTATTGGCTAAGGGAAAAGCAGACAAATAACTACAGGAAACCAGGAGGAGAAAAAGCACAAAGAAGGAATCAACAAAAAGAATCCTAGAGGAAAGGTCCAGGCAGGTTTCTTGAGTTTCCTGCCCTATAGGAAATCGGGTGTGGTGGGGATTTATAAGGAGGACTTCCCAGGAAGGCTAAGCCTCCTGGGCATAGAACTGCGAAGCCCTGGGCCACACCCCGTACAGGATGCCCAGGGGAACTGCTAGCAGATGTGAAGGGTCTTGCTTTGTGAATTATGCAGTCTCATTAGCTGGTGATGAAGTGGCTCACAAAGCATAGATCCCAAGTGCCTTACCAAGTTTGGTACTATTTGATGCTTGTTATTTTTTTCACAAGTCACACAGCCACAAAGAAGGTAAGTGCTTTTCGGTTCCTGGGACCTTCAGTGCAAGACCAATTATCTATCATCTGGCAGCTCCCAGTATAAGACAGGCACTGTTCTAAGACTTCATATACAATAGCCCTTTAATAACTAATTAAAAAAAAATGTTTAAGAGAGAGAAAGCATGCACGCAAGAATGGGGAAGGAGCAGAGAGAGACAGACAGAGAGAAAGAGAGAGAATCCCAAGCAGGCTCCTTGCTATTAGTGCAGAGCCCCACACAGGGCTCAATCTCATGACCGTGAGATCATGATCTGGGCCAATATCGAGAGTTTGATGCCTAACCGACTGTGCCACCCAGGCGCCCCTTTATTTTATTTGTTTTTAAATTAAAAAAAAATTTTTTTTAACGTTTATTTATTTTTGAGACAGAGAGACAGAGCATGAATGGGGGAAGGTCAGAGAGAGGGAGACACAGAATCTGAAACAGGCTCCAGGCTCCAAGCTGTCAGCACAGAGCCCGACGCAGGGCTTGAACTCACAGACCGCAAGACGTGACCTGAGTCGAAGTCGGGCGCCCAACTGACTGAGCCCCCCCAGGCGCCCCTTTAATAACTAATAAATAATGGTTCTATTATATCCATTTTACAGATGAAGAAATTGAAGCTTTTTGTCTTAAGTAGAAATGGCACAACCAGGATTTGAACCCAGGCAGTCTGGTTCTAGAGTCTGTATTCTTAACATTCCATTATTCCATCTTCTTAAATTAATAAGGAACAGGCACAGCGGGAGGAGGAATAGGAAAAAAAAAAAAAAGACAATAAATGGACCCTATGAATACCACCACTTAGTTCAATAAGCAGCTTCTGAAGAACCTGACAGGAGCCCTGCCTTGGAACTAGGCACTCCTGAGCCACAGCACAGCTCCTTCACACTCTGCAAGAGGTGTGGAGAAGCTGAACAGGTTTTTTCTATACAATGTGGTAACACTGTTGAACAGGAAAGTCCACTGGTGCGCGACAGAGATTCCTGTGTTCCCAAGCACATACCAAACGTGGAAAGTTACTGAGTTAAAGTGGCTGACCATTAAGGCACAGACTGATTCAGTCAAAGACCAACTATTGTGGAGTCCATTGTCACTCTGCTTCTATAAAACTAATCTTGTTTGTACAAGACTGTTCTGGAAAAGTGAAATTTAAACAAATTCACAACCCTACTAGGTTTTGGTCTCTGTTGTTTGCTTTAAAGACCGCAAAAACACTCAAGCAAACTTTAAATAGAAGTATTAAGTCCTGCAATAAAAAGTGAAGCCGAAAATATTCCACTAGTAAAATTATTTCTACTTTTGCTGTCTGCTTTAAAGTTTTCGCAGTGGAATGGCTGGAAAATATTTTCCACTAAAATCTGCAGAATGATGACTAATCTATTTGCGCCTGTTCATTAAATTGCTAATGGCAACTACGGAAAAGTAAATACCTTGTCCCCAAAGCTTTTGCTTTAAACGAACGACAAGCAAGTGCTTTCCAACAGAGACCAAAGAAGCCTGTCCCCAGGAATTGCAGAGGGGCAACGAATTCTAATGGGACCCCTTTCTAATGGGTTCCTGTTCCCGGTGTAGGACTCGGGAGCAAAAGGCCAGCGGGGCTTTTGGGGATGGAGGGGATGGGTCGCCCCTCAGAGTGGGGCTGTTGCCTCCCCGCTCCGGTCCGCCGGCCGCGGCCGAGAGGAGCCCCGGGATCGAAACCCACTCGTTCGCAGCGTCTGGGCAGCGAGTCCGCGGGCGGCTCCTCCACGCTCTGGAGGATGCGGACCCCGGATACGTCCCAGATGCGCCCCAGACCGCACACAGCCTGGCCTATGCAGGAGCTCAAAAAAAAAAAACCACAAAAACAAAGCGAGTGGCTGGGGGAAGGGGCCGGCGCGGTGGGCGCGGGGCCGAGCGCACGCGTCGCTCCGAGCCCAGGCGCCGCCAGCCAGCCCGGGTACCCACAAAGCCCCCGCAGCCCCCTTTCCTCTGGGGTGGGGATTTGAGAAACCGTAAGGGGAGAGAAGCCCCCCGGCCCCGGGCCCCCCCACCGCGGTCCGAGCCGGGAGTAAAGGCTGCCCGCCAAGCAGGAGCCTGAGACTTTTCCTTCTGGGGGGGGGGGGGGGGTGGGGGGGAAGATGGCAGGTCCGGGAAACAAAGGAAACTTGGACCCGGCCCCGGCGCGGCGTGTGTGGTTCGCGAGTTCGCCCCGGGTCCTGTGTGGGAGTCGCCGGGCGCCTGTGCCAGCCTGCACGCAGTCGGCGCGGGGAAACACAAAGCAGCACGCCAGCAGCCGGGGGCTCCCGGCCGCCCACCTGCCGCGGCCCGGCAGCCCTGGGGTCTCCCGGCCGCCGAGGGCCCGGGCGGCGGCGGAGGGAGGGGGCGACAGGGAGCGCGACGGGGGAGGGGGCGGGGAGGCGGCCGACGCGCGCGGGGGGCGGTGGCGGCGGAGGAGGGGAGCGCGGGTGGGTGGGCGGCGCCACGTCACGGCTATTGTGGCTGTCCCGGTATATAAGGTCCCGCCGGCGGGCCGCCCTCCCCACCTTGCCTGCGCCCGCCCCAAGCCAGCGGTTCTCCACTTACCCCGCATCCAGTGAGACGCGCCGCGCACCGACGCCGACGGAGCGGACATGGGCAGAGCGATGGTGGCCAGGCTCGGACTGGGGCTGCTGCTTCTGGCGCTGCTCCTACCCACGCAGGTGAGGCGCTGGCGCCCGCGGGGCTCGGGGGCCGCGCCTGCCGGGGGGGGTGAGCCGCCCCCAGGGGACCGGCTGCGCCCCCACCGCGGGCCGCGGACTGGGGCGCAGAGAGAGAATCCCGCATAATCTGGCCTGGGGGAGGACAGCGTGGAGCCCGCTTTCCGCTCCCTGGCGGGCTGCCCCCACCCTCCCACGGCCCCGGGAACAATGCACCTCCGCGCGTGGGCCGGGAGGCCCCTACCCTGCCCTGCCCTAAGTCCCAGGCAGCGCCTTCCGAGGCCGACTGGCGCCTGCCACTCGCTTTTGCCCAGAGGTCCGAGGCACTAGCGGAGAGAATGAACCCTTCCCACCTCTGGAGCGCCCGCAGACCCCAGGCCGTTCCGGGAGGGCGTCCCGCGTCCCTCTAGGAGTGTCTTCGCGCCCCTTGCGCACACACAAAGAGGGGACGATCCCTTTCGGGGACGCCGCTCTCACTCCCATCCTCCACTCCCCTGGTTCGGGGATGCCGAGGAAGTCCTGGCTTTCTGGCCCTGTTAACCCACCCCAGTCCCGCGTGGGTCTGGCTGAAGCCTGGGCGGGGACCGGCTCCGGACCCTGCGCTCTCCCGGGTACGACCTTACATGACACGTCCACCTCTTGTCACCTCGTTATCCCATAGTAGCTCCCATCGGCTACCTCTGGGCAGGCGACGGGTGGGACGTTTGCGTCCCAAGTCCGCGCCAGGCTTTGTCTCCGTCTCCGCCGCCCCCTCCCCAGAGCCTCTATCCAGGGAACCGCCTCGTGTCAGCGCGGTTACGAGGACTGCGCTGCCCCGCAGGTGGGTGCGCGGCGGCCTCGAGGGAGGCTAGGGGCTGAGCCTGGGAAACCCGAGCGGGAGGGCGCTGGGGGGCGAGAAGGGCCATTTCTCTCCAGCAGCTCGAGCTCGGAGGGCACGGGTGGGAACGGGGGTCTCCCCACCGCTTTCAGCTGGAGCTTTTTGAGGAGTGTCTCCTCTGAGTTTTTCCTCCGAGAAGTTGGGTGCGACGGGTCTTTGGTCCCCAGACACCCAGCCGCCGTGCTCACCTGGGAGCGCAGCCGGAGAGAGGAGCGCTCCTCGGCTTCCCCTCCGCGGGCCGCGTAACTGTACTCTATTGTCTTGCGGGTCGGCTGCGCTCCGGAGGTTTTTACAATTCGTCGGTGGGGGAGGGGCGCGGCCGCAGGAAACGAAATGATCTCCCCTACCCGCACCCTTTCTAACCAGCTTTTCCCCCCAGAAATTTCAACAGGGGGGTTTAGTTAAGCAGATTTAATTTGGTAGGGAAAATCTTTGTTTAACGTCAATTTAATACAGTAACATTAGTTTCTTTTGTTGGTGTAGAGGACCCTTAGATTCTCCATTGCTGCACTAGGCTCTGACAAAGGTCACCTGCTGCACTAAAGCTCTTTGTATGAATGAGAACAGATAACCCGTCAGGCATCCGAAACCAGGTCTTGTCCCCAAACAGCAGCCTGCTTTAAATAATTTACCATATTAATGCCTTTCTTTTGGTAAGAGTGCTGTTTCCTGGTAGGACAAGCAGATTCTTGCACACAGTAGGTGCCCAATAAATGTGTTTGACTTGATCAAGATTTTTCTTTAGTTTATTTTGTATAGGATTTATGCATTCTTAAGTCTACATTTGCTTAGCGACGGGTTTTACAACAAAGGGCGCTGATGCTGATATAGAATGGATTTATCTTTGGATCACAGGCAACTAAATGTACATGTGGCCCAGACCTGCTTGGTGCCACATCCTCCCTCCTGCCTGTAATCAGAAGCCCTTGTAAACCCTCCCTCGCAGTGAGAGCTGAAATCTCCCATCTGCCTTTGTTCTGTGACAAAGGAGAGATTATCACGTGCTCCGATGGACTGTGCATTTGGTGACTTGAAAAAATCAGCGTGGCGAATGATGCCACTCAGGCCCTGGGACACTGGAGGAACCTTGGTTGTTGGCCACAGCAATGGGCTTAATGACCAGACAGGGAGGCTGCTGCTGGTGAAAATTTAACACCAAACCCTCGGCATCTTTTGTGAAGTCATTCTGCCTTCGTGGTGTTTGGGGAGAAATAATTTTGCTTCAAACAAAGGACTCCTATTTTTCAATTTAAAACAAATGTTGTGGCTGTTTTTGAGAAGGGCTCTTTTGAGATTGTAAGGGAGCCGAGAAGATGTCCCTTGACCCCTTAAGTTAAATCCAAAGCTGTGTTAAATGGGTATGTGGAAGTTACCTAGCAAATCTAGGGTATACAGTGACTCAATTCTAATGTTTTAAGTCACATTTTCCAATATTGTAGAATCCAAGTTATTCATGCAACTCGAAAATCTTCCCCTTCCTAGGAAAATACAGGAAATCTTTTTGCAATGCCAGTAAGTCAGTATAGTCACAAAAACTAGACTTGGTCCTTTATTACTTTAAAAAGAATTAAAAATAAAGTCCCACTCTTGGGAGTTATAGTTACTGAGGAACATTTCTGTTTGTTTTTGGTCGTTACTATTTGCAGTCATTTAGGCATCTGTAGGTAGTTTGCTTGGAAGCTGAAAGAATGATCTTAGACTAAGCAAGAATTCAGAATTAAGTGATGGAGTAAGGAAATAATGGGGAAAGAGCAATCTAAGAATATATCCTCTATCTGAATTGTATATTACGTGTACGTGGAGGCAGCTGTGACATGTGGAAATTTATCAGTGTAACTTTTTATGTATTTTAGATTTATTCAAATCAAACAACTGTTGTAACGCTTTCAAGTAACCCCTCCCAGAATACCTCGACTGCCCCAAATACAGCTAATGCCACCACCACCACGGCAACTGGCGGTGCTCTCCAGTCAACAGCCAGTCTCTTCGTGATCTCACTCTCCCTTCTACATCTCTACTGTTAAGAGACTCAGGCCAAGAAACATCTATACTTCCCCATCTTCTAAACCTAATCCAAATGGCGTCTAGACATCTGGTGTGACAAGGAAAAAAACAGGTCTTCAGTGAATCTGCTAATTCCACACCTTATTTTATCGACACAGAAAATGTTGAGGATCCCAAATTTGATTGGTTTGACGAACATGTGAAGGGTTTGACTAGATGATGAATGTCTGTTAAATCTACTGGAGTTTCATGTCCGAGATGAAGAGACAACATCCAAGATTAGTTAAGAGATGATTTCTTTAAATGTGGCTTAAGAAGTATGGACACCTAAAATTCCACCTTGAAAATGAGAATAGATTTTATCTTACCTAGATACAAAGGATGGGATGTAAACAGAATCCGTTTTCATTTGGCTCATTAAATCTTTATGGCCATAAAACAGTTAGGTAACACAAAAAGCTTCCATGATTCTATTTATATGTACATTAGAAGGAACTTCTAGGTGTCACTGTAAATCCTCAATGCATTGTCTCAGCAGTACTAATTTAATGCCTATGTACTCTAGATAAAGTTTTACATTGTTAAGCTATCACTGTTTCTTGGGAACTGAACTCTTTCCTCTGAGGCTTTGGATTTGACATTGCATTTGATTTTTTTATATAGTAATTGACATGTGCCAGGGCAGTGATGGATTGGAATCTACCCCGGATTGAAGCATAATGAGTAAATTTTGCTTACATACTATCACTTAGTCCTGTTCAACAAGAGTGCCAGATTCATTTAGCTAAACTGATTCCAAAGAGTAGAAGAAGTACATTGACCTCAACTAATTTAAGAATGCTTTGTATTTCTGCATATGTTGAATACTTTTTACGATTTAAAAAATGATCTGTTTTGAAGGTAAAATTGACAAATCTTGAAATTAAAAAGGCAAAATATGTGCCGGAGCCAAAATTGTAAATCAAGTATTTGGGAAGTGAAGATTGGAAGCTTGCTTACATTAAATTCGGAAAAACTTTTATACTCTTTCTGTAAATACTTTTTTTTTTTTTTTAACTCTGAATCAGAATAGCCACATTTGGAACGCTTTCTGTTAGTCAATATTTTTAGATAGGTAGAACCTGGTCCTAAGCCTAAAGTGGGCTTGATTCTGGAAAGTAAATCTTTTCACAACTGCCTCGATGCACAGAAAGCTTTTTAAAAATAGACACTCTAAGGTCTTTTGTTCGCATGGTCACACACCGATGCTTAGATGTTCCGCTATCTAATATGGCCACAGTAGTCTTGATAACCAAGGTCCTTTTTTTCCCATCTTTAGGAACCCACACCAGAAAAACTGTATCCAGCAGATCTCAAGCTACTGTGTGTGTGAATGAACATTCCGTTTTGTTTCATACCTGAATGCTGTACATCTATTTTGGATTGTATATTGTGTTTGTGTATTTATGCTTTGATTCATAGTAACTTCTCATGTTATGGAATTGATTTGCATTGAACACAAACTGTAAATAAAAAGAAATGGCTGAAAAAGCAATCTGTTGAATTTTAAGTTTTTCTGATACAGGGAATATTTTGTGGGTTATCATGGTTGTAGGAGTCTACGTAAGCCATTAAGAATAGGTCAATATTTTCCTATTAACCAGAACATTATAGGTAAACTATTTGGCATTACTAACTAGTAGAAGGTTTTGACCAAAGAATTCATCTAAATGTTGACATCTTTAAAGCTTTTAAGGAAGGGAGCACTCCTAGTTATTCAACAACTATTGAGCGCCAGCTGTATTCGAGGGTACTGAAGACTGAATGCTGAACTTGCTTGAAGATTGAATACTGAACTTGCCGGGCAAGTTATTTCACTTCGGTTGGGAAAGAGTATGTATGTAATGACAGACAGGAAGTATATGGTCACGTAGTGCTGTGAAAACCAGCCAGGGTGGTGAGTCATGGTCCATGTGCTGAATGGTTATGGATGGTCTTGAGCACTTGAGTTGAGATCTGGAGGATCTGGAGGACCATTTCTGATGGAGGGAATATGTGCTAAGTCCCTGAAACTGTTTAACTACTGCCACTGTTTTCATACGTGTGCTGAGGTCCACAGGTCACTTTGTTTTCCCAAGTTGTCACTTCTATCTGCTCATTTCATACTCTAGGATTCTTTGACCCTTCAAGTGTATTCTTGGACTACTAGCTCTAGCATCTTTATTGCTGTCAGGAACCACCAGAGAAGACAGGATGGGATTTGGGAATAAGTGGGAGCTAGTCCACAGGTGCAATTTCTTCAAGGAATCAAGGCAGTTCGGCTGATGGAATCAGGTCCACCAAAGTAGGATAGTCTAAACTCAAGTGATAAAAGATATTAAAAGCATTTACAAAATATAGCAGCTAGGTTAATGGTGTTTGGTTGAGTAATGGGACTACCCAACTTGACCCATGAACTGACCATTATACAGTCCACCTGGTCAACCTTGCACTCATACTGCGCTCTGAACTATACTTAATCCCCAAATAAGGGCAATAGCTACGTCCTAAGTCTAACGTGATAGGCCTATCCTGCCTACGACCCAAAATAACCCTTTATAAGAGGATGTAAAAACTGGTCATGCTCACTCTCGATAACTCACAAATTCTGTGATATAAAGTAAACTGTTAGTACATATGCTAGATGATAATGGAACAAGAGGGAAGAAAAATTTGCTATTTGTGTGAATGTGTATGTGTGTGTGTGTGTGTGTGTGTAGGTGTGTGTGTGTATACAAACATAAGGAACTATAACTTAACAGTCCCCATTTCAGCAACTTGTCACATGGCTATAGCTGTTATTTATAGCTGCCTTCCATCATCCATTCCATATTTCCTTTGCCCTCAGCAAGTATTTCAACCTGGAGAGGTGACCCAAACCTTTGCTTGAATTTGGTTGTGGTTTTCTACTGACTTCAATCACAGGACACGATAGTACTAAGAGATGTCCCAACAGATCTGTATTCTAGACATCCTCTTAACCTTCATGGTGTGGTAGCAGCTGAATTGTCCCTTGGTAGTCAGGATCAACCACTCCAACCAGTACAATAACTCCCTACTCTGTTGATTCAGAGGCTTGTGGAGCTCAAAGTGGTTGGGTGGCAATCTCAACTTCTGGTTCAATGGAATTCTTGCTCTGTCTTCTGGCGGAAGCACGCCTCCCTTTGAAACTAAGATCTCTATGGGGCGCCTGGGTGGCTCAGTCAGTTGAGCGGCCGACTTCGGCTCAGGTCACGATCTCGCGGTCTGTGAGTTCAAGCCCCGCGTCGGGCTCTGTGCTGACAGCTCGGAGCCTGGAGCCTGTTTCCGATTCTGTGTCTCCCTCTCTCTCTGCCCCTCCCCTGTTCATGCTCTGTCTCTCTCTGTCTCAAAAATAAATAAACGTTAAAAAAAAAATTAAAAAAAAAAAAAAAAGAAACTAAGATCTCTAGGCCAGCAGGGCATAAGGGCTCAGGGACAGGAAGCGTGTATTTTGTTAGTGGGTCATATATTAGAGATAATAGTGAGCAGTGCCACTCCTATCTTCACTTCTTGATTCCTGGATCTGTGAATCGTGGCTATGGGAGAAATAGCACCATAGTTACAGCCTATAAAGCCTCCTGGAATTCAAAGTCCTAGCCCTGAAGATACTGCCACTTAGCTGGAGCTGTAACTGGAGTTTTCAAAAGGCCATCATTCTAAATCCAATTGGTTCAGGATGGGGGAGAAAATGGTAAGACCAGTGAATTGCATGGACATAGGCCCATTGCCACACACCATTGGCCAAGTTCCTTGATCAGAAATAATATGTGGATCACCATGAGGGTGGATAAGGTATTCTGTAAATCCACAGATGGTAATTTTGGCAAGAACATCTGCAGGGAAGGCAAATCCTTATCCAGAATAAGTGTCTATTCAGTAAGAACAAAATGTGTCTGCTTCTTCTATGAGGATAGTGGTCCAATGTAATCAACATTCCACCTGGCTGATCACACCAAGGAATGGTGCCATATAGGAAACTCAGTGTTGGTCAGTGCTGCAGCAGTTTGGGTACTCAGCAGTGCCTGTAGCCATGCCAACCTTAGGGCAAGTCCATGTTGCTGGGCCTATGCATAACCTCCATCCTTGCCACCTGGCCACTTTGTTCATGAACCCATTGGGTGATGACAGGGATGGACAGGGAAAGAAGCTGAATGGTATACACAGAGTGGACCATCTCACCCACTTGATATTTAAAAACCCTCCTCTGCTGAGGTCGCCTTTTGGTGAATATTCACTTGGGACAAAAATATCTTTTTTGTTTTTTAAGTTTATTTATTTATTTTGAGAGAGACAGAGGTAGTGCGAGTGGGGGAGGGGCAGAGAGAGAAAGAGGCAGAGAATCCCAAGCCGGCTTTGCACCATCAACGTGGAGGAGCCTGACATGGGGCTTGAACCTACGAAACCATGAGATCATGACCTGAGCTGAAACCAAGAGTCGGATGCTTACCTGACTGAGCTACCCTGGCACCCCTGGGACACAAATATTGAACACTCTCTTCCCATTCAGAGATGTCTCCTTGTATGCCTCTTTCCCAGCCTTCCTTCTTACCAATTTTCCAACCATATTGTTTCCAAGTGCATCCGGCCAAACCGTTGGCCACAACCCATAAACTGGTATACACTCATAGCTCTGAAAGGCCGTTTCCTTTCCAAGCAAAATGAACAAATAGGGGCAGTACTTGTAATTTTGCCCACTGGGATGTCCTTCAAGGATGCCCCAGAAGGGAGTCGTAGAGCTGTAGCAGTCTACTTTGGCGTGGTGCCTACATGTTGTGCAGAACCTGTAATCAGAATTAAGTTTTCCCCAGTCAACTGCTCAGAGGGAACTCCCCATGAAGCCACAGGTGCAGGTCGGGAGAGAGAAGGTGATGTCACAGGAATAGGGGCCATGCGCATTTGGACCACTTCCTCATGTAATTTGTGTCTTTAGGGCCTGCTCAAGCCCAATGTTATATATACCACTTTCATTTGACAATGACGTGCTGCTGTGTATACCCAACTTTATGGCTTGGTGAGTCAGATCATATCCGGTTGGTGACAGGCAGCTCAGTGTGTGTGGCAGTCTGCAGTTAAGCATGTAGGGGTTTTTTTTGTTGTTTTGTTTTAAGTTCATTTATTCATTTCGATAGAGACAGAGAGAGCAAGTGGGGGAGGAGCAGAGAGAGGGAGAGAGAGAGAATCTGAAGCAGGCTCTACACTGTCAGCACAGAACCTGATGCGGGGCTTGAACCCACGAAATGCGATACCATGACCTGAGCCGAAATCAAGAGTTGGACCCTGGTTATAACCAACTGAGTCACCCAAGCACCCCAGCATTTAGTTTTTACTAAAGCCCAGTAGGAAGTCAAAGCTTGTTTCTTAAGGAAGAGTTCCTGTCTCCAGAGGATGGCAGGACTTTGCTATAAAATCCTAAAAGTGACCATCACACCAACCCTTGATCAAATATAAGTTTATAGAAAAGCAACCCAAGGGGCGCCTGGGTGGCTCAGTCGGTTAAGCCTCTGACGTCAGCTCAGGTCATGATCTTGCGGTTTGTCAGTTTGAGCCCCCACTGCTTGGGATTCTTTCTCTCCCTCTCTCTCTCTCTGCCCCATCTCTGCTCATGTGCTCTCTCTCTCTCTCTCTCAAAATAAATAAAATAAACATTATTTTATTTATTTATTTATTTATTTATTTATTTTATTAAAAAATTTAAAAGATTGTATTTGTAGGTTATTCCTTAATTTAACATATTTTATTTTATTTTATGTTTTCAGGGGGTGAGGGGGAGAGAGAGGGAGAGAGAGAACCCTAAGCAGGCTCCAAGCCCAGTGAGGAGCCCAGTGTGATGCTCCACATGGAGCTTGATCTCACCACTGTGAGATCAGGACCTGAGCCAAAATCAAGAGTCTGATGCTTCAGCAACTGAGCCACCCAAGGGCCCCTGGGTGTTATAGCTTAAATATTCACACTTAAATATTAGTCATATAACTTATGGTTAAGTTGTGTAACGAATATTCATGTATGGATGTCTCTTGAACTGGGGTGGGGAGGGCGCCTGGCTGACTCAGTTGGTAGAGCATGTGACTTAAAAAAAAATTTTTTTTTAACGTTTATTTATTTTTGAGACAGAGAGAGACAGAGCATGAACGGGGAGGGTCAGAGATAGAGGGAGACACAGAATCTGAAACAGGCTCCAGGCTCTGAGCTGTCAGCACAGAGCCTGACGCGGGGCTCAAAATCACAGACCGCGAGATCATGACCTGAGCCCAAGTCGGACGCTTAACTGACTGAGCCATCCAGGCGCCCCCCCCCCTTTTTTTTAATGTTTATTTACTTTTTGAGAGAGAGAGAGAGAGAGAGAGAGCACGCGCGCAGGTGGGGGAGGGGCAGAGAGCAAGGGAAACACAGAATCCGAAGCAGGCTCCAGGCTCTGAGCCATCAGCACAAAGCCCAACATGGGGCTTGAACCCACAAACTGTGAGATCATGACCTGAGCTGAAGTTGGACACCTAACCGACTGAGCCACCCAGGTGCCCCAACTCTTGATCTCAGGGTTGTAAATTCGAGCCCCACTTTGGGTGTAGAGATGACTTAAATAAATAAATAAATACATAAATAGATAAAATTTTAAAAATCAGGTGTCTCTTGAGCTACGTTTAGCTTTTTTTTTTTTTTTTTTTTTTTAAATTTTTCTTTCAACGTTTTCAATTTATTTTTGGGACAGAGAGAGACAGAGCATGAACGGGGGAGGGGCAGAGAGAGAGGGAGACACAGAATCGGAAACAGGCTCCAGGCTCCGAGCCATCAGCCCAGAGCCTGACGCGGGGCTCGGACTCAGGGACAGCGAGATCGTGACCTGGCTGAAGTCGGACGCTCAACCGACTGCGCCACCCAGGCGCCCCGAGCTACGTTTAGCTTTAATAGCCTTAGTGGATAAAAGCAAACAGTTTAGAGACGAGCAGGTGACTGAAGCTCTATGCCACTTAGGACTAAGCATTCTAAACACACACAGCCAGTACCACCACTATCCTTCAAACAGGACTCAAACATTTAGGTAGCTGAAAAGTATGTGTTTTTCATTTCTCATAAAACCTCATTTGGGGTTAGCTTCATTCTTTTTGGATTCCCTCCATAAAGATAGAGAGAATGCTTTTTGTCTAATTTTGGTAGTGTGGCACTTTTTGAAACAATGAAGTCCCCATCATGGTTTGCTTTTCAGCATCTCCTCAAATTACATTCAAATTGGAAAATCAATGCATGTCTAAGAAACTTGAGGAAGTTTCCATGTTTATGATTTTGCAAAGAAATATCTGTGATCCCAAAGGGTCTGACGTGGTCTCACTGTCATGTCAACTGGCAGGTGCTGAGGTGTGCAGAAGCCTAACATGTCCAAAGCCGAACTTATTACCTCCCCTCCACAGACCTGCTGCTCTTCTATTCAGAGCACCTACCTGCCAAGTCTCTCTCATTACAAGCCTAGGAGCTTCCTCTTCTATTCTCATCTCCAATCAGCCACAAAATCCTGTCACCTCTAAGTCAGAAATGTCTAGGCAACAGGCTTCTCTTCTCCCTCCCCCTGCCTTCCTCTGCCTTGCGTCATCTGTCGTAGCTCTGCCTCTCTGTTCTTTCCTCTCCTTAGTCTTTCCGCCCCATGGCTATTCTCTAAAATTGTAGATCTGATCATTTTGTTCCTCACTGTAAAAGTTTGGCTGGCTACCCTTTGCCTATTGAAGGTAGAATAGAAACCCTCATTCATGGTCCATAGGCTTTTCCGTCTGGCCCCAATCCAACTTTCAATCACACCAGATTGTTCTCCATTCTCTGAACTAAAAATGTCAATGTCTTTTCATGTCTCCAAGGCTTTGAATGCATCCATTCATCCAACTCAGTGTGGCAGTTAAAGGTATGGGTGCTAGAGCCAGGCTGCCTCAGTTTGCCCCCAAGCCTAGCTATGACTAAAGGAGCTTAGATTATTGCACACATTCTCTGTGGCCTAGGAGTCTGGTCTCTAAATGGGTTTGATAGTAACAGTACCTATCTCATAAGGTTGTTGGGAGAGAATTAAGTGAGTTAACACGCAAAGCTTTAGAACCAAGTCTGGTACATTGCTAGTACATATTAAAAAAATTTTTTTTAATGTTTATTTATTCTCCAGAGAGAGAGAGAGAGAGAGAGAGAGCAGGAACAAGGGAGGGGCAGAGCGAGAGAGGGACACAGAATCCGAAGCAGGCTCCAGGCCCTGAGCTGTCAGCACAGAGCCCGACTCGGAGCTCGAGCCCACGAGCCGTGAGATCATGACCTGAGCTGAAGTCGGTCACTCAACCAACTGAGTCACCCAGGCGCCCCACTAGTACATATTTGATAAACATTGGCCAGCGTTCTTTTCTATTAATATATAAACATTGTGTTGACCTGTCTGTGAGCTCCTTGAAGGCAAGAACTGTGCCATAATCATTCCTGGATTCCTGATGTGTGACTGACTCAATTAACGTTGAGTAAGTAAAAGAGCCAGAAGCGATACCTTAGTACCAAGTAACTGGGGGTGGGGTCGGGGAGGGCAGACCTTTGATACTATATTAGGTCATGGGGGAAGCATGACAAGGTGCTTAGGACTATTTCTAAACAGGCTGGTCTTGGGACTGCTCAGTTTTCATCAGATAGGCAATCTGCTTATCTATCTATAACAGTGATTCTCTGCTCTGACTCCATATTAGAATCATTAAGGAAAATATTTAAAAATAACCATGTCTGGGGGTGCCTGGCTAGTTCAGTCGGTAGAGCACACGGCTCTCGATCTCGGCGTTGTGAGTCCAAATCCCATGTTGGGTGTGGCCATTACTTAAAAATAAAATCTTAAAAAAAAAAAGTGATGTCTGTTACCTCTACCTACCTGGAAGGTTCTGGTTTAATTGGTCTGGGTGGAGTTCGGTCATCAGGACTTTTTAAAATGTCCAGAGGTAATTCTACAGTGCAGCTGAGTCGAGAAGCACAAGCCTGAGAGCAGGTTGAGGCACATCTGCTCTCTTAGACCAACTGGCTGGCAGGGGCTGGGGTCAGACCTGGTCCTGGCCCATGGCTTCAGATTGTTGCACTCAACAGAGGTGCTCACATTGGGCCTGCGCTTGGAGACAAGTAGGGTCATTTTCCTCTAGCCTAGCATTTGGATTTCTACACAAATCTAAAAGGACACATGGATTTACGCTAGAGTCATCTGGGTCTCGTGCCTGAGAGTAGATCCAGAGCCAAGTCCTGTGCCTGAAAGCTTGCTTTATGGCCCCTGTAAGCCTCTGTGGGCTTCCAGAGGATTGGACTTTTTGGAAATACTTTATAGTTTTAAAATACTAAGATTCCATGCAGCTTAAAAAAATTCCATGATTCAGAGTGTTATTATTATTATTTTTTTCCTGTGAGCTTTTGTGAACTTGCTCTCCTCTCCATGGGAAATCACGTTTAATACTCCAAGCTGAACCTACAGCAATTAATGCAAATTCATTGTTATTCTTCTAGAAGACACTGGGCATTCATATACTTGTGTTCTGTTACTTAGCTGTCATTTGCACCCTACCACGTTTTATGAAGACTCAGGAAGGGTTTCCCTTAATGACAGGTTAGTACAAACTGGTAGTTGTTGTTTATCTTCAATGAGATTGCAACAAGTTTGAACTGTTTGACCAGGCTTGTGAAATACAACCAGTGACACAACCATGGTTGAGACTTGGGTGTGAATGCAATCAGGAAAGAGTTTCTCTTTGTAGTCTCATCATTAACACAGTGTTTATCAGTATGCACTTATTACTTATTTATTCTCTGTCTCATGCTAATAAAAGATTTTGAGTCAGCTTATAGAAATATGGGTTATACACTAGTTACAAATACATGAGGAGTTTAAGGAAGGGTGTAAGCAAGGGTAGAAAAAAACCATGAATTCATGGATAGGATTCAAGAATGCTTGTCATGAGGCTCTGAATGGTTACTATAGCCAAATGAAGGAAGGGGCCATGATGGGAAGCAGAAGTTAAGTCGCTTGTGCATTTAAAACACGTGAGTAAATAAGAAGGAGAGTCTGAGGCAAGATTTTGGTATGGGTTCTTAAGAAGGGGCTTCAAGGTAAGTATATTCAACGTCATTAACACCATCCCTGCAACCTCTGGCCCCATAACTTTTGACTCACCCCCAAACTTAACTACTAGACCCATAACTCCAGAGAAAAAAACTGATGATTGCCAGAGGGAAGGGGGCAGAGGGATGGGCAAAATGGGTGAAGGGGAGTGGGAGATACAGGCTTCCATCTATGGAGCGAGGAAGTCACGAGGACAAAAGGTACAGTGTAGGGGAATATGGTCAATGATAATGTAATAGTGTTGTATGGTGACAGATGGTAGCTACACTTGTGGAAAACATCGTGTAATATGTAAACTTGCCAAATCACTATGTTGTACACCTGAAATTAATGTAACACCGTATGTCAATTATACTTCAGTAAAAAATAGATAATACACTGATTTAAAAAATCCTACAACTATTAGGCTGCTGTTGACCGGAAGCCTTACTGATAATATAAACAGTTACTTAACACATATTTTGTGTATTATATACTGTATTCTTACAATAAAGTCAGCTAGAGAAAAGAAAATGTCTTAAAAAATTTTTTTTAATGTTTATTTATTTTTGATAGAGAGACAGAGACAGAGCACAAGTGTGGGAGGGGCAGAGAGAGAGGGAGACACAGAATCTGAAGAAGCTCCAGGTTCTGAGCTGTCAGCACAGACTCCATCGTGGGGCTTGAACTCATGACCTACGCGATCATGACTTGAGCTGAAGTTGGATGCTTAACCAACTGAGCCACCCAGGTGCCCCAAAAATGTCCTTAAAAAACCATAAGGAAGAGAAAATATTTACCATACTGTACTGTATTTATTTAAAAAAAAATCTGTTTGTAAGTGGACCCACACCGTTCAAACCCATGTTGCTCAAGGGTCAACTGTAATTTTACCAGCAGCTCAAATGGTGTTAACCAAATATTCAGCTCTATAACTGAATATTTGTAGGAACAAAAACCCTGAGTGTTTAGAGGAATATATAGACAACATTCTCCATGAATATTATCTCTTGTAACTGAACTTTTTTTTCTTGATTTTTTAATGTTTATTTATTTTTAAGAGAGAGACAGAGAAACAGAGCATGAGTGGGGGAGGGGCAGAGAGAGGGAGACACAGAATCAGAAGCAGGCTCCAGGCTCTGAGACTGTCAGCACAGAGCCTGATGCAGGGCTGGAACTCACAAACGGTGAGATCATGACCTGAGCAGAAGTTGGACACATAACCGACTGAGCCACCCAGGTGCCCCTGTAACTGAACTTCTGATATGGATTGAGCAGAAAATAATGGCAAACACCATGTATGAGGCCCTACTCTAAATGCTTGTATATATATATAAGGGGATGCACAATATATATATATATATATATATATATATTCCTTCATTTAATTGTTGAAACATCTTTTTTTTTAAATGTTTGATTTATTTTTGAGAGAGAGAGAATGCAAGCGGGGGAGGGGCAGAGAGAGAGGGGAACAGAGGATCCCAGCAGGTTCTGCGCTGACAGCAGTGAGCCTGATGCAGGGCTCGAACTCACAAACCGTGAGATCAGGACCTGAACCGAAGTCAGATGATCAATCAGTGGAGCCACCCAGGCTCCCCCAGTACTTGAAACATTTCTGTGTGGTCAATGCTACCAGCAGCATCATCACCTTTTACAGACGAGGAAACCAAAATAGAAAGATGTTCAGTAGCTTGCCCAAGGACACCCTGTAGTAGACTGGTTTCTGACCCATATCGTGTGGCCCCTTGTTTTCAGCCAATTGCACTATCATTGTCTGTCTGAGAGTCTGGGTTATCTTCTCTGACAGGAGCATAGAGTACGGCTCTTCCATTTGCTGTTTAAGAGCAAATGTGTAAGTTTTTACACTTAAACACACAGTAAAGCTGACATCATGTCATGAAAATAAAAGAGTCTGCTCAGTGCTGGATAGCCGCCGTGGCATATCCACATTGAGGTGTCAAATCCATGATAGAGGCCACAGAGGTCGATGAGGATTTCAAGGAGGATGTGAAGGGGCCCAACAAGGGCACATAGGGGTGGGGTAAATGGTGAAGGAGACAAATAGACTGTGGCCCACAGCTCTTTCTTGTCTTACCTTATTTTCCCCTCCCCATGGTGATGTTTCCCTTTTGGGGCTTACGTTTAAATTTTAATTAATCAAACAACTCCAAGGCAAAACAAATAAGAAATTACTCTTCTATGCCATTACAACCACAATAATTTTTTAATCCCCAAATTTATTGTTTCTTTCTGATTGTGTAAGCAATATACGTTTACTGCTAAAAATATGAAAAGAAGAAGCACAAAGAAGAAATTACAAGTCACTTATACTCCTACCACTGGCAATGACTATAATTTGCATTTCGATGTCTTTTCCAGTCTTTTTCCCTCTATGCTTCTATACAAATATATGTATCTGCAAGCATATATATTTCAACAAAGTTGTTTCATAAGGTATCACATGGTTAATCATGCTGATACATGATCAGCAACATGATTTTTATTTTTTCTTATTTATTTATTTTTAATTTTTAAATTTTATTTAATCCAAGTTAGTTAACATATAGTGTAATAATGATTTCAGGAGTAGAATTTAGTGATTCATCACTCACATATAACACTCAGTGCTCATCACAACAAGTGCCCTCCTTAATGCCCATCGCCCACTTAGCCCATCCTCCCATCCACCTCCCCTCCAGCAACCCTCAGTTAGCAACATGATCATTTAAATTTATTTATTTGAGAAAGAGAGAGAGAGAGAGAGAGAGAGAGAAGGAGAGAGCTCATGAGCAAGCAGGGGAGGGGCAGAGAGAGAGAATCCCAAGCAAGCTCCACACTGCCAACACAGAGCCTGATGTGGAGCTCCAGCCCACGAACCTCGAGGTCATAACCTGAGCCCAAGTCGGCAGCTTAACGAATGAGCCACCCAGGTGCCCCAGCATCATTGTTTTTAAATAGTTATTTTGTGCCTACGTTGCTCAGTCATCTGGCTTTGGCTCAGGTCATGATCTCACCTCATGATCTCAGATCATGAGTTTAAGCCCCCTATCGGGCTCTGTGTTGACAGCTCGGAGCCTGGAGCCTGCTTCGGATTCTGTGTCTCCCTCTCTCTGCCCCTCCCCCGCTCATGCTCTGTCTCTCTCAAAAATAAATAAACGTTTAAAAAATTACAAATAAATAGTTACATGGTATTACATTCTTTAGATGTACTATCCTTAATCCGTTTCCTATACTGGATATATTTTTTTCTTTTCCAAATTTTTATTTAAATTGTAGTTAGTTAACATACTAATATTGGATATTTAGATTGTATCTAATATTCTCCAAATTATAGATAAGCAAATAAGTAATATTTTAATAAACATCTTTGTACCTAGCCTTTTGCTTGGATCTATATTTCCTTTTAATGAATTCTCAGGAGTAATATTTCTTGGTGGATGTTGTGCTTTGCCACCTAGATTCTCCCTTGATCATTTCCCTGCTTCAGAAGGTCTTGATTATTGGCAACTCACAACTGATTCTCTTCCTAGGATCACTGTTGACTGAAGGAAGTTGCCTTGCCTAAGGTTATGCGCCCTCCCAGGGGCAGCTCCTGTCCTGTGACTGTTGATGTGGAGGTCCAAAGGCCTAACCTCCTGGTCTCAATCCCGGTGAATTTAGAAGGACCATCTCAGCTCTAGCTCCCATGGGATCAGGTGAAGCCTTCATTTGCAATGTGTCACAGCCCCATGGCTCCTTCTGCCCAGTTTTGTTTCCCTTACTCCCGACAGGTGTTGATTTCCATGATATTCCCCAATAAATTTCTTGCAGACAAATCTCTCGGCACCCGCTTCCCTAGGAACTTGACCTAAGACAAAGTGTTACATACATTTTTATATAATTTTAAGTAGTTTTAAAATAACAGGAATATTTGCTTGCTAATATTTCAAATTGGTGGGTCTGTGTGAAGAATTAACAGAAGTCTAGATGGTTGTAGCAGAGAGAATGGGAAGGAAAGAGGTATTGGATGTGGGCAGAGAGCTCTGCAAGGGCAAGACCGTAAAGGATTTTGCAAACTGTTGTATTAGGGGTATGGCAGGAAGCAGATGACACATCCAATTGGGTAATCTGAGGACAGTTTAATGAAGAGACTATTTACAAAGGTGTGGACAGGGTTTAGTAAAGACCAATAAGGGTAAACATCATCCTGGATCTAGCACCAGTCAGGAGCCCTTACCCACCAAAGCTTGAGGGAGCAGGCAGTGGAGTCCACTCGGTCCCTGTGTAGAGAGGTCTGCAGGATGGGAGCTGGGACTTCTGGTAGGGAGGCACAGACAACCTGAGATGACCTGGCAGAGAGAAGCTGGGGAGGAGGGAAAGCATCTCAACTTTATCCTCCTTCCACCCTCCAGATCTCCTACTGGTCCTTCCCATTTGCCAAGCCCTCCTGGAAGCTGGAGAGCATGGGAGCCCATGCTGCCCACACAGGTCAGTCTCCAGGAACATAGCAGACAGGGTGAAGCCAAATGAAACGTGGACCTGGAGGGACAAACCGAAGATCTCCAGCACAGCCATGGGCACAGTTTTGGTTTTATCCCAAGAGCAATAGTGTTATGGGCTGGATTGTGCCCCCTGCAATTCATATGTTCAAGTCCTAATCTCTAGGACATCAGAATATGACTGCATTTGGAGATAGGGCCTTTAAAGAGGTAATTAAGGTACAATGAAGTCATATGGGTAGGTCCTAATTCGTTATGACTGGTGTCCTTATAAGAAGAGATTAAGACATAGACATCCACAGAGGAAAGACATGTGAGAACAGAGAGAAGGTAGCCATCTAGAAGTCAATGGGACAGGCCTTAGAAGCAGTCAACCCTGTCAACATCTTGATTTTGGACTTCTAACCTCTAGAACTGTGAAATAAAATAATTTCTGTTGTTTAAGCCGCTCAGTCTGTGGTATTTTCTTAAAGGAGCCCTAGCAAACTAACACAAATGGAAAGTCACTAAAGAATTGGGGGATCTTTATTTTGGAAAGATGGCCAGATTGCAGCTGAGTATTGATTGGAAGGTGGCCAGAGTAGATGCAGAGATACCAAATAGAAGGCAACTTTGCAATCCAGGTGAAAGATAAATAGACTCCACTCCTAGCAGTAGAGAAAAGAAGTGGATGGATTTGAGAGATATTTAGAAAATAAAATGAACATACCTTGGCAATGGATTAGATATCCTGTGTGAGGGAGAAGAAGTCATTAAAAAATATTTCTTGATCAAGTATTGATTGAATACTTATTCTATGCCAGCCATTCTCTCTTCTAGACACTGAGGGGTGCAGGTTGTCTCCTAGGTTTCCAGGGGGCACAAGTGAGTGGATAATGATCTCTGGAATGGGAGACCCTTGAAAAAGATCAGGATTTCAACCATTCTTTTATTGATAGATATTTAAATGGTTTTCAAATCTATTTATACAGGTATATGTACATATATACACACACAACCCACACGCGCACGTATTTGGTGCTATTACAAGGTACAATGTAATAAGCACCCTTCATGTGCATGTATTTTGGATACAAATTCAATTCCCAATGAGTGAAAATTAATAGTTCAAAGGGTATGCGCATGAAAAATTTTAGTAAGTACTGCCAAATTGACATCCAAAGAAGCTATACCAACTTGTTTTTCCCTTAACGGCCTGTAAGAGTACTTGCATTGTACATTATCAATTTAAAAAATTTTTACTGCGCATGTTTTTAAGGCTTTTGATAATATATTGCCCCACTATCTGCTAGAAAGTTCGTATCAATTTCCATTCCCACCAGTATGCAGTTATTTTATTTTATTTGTAGATTTGTGGCATATTTTTCTTAAAGTTTACTCACTTATTTTGAGAGAGAGAGAGAGAGAGAGAGAGAGAGAGAGAATGCATATGCTGTGGTGGGGGCAGGGGAGGGCGGGCAGAGGGAGAGAGAGAATCCCAAGCTAGCTCTGCACTGTCAGTGCAGAGCCTTATGGGAGGCTCTATCCCACAAACCTCGAGACCATGACCTGAGCCATAATTAAGAGCTGGATGCTCAACTGACTGAGCCACCCAGGTGCCCCCAGTATATAGTAATTTTAGCTTAGAAATTTTGTGACACAGAAGTTAACCTCACTCATCTAGAGCCATTAATATTTTCATCTTTAGAAATATAAAGATTCTCCTCCATTCTCCTGCCAGTGCCTCCCAATAACTGAAACAACCATCTGGGGATGCAATCCATACAGGGCAGCATGGCAGGACACAGAGCAAGGCAGAGAAAGGCAGAGAATGAATCCAGGGGCCAAACAGAAAATTAACCATCACATTTTCCCTCAGAGAAAACAGAAAGATAAGGTTATCCTATATGCTAATGGAATAGTTTGTTTGCCAAAAAGTACAAGTAGCAGAGAATGTGGGTGAAGATCAAATATTCTAATCCCTTAAACTTCATGTTTTGCAGATGTTAACAGGTACAGGACAGTTCATGTCTAACAATACCTGACCACTTAGGAAAATATTTGAAATAATGTTTGAAGTATACTATAAGTTAAATCACTTAACATTTGGGCATTCTATTGATCATGATTCTATTCATTATTCTAAGTGACTCGATAGATACATAAAGACATTAGAACACATACAGATATATAGAATGTATCCCTCAAATAAAGAATACCTGATTATATTCTATATGTATATAAATGTATATTTCTATATACATATGTATATAGAAAGAAAACATCATGTGTCAGTATGTGTATACATATATTTCTCTTTTTTTTTAGTTTATTTATTTATTCTGAGAGAAAGAAGTGAGGGAGGGGCAGAGAAAGAGGGAGAGAGAGAGAATCCCAAGCAGGCTCTGCACTGTCAGCACAGAGCCTGATGCGGGGCTAGAACTCATGAACTGTGAAATCATGACCTGAGCCAAAACCAAGAGTCAGACACTTTAACCGACTGAGCCACCCAGGCACCCCGGGAAGAATTTTTTTTTTAATTTTATTTTTAATTTTTTAAAATTTACATCAAATTAGTTAGCATACAGTGCAACAATGATTTCAGGAGTAGATTCCTTAATGCCCCTTACCCATTTAGCCCATCCCCCCTCCCACAACCCCTCCAGCAACCCTCAGTTTGTTCTCCATATTTATGAGTCTCTTGTTTTGTCCCCCTCCCTGTTTTTATATTATTTTTGTTTCCCTTCCCTTATGTTCATCTGTTTTGTCTCTTAAATTCCTCATATGAGTGAAGTCATATGATTTTTGTCTTTCTCTGACTAATTTCACTTAGCATAATACCCTCCGGTTCCATCCACATAGTTGCAAATGGCAAGATTTCATTCTTTTTGATTGCTGAGTAATATTCCATGGTGTATATATATAAATATATATACACATATATATACCACATCTTCTTTATCCATTCATCCAACGGTGGACATTTGGGCTCTTTCCATACTTTGGATATTGTTGATAGTGCTGCTATAAACATGGGAGTGCATGTGTCCCTTTGAAACAGCACACCTGTATCCCGAGGATAAATATCTAGTAGTGCAATTGCTGGGTCGTAGGGTAGTTCTATTTTTAGTTTTTTGAGGAACCTCCATACTGTTTTCCAGAGTGGCTGCACTGGCTTGCATTCCCATGGAAGAAATTTTAATAAGGCGATTTGTTGTCTCCAACAGAAGGGGAAACAACAACAACAACAAAAACAAGAACATCACACCTGAAAAAAAACCCCTAAAATTTAAATACTAGATTTATTTTTATTGCGATGGTGGGAAAATGGATACAGAAGAATGCATGTGCAATTATGATCACTTGAGTTTTCATAATCAGAATGAATAAATGTTAGCATTTTGTCATATTTGCTTCAAATATGACTAATTTATTTTCCTTTTTACCTTTTTATCTTTCACTCTTAAAAATGCACACATAGTGGAGTTCCATGGGACCCTCTCTCTGGTCCCATTACCCTCCCAGGCTCCTAGAAGCAATTATTAAGAATTTGGTAATTCCAATCCATGCCAAATTAGTACATAGAAGAATTTATTTATCTTACCTTCTGTGACTATTCTGTTATACATTTGCATTGCAATTTATGTATCTAATTTCTTGTTGATGGACTTTTAGGTTTTTCCCAATTATCCCTACGAGTGTTGCAGTGAACATCCTCATATATAGCTCGTTGTGCATTTATTTTTTCAGGGTTTATATGTAAACTGGGGATATTTTAATTTTCAGGTATACTAGATAGCAAGAACTGATTATTTATGAACTGTTTATTTATTATTTATGATATTTATTATTATGAACTAAAATCAATTATAGTTAATTGATTTGCTCTTACCACATATGTAGCCTTAAACAATATATAATATTGCTTGTTGCATGTGCTCCAGCTTCTAGGACTGTGTAGCAAATTACTCCAAAATACAGTGGTACAAAAAAACCGTTTATTATGCTCACAGATTCTGGGCAAGGCACAGAGGTGTCTGGGGGAAGGCTCAAAGCTGGGATGGAATCACCCACATGTCTGGTGGTCGATGCTGGCTCTTGGCTGAAGCCTGACCTGGGCTGTTGGCCAGAGTATCTCCGTGAAACCTCTCCATGTGGCTTGGGCTAATTCATGACACGGTGGCTGGATTCCAAGGGTGAGGGTGCAGCAGGGGAGAATGAAAGAGACAGAGAACAAACCAGGCAGAAGCTGTATCATCTTTTAAGAACGATCCTTGGAAATAATGCGGTACTTTGCACTCTATTCGTGAGAAGCAAGCCACAAAGGCTGGCCCATGTCGAATGGTAGGAACGGAGGAAGCTTCTACTTCTCTATGGAGCAGTGTCAATATCCTACTGCAATAGAAGCATATGGGATAAAATATATATCGGTGCCACCATCTTTGGAAATAAAATCTGCCACATTTTATTTTTGTTCTTTCTTTTTTGTAACAATTTTTTTTCTGATTATAAAAGTATTACTGCTAATCACAAAAAAAATTCAGAAAAATGCAGACAAGTATAAAGAAGAAAATAAGGGTGCCTTGGGTAGCTCAGTCAGTTAAACATCTGACTTCGGCTTAGGCCACGATCTCATGACTGTAAGTTCGAGCCCTGCGTCAGGCTCATTGCTGACAGCTCATGGCCTGGAGCCTGCTTTGGATTCTGTGTCTCCCTCTCTCTCTGCCCTGCCCCTGCTCATGTTCTGTCTCTCTCTCCTTCAAAAATAAATAAACATTAAAAAAAATTTTTTTAAAAGAAGAAAATAAAGCCTATCGGTTATCCTGCCATCCAGAAACAGCTAGAGTTTATTTTTAGGCATACACGCACACATTCTCTGAAAATAAAAATCAGCTTACCATATACATATTGCTTCTTCATTTAGCAAAATGAAGAACATAACATCCATATCATTGACCTTTTTCAGTGTTAACAATAGAATTCTACACGGTCATTTAAATAATATCTTTCATTGTATGGGTATATTATCTTGATTTATCCAATCCCTTCTTTATGGACACTCAGTTTATTTCTAAATTTTCTATATTATTTTGTCTATATGTCTTTAAAATGTATATATGGTAGTATACTGCATTAAGTATTCTGCAACTTGCTTTCATCCACTAAAATTATGTTTTCAAGACATAGTCAAGTATGGCAAAAATACGTTGGCAAAAATAGTAATTATTTTAACTTCTATGAGTATTCTATTATATAATTACATAACAACTTCTGCATCCAATTTCTTGCTGATGGACTTTTAGGGTTTTCCCATTTATCCTACTATAAACAGTGTTGCAGCGAACATTCTAGTACATGCCTCCTTGTGCATTTATTTTTTTCAGGGGTTATAGTCATGGAGTTGTGGGGTCATGAAGGTATGCTCATTTTCAGCTATACTAGATAGCAAGAACTGATTATTTTAGTCAACTGATTTATTGGCATTGCCTTCACTGAGCCTCCAGATTGCTGTTGGATGGATTCTTGAGGTTTCTCAGCAAGGACTGGCAATTATTAGAGTGAGTGTGCTACTTCAGTTCTAAATACGTGCTTGTGTGCAGTGGGATGACTAGAATGAATAATTCATAATCACCTGCAACAATGAGAGTAGGGCAGACCTTTGCTAGTATTTTTGTGAAATAGCACTTTGATGTCATATTTGAAAATAATTTTAAAATCTCAGAATTGGGAATGTGTTATGTCCTGTTAGTTTATTCAGGAATTCTCTCACCAAGTATCAGAGTTAAACAAACAGAGTTAAACAGCTTTGGTGTGAAATCACCGAAACTAGTCTACATAAGCCTCCGCAAGAGATGGTGTACGTCCTCAGGAAGACTGACTTTATATTGGGATGAAGCACAACTCATCAGAGAGCAGACAATCGTGACGGGTTTTGGTACCAGGAATTTTCCTGTTCTTCTGGTCTTGCTTTTGAACAACTTTGCTGAGTTTGGTTGCAAATAGGGAACTGTATCAAAGTCAGCTAGTTCCTTGGATTGGATTACATAAGGTCCTATCCTGTGTTTACAATGGTGCTTTTGTGTCTAAAAACCTCAGTACATATTTAAATGGACATTAAGGGAAAGTATTTAATCTGCTTTCAGATGGCTCAGTGTTTGGATTTTCTGACAAGAAGTTGGCGTTATTTCTCTTCTATCCTGATCATGTTCTATACTAAGCAGCTGCACTCGATACAGTTTTTAAATGAAGTGTTTTTCATATGGTCTAGTGCCAGTTAAGATTCTGGTCTTAAACCAGAATGTCAGGCAATCCAAAGTTCTACTCATTCCATGTTTCTGCTTGTGTTCTTATTTTAAAAGAAAAGGAACAGGATTTCTTTCAGATTGCATTTTCTATTTTGAGTGGAAATATTTTCACTGTTTTGTTCTAGCCCTGAGAAAGAAACCAGATCGCCTCTAGTTAAGTGTTCTTGGCTAGCCAAGTGAATCCTTTCAGATTTTGGGTCCCTGGCATGCATGATTGGGCCACTAGTTTCTTTATGAGCAGCTAGCTTCTGGGAATGAAATGGAACTGCTGAGAACATGTGAAACAAAATTCCAATGAGGAAAATTACCCCAGAAAGAAGTGACTTGTAACTTAAGATATGCTGTTACCACCTTATTTCCCATAATTGGATTTATGATTGACCCTGTGTGAGGATCCTCTTTGATGTTTAAAAAAAGTTTTTTTTTAATATTTATTTATTTTTAAGAGACAGAGTGTGAGTGGGGAAGGGGCAGAGAGAGAGAGGGAGACACAGAATCCAAAGCAGGCTCCAGGCTCTGAGCTGTCAGCACAGAGCCTGACACGGGGCTCGAACCCACCAGCTGTGAGATCATGACCTGAGCCAAAGTTGGATGCCTAACCGACTGAGCCACCCAGGTGCCCACCCTCTTTGATGTTTTTAAAGACTTTGCTCTCTCTCTCTCTTTTTTTTTTTTTTTTTAAACTCTTCCTACTTTATAAACAATGATTACAAATAAAAATCGTTGATAATCATAAACTAGAAAAGCAACTGTGAAGAATAACATCTAGGAAACTTTCCTGTATATTCTCAAAATTTGTATTTCAGAGCCATTCTTGAATGATTCATCATACAAGCAAATATCCTAGATGACAACGATAAAGAGAAAATTGGAGGAAATCAAAATAAATGAGCAAAACCTCTTTTTTCCTAGAAAAAAAATTTTATTGTGGTGAAATCAGCACAACAGAAAATTTGCCATCTTAGTTACTTTGAAGGGTACAGTTTTGTGGCTTTAAGAACATTTACATTGTTCCGCAACCATCAACATTATCCATCTCTAGAACTCTTTCATCTTGCGAAACTAAAACCCTGTCCATTAAACAGTAACTCCTCACTCCTGACTATCCCCTACCCCAGGCCCAGGCAACCACCATTTTATTTTCTGTCTTTATGAATTTGACTATTCTATGTACCTCATATAAGTGGAATCATACAATATCTCTCCACTTGTAACTGGCTTATTTGACTTAGCATAATGTCCTCAAGGTTCATCCGTGTTGTACATGTGTCAGAATATCCTCTCTTTTGAAGTCTGAATAATACTCCATTGTACATATACACAACATTTTGGGCTTATCTATTATTTATTTATGGGCATTTGAGATGCTTTTATTTCTGACCATTGCAAATAATGCTGTTATGAACATGCCATATAAATATCTGTTGCAGTCCTTGCTTTCAGTTCTTATGGGTATATGGTCAATGTGGAAGTGGTTGGAATGCTGGATCATGGGTAGTTCTATGCCTAACTTTTTGTGGAATTGCCACAGAGTTTTTCAGAGTGGCTGCGTCATTTTATATTCCCACCAAGGGTACATAGTAAACTTTCAGTGTCTCCACATCCTTGCCAACGCTTAGTATCTATGAGTGTGTGTTTAATAACAGCCATCCTATTGAGTATGAAGAGTCATGGAAACCTTTAATGTCAACACATGTACAGATATATTATCCTCTTGAAAGACATTTAGTTTGTGTTTAGTTTTTCACCATGGAAACAAAACTGCTATCAATTAAATCTTTGTGTGTACCTCTTTGTTTTTGTTTTTGTTTTTTTATGTAACTTTTTGTGATTTTGGCTGATTGTAAGCTTGTATTATATTGCCAAAAGTTGAATTGCTGGATTAAGGGTATATACATTAACAATGTTCCCTTCCATTTATACTCTGAGGGTCTCTAACCTCCACACACTGAAACCAAGAGCAGATATTACCAATAAAAATTTTTATTTTGCCAATATGATAGTCAACAAGTGTGATCTCATTGTTTTTATTATATTTTTTATAATCTAGTGAGAGTTAATATTTTTTATCTTTTTACTGTAACCCCCAACCAAACGGATTGAAAATTGCAGATGAATGGTTCCTCTCCACCCCCAAATCTTCTGTCTTATTCCCAAAAGGATGAATAAATGCTCCACAAAGCAACATATTTTTATAGTTTTGCTTTTCAACACTTTCACATTTGATTCATCTAGAATTAATTTTAATAGTTTAAATTTTTTTCAAATGGTTAGCTAGTTGTCACAACATTATTTGTGGAATAATCCATCTTTTCTCCACTGACTTTAAATGCCACTTTTATTGTATTTTCAATTGTATGTATTTGACTCTTTTTTGGAGTATGTATTTTGTTCTATTGATTTGTCTGTCCAGCTCTTGTGTTAGTACTCTACTGTTTTAATTACTATAGCTTTACAATATATTTCAATTGCTGATAGGACAAACCAGCTTGGTTTTCTTTTTCTTTTTTTTTTTTTCCCCAGAAATTCCTTGCTCATCTTACATGTTTATTCTTCTAGGGAAGTAATTCTCAACCTTGACAGTGCGTCATAATCACTCAAGGAGATTTCATAAACACTGATAACCCCATCCCACCCCCAGAGGTCCTGGGTTAATTGCTCTAGGGTGCAGTCTGGGAACAGAGAGCTTTAAAATCTCCCCAGGTAGGGGCACCTGGGTGGCTCAGTCGGTTAAGTGTCCAACTCTTGATCTCAGCTCAGGTCATGATCTTACTATTCATGAGATTGAGCCCTGTGTGGGGCTCTGCAAATGAGAGTGCAGAGTGTGCTTGGGACTCTGTGCCCTTTCCCCCCTCCAATATAAATAAATAAACTTAAAAAAAAAAACCCAAACTCCCCAGATGATTCTAATGTGTAGTCAAAGTTGACTACCACTTTTCAAAATGAACTTGAAAACTCTTTTGTTCCATTTCTGTTATTGTTTTGACCTGTATTGTATTGAATCAGAGATTAATTTAGAGGTAATTGACATCTTTGTGACGCTATGTCTTGCTATGTGATTCAGTTACAGTTCTCTGGTTGAAAAAAAATTTCAGAACCAGACTTTAGCTGACTCAGAGAAAAAGATAAAATAAAGGAATTTCTGAAAGGATTTGAGGTGGCTCACAGATGTGAAGGGAAGCTGAAGGAGCAGATTTGGGGATGAAAAAACCAGAGCTTCTACAAGGATCTGGAGCTAGCCCAGTGCAACTTCATTCACATGCCTTGGCTCCACCAGCCTTCTTATCTTTGAGGCATTTTGCTCAAATTTCAGATTCTGAAAGAAAAGGCAACGATTCTTGCTTGGGTAGCCTCCACACAGTGGTCCGGGAACTCAGAGAAAGGGACTCAGTAGCTGTTCTAGAAACATGAGCTTGGATTTGGGGAGACAAAGGCAATAACAGTGACAAGGATGACAAAAATAGAGATATAGAATACAGGCCTGAGCAAGGTGTTTCTCTTCATTTATTTATATTTTCTTCAGTGTTCCTTGGTGTTTTACAGTTTTCTTTTTATTGAGTTTGTACATTGTGTATTTAGTTTCTTTCTGTTTTATGCATCTTTTTTCTTTCATTTTTCTAAAACTTGGTTATTGTCAGCAATAAGAAAGTTTTGTGTGTTTTTTTTAAAATTCAGCTTTATTGGGGTTTAATTGAGAAAGTTTTGTTTTTATGTGATCACTTAATAGAACTCTCTGATGATTCTAACACCTTTGCACATTAGCTTATCATATTTTTTGAAAATGACATCTTCTGAAAATGATAATTTTGTCTCTTTATTTCCAATAGTCTATACCTCTTTTTTCTCTTTTCTGTTTTAGCCAGCACTTTTACAAGATTAAGTAACAGACCACCTTGCCTCATTCATTGTATTTATGGAAATAATTCTTATATTTTATTGTTAAATGTCACACTATAATACATACATAATTTGTCATGTTTAAAACATTCTTTTATTTATTTATTTATTTATTTTCTTTATTTTTGATTTTTTTAATTTTTTAGATGTTTATTTATTTTTGAGACAGAGAGACAGGTGAGAGAGAGAGGGAGACACAGAATCCGAAGCAGACTCCAGGCTCTGAGCAGTCAGCACAGAGCCCGACGCGGGGCTCGAACTCACGGACCGCGAGACCATGACCTGAGCCGAAGTCGGATGCTCAACCGACTGAGCCACCCAGGTGCCCAAACATTCTTTTTTTTAAATTTTAGTTTTTAAAATTTACATCCAAATTAGTTAGCATATGAACAATGATTTCAGGAGTAGATTCCTTAATGCCCCTTACCCATTTAGCCCACCCCCCCTCCCATAACCCTGTTTGTTCTCCATATTTATGAGTCTCTTCTGTTTTGTCCCCCTCCCTGTTTTTATATTATTTTTGTTTCCCTTCCTTATGTTCATCTGTTTTGTCTCCTAAACTCCTCATATGAGTGAAGTCATATGATTTTTGTCTTTCTCTGACTAATTTCACTTAGCATAATACCCTTCAGTTCCATCCACATAGTTGCAAATGGCAGGATTTCATTCTTTTTGATTGCCGAGTAATACTCCATTGTGTGTGTGTGTGTGTGTGTGTGTGTGCGCGCGCATATATATATATATATATATATATACCACATCTTCTTTATCCATCATCCATTGATGGACATTTGGGCTCTTTCCATACTTTGGCTATTGTTGATAGTGCTGCTATAAACATGGGGGTGCATGTGTCCCTTTGAAATAGCACACCTGTATCCTGTGGATAAATGACTAGTAGTGCCATTGCTGGGTTGTAGGGTAGTTCTATTTTTAGTTTTTTGAGGAACCTCCATCCTATTTTCCAGAGTGGCTGCACCAGCTTGCATTCCCATAAAACATTCTTGTATTGCTATTTTGTAAACCTTGGTTTTAAATTGGCAATTGATGTGAAATTTTCTAAAATGCCTTTTGGAATCTTTTGAGATGATGTGGTTTTTCACCTTTAAAAATAATGATGAATTTTATTAATAGAATTCATATGTCAAAGCATCTCTATATTTTTAAAACGAATTCTGTTTAATCTGGTATATTATTCTTTTAATCTAATGCTGGATTCTGCTTTGGTTTTACAAAAGTGTTTGCATCAATATTTACATTTAAGCTGTTTTTGAGGGACACCTGGGTGGCTCATTTGGTTGAGTGTCTGAATGATTTTTGGCTCAGGTCATGATCCCAGGGTCGTGGGATCAAGTCCCACGTGCTGAGTGTGGGGCCTGCTTAGAATTCTCTCTCTCTTCCTCTGCTGCTCTCCCCTGTTTGCACTCTCTCTTTCTCTCTCAAATAAAATAAAATAAAAAAGAAACAATTCTAACAATATTTAATTCAGTTTCTTATTAAATACCTTTTTTGTCCCTTTAAAAAAAAAAGATGTTTTTGAGTTCCATTTGTAATTTTTTTCCCCATCTTTGTTTTCACTATTATGCTGCCTGTCAAAATATTTGGAAAGCTTGCATTCTTTTCCTATGCTCTGGAATGGTTTAAATATCATAGATAAGAATTATCTTCTTGACGATTTCAAGGAATTCACACATGAAATCATCCAGACTTGGAGCTTTTTAAACTGCTTTGTCAAGATTCTCCATTCATAAAAAAAGAAAGACAAAGATTCTCTATTCATTTCACAGTTACTCATCTGTAGTAAAATTTATTAATTCATGTATCCCTAGAAAATTCTTAATTGCTATCATATTTTGCATATATTAATAATTAAAGTATCCACTTACAATTACTTCTAATTTCCTCTGTGCCTGTGTCTTTTCCCTTTTTGTCGTCTTAATTCTTGTGTATTTGGGATGAATCTAATTTAAATGTTCCCAGTGTGTCACTACTGAAGGACTGTTTTGGTGGATCCTTTGTTAGTGAGGTTTCTTGTGGAGTTGCCCAAAATCTTACTGAACACCATTCCCATCTCAATTTAGAAAAGCAACATTTAGTGTCTCACAAAACATTGCCCTTTTTGAATTTGTGAATAACTTTTAAGTATTTACGAAACTAAAGTCTGAATATTCCTGAGCAGCATTAGACTTATATAAGATAGGAACTGTGACAACTAGTTTGTGGTTTCGAGGTCAACACAAATGGGGAGCAAGCTAATTTAGATAAGTGGGGCTTCATGTGAAGAAGGCACGCTTCTTATCAGGAAAAGGCTTCACCTGACTGGCGAAGTGGTATAAAAACAAACCTTTTTTTTTTTTTTTACAGATTTTATTGTTAAGTAGTGTCTACACTCTACATGGGGTTCAAACTCAAGTTTGAACCTTGAGACTGAGAGTTGCATGCTCCACCGACTGAGCCAGCAAGGCACCCCAAACCTACTTTTTAAATTAAATTGTTTGAGATAATTATAGATTTCAAATGCAGTTGTAAGAAATAATGTGGAGTGATCCTGGGCACACTTTGCCCAGTTTCCACAAATGGTAATATTTTGCGAAATTGTGGTATAATATCACAACCAGCATGTTAACATTAAGCCACCAATGGTATCGCATTTCCCATACTCGTCTGTGTGGGTGTGTATTTGGTTCTACGCCATTTTATCACATGCATAGGTTTGCATATCTGCCATCACAGTCAAGATACTGAGTAGTTCTGGGGCACAGGGGTGGCTCAGTCAGTTCAGTGTCAGACTCTTGATTTTGGCTCCGGTCACGATCTCACAGTTTGTGGGACCAAGCCCCATGTTAGGCTTTGTGTTGATAGTGTAGAAGTGCAAAGCCTGCTTGGGATTCTCTCTCCCTCTCTGCCCCTCCCCCACTCTCACACGTGCACACGCACTCTCTGTCTGTCAAAATAGTGAATAAACTTAAAAAAAAAAGATACTGAAGAGTTCCAATACCACAGGGGTGCCTCATGTTGCCCTTTCATAACCACGCCTCCCTCTCTCCTCCCCTCTTACTGTTCCTAACCCCTGGCAACTGCTTACTTATCTAAAAGTAAGTAAACCTCCATTTCTAAAATCTCATTTAAAAATATTACGTAAATGGAACCATACAGTATGCAACCTTTTGAGATGATGATGATGATGATGATGATTTTTGCTGAGCATAATTCCCTAGAGATTTGCCCAATTTGTTGCATGTACCAATCGTTTGTTCCTTTTTATTGCTACGTAGTATCAGATGATATGATGTGATTCCAGTGTTTGGCAACACCTTTATAACACAGGCTGGAGACCAAACACTGAGTGGCAATTGTCTTAGGATAAGAGCTTGCCAGGTTAATGACTTTGGTCTGCAACCAGGGTTTTGAGAATACAATGATAAACACATCTCAACCCATCTCAAAAGTCTAAGAAAGTGCTCAGCCGTTTATTTTGTGTTAGGATTCCAGTTGCAATTATCTGGGTTCCTGAAAAACCTAGTTCTTGGGCTGAGAACTAGTCAGCAGAAGACTGAGGCTTGACAGGGGCTTGGTTCAATACCTAGATAACAGGAAAAGGAGAGTTCTCATCTCCAAATGTCAGAACCTTCCGGATGGTCTTGATCAAAGCTCTTCACAGAAGAAAGATCTTTGTTCCAAAAGAGTTTAACTGACTCACTCAAGGTCAGTCAGCCTTTTTTCCCTGAGCCAATGCTACAAACGGTTCTGAGTACTTGAATATATGGCTCAGTCTTCTGTTTTGCAAATGGAGTCCAGACGGATAAGTTCTTAGGGCAGGGCTCTGATGGATCTCATTCTTATCCCAGGAGGGATCACTGACCATAGAGAGGTGGAGCGCTCTGTGTTTCACCCAGCCTAGTTCACACACCCACCTCTGGTTTGGGGGCACAGTCAGTTCCCAGAAGAAGGGGGAGGGCAGCTAGGGCCAACAAGATCACAAACAGTATATGCATCAATTAACGTGAGTAAAGGTTTGGCTATGGTCTGGAGTAAATATTTTAAACGATACGCATGCTTGGCTTTCAGATAGGAATGTTGTGGTTGGCATTATAGATAAGAAAGCCAGGATATAGAGATACTGCGTGGTGCTCAAATGGAGCCTTATAGAGGGATGACACGTTCTGGGGCCCTTATTTTCTAAACTCTTTTTTTTCTGTACATACTGCTCATCAACTCAGGGGGACTCCAGTATATCACACACACTCACCCAAGGCTGCTGTGCAAACCAGTTAGCTCGCAATAAAGGAAATAAATCTCCAGGCACCATACCACTTGCGCTCAAACTAACCAGAGAATGAATGATTCACCAGAATGTTGTATGGTGAGCAGAGGATCAATGAAATAAAGGGCAAAGAGTTTGACCCAGTGATGCTTAATGAACTTTCTTTGCTTCCCAAAGGGCACAAATTGCCAGCAGTATCCCCCCAGCCTCAGTGCAGTATGATTTTAATACTGATCACCCAATCCCTGTTCTGTGGGTTCTGCTCCTACAGATTCCACTCAGATACCATCCTTTTGTCAACAACTTGGTTAGGCAAAGGATTGATTTCACAAAAGCTTCAAAAGTAATATAATCCTGGTTTCCCTTTTGGAGGCTATTCTTACTGCATAATAGCATTAGCAATCATTTAATGATTGCTTACGAGACACCAGCACTTTTTTTTTTTTTTTTTTGAGAGAGAGAGAGAGAGAGAATCCCAAGCAGGCTCTGTGCTGCTGTCAGTGCAGAGTCCAACGCAGGGCTTGAATTCACAAACCGCGAGATCATGAGCTGAGCCGAAATCCAGAGTCCAATGCTTCATCAACTGAGCCACCCTGGTGCCCCACCATCACTTTTCTTTTTAAAGTAATCTATTCCTAACATGGGGCTCGAACTCACACCCTGTGAGATCAAGAGTCACATGGTCTACCAACTGAGCCAACCGGGTGTCCCTGATACCAGCACTTTTTTGTTTCTAAGGTCATATTTAAAATTTTTAATTGGGGGTGCCTTAATTGGGGGAATCTTAATTTCTGCTCAGGTCTAAGAGTACAACACTTAACCAACTGAGCCACCAAGGCACCGCAAAAGAAATAGGTTTTCAAAAGTATTTACCCACTGGGGCCTGTGGGTGGCTTAGTCAATTGAGTGACCGACTTCGGCTCAGGTCATGATCTCATGGTTCGTGAGTTTGAGTCCCGCGTCGGGCTCTGTGCTGACAGCTCAGAGCCTGGAGCCTGCTTCAGATTCTGTGTCTCTCTCTCTCTCTCTCTCTGCCCCTCCCCCACTCACGCTCTGTCTCTCAAAAGTAAATAAATGTTAAAAAAAATGTAAAAAAAGTATTTACCCATTTAAATAATGCTGAAGAGAATAATATTTTACGTAAGTATTGTTACATGTGTTATATGTAGAAAAAGATTGGAAGTAAAATTTTTGGCTAAAAAGTATACGCATTCTCTTTAAAAATTTTTTTTGTCAAATTTAAAATTTTTTTTAATTTTAGAGAGAGAGTATAAGTGGCGGAGAGAGGCAGACAGAGAGAGAGAGAGAGAGAGAGAGAGAGAGAGAGAGAATCTTAAGCTGGGTCCACGCTCAGGGTGGAGTCCAATGTGGGGCTCTATCCCAAGACTCTGGGGTTGTGAACTGAGTCAAAATCAAGAGTAAGATGCTCAACCAACTAAGCCACCCAGGTGCCCCTTCATTTTTACTTTTGATAGGCTTGGCCAAGTTACCCTCCAGTGAGGTTGTATCAATTTATATTCTTTTACCATCAGTGTACAAGAGTGCTCATTTCTCCATACTCTTGTCAACAGAGGTATTATAAATTTTTAAATATTTGTTAATCTCATAGGTGAAAGGGTGTCTCTGTGAGATTTAATTGTATTTCTCTTATTAGTAAGTTGGTCATTTTCATATTATAAGGGCCATTTAAAATTCCTTTTATGTGAATTCTTGCCAATTTTTCTATTAAGCTGTTAGCATTTTTCTTATCGTTTTATAGGAGCTCTTTATATTTTAGAAAGAAAAACCTTTTATTTTCATGTGTGCAGCAAATAATTTATACCCACTTTGTTATTTGACTTTTAAATTCTCCTTGATGATTGAAATTTCATGATAACTTTCCATGGGCCCATCAATTGTGAACTATTTTTGTTCTGATAAATATTTTAAAATTATTCCTTTAAAATAAATTATTCTTTTTAGTTCCTTCTCTTCTGTTTTTCTGGAATTTCTCTTAGCTGGATTATAGACTTCTTGGATTGACCCTGATTTTCTTTTCTTTTCTTTTTTTTTCATATTTGCTATTATTGATAGGAAGTACATTCAACTTTATCTTTAATTTGTCAATTAATGTTTTTTGGCTATTGAATTCTAAACTTCTAAAAGCTTCCTTGTTTTGTGGTTATTCCTTTATTTCCATGGCATTCTGTTCTTGTTTGATGGATGAATTATATTTCTTGCTTTTCTGAAGATATTTATGATAATGGTTCGAAAATTCTTTTCTGCTGTCTGCATTATCTGTTTTCTCTAAGGTTCTTTCATTCTGTTTCTTGTTTGTTTGTTTGTTTGTTTGTTTACTTTGCTCTCTGTCTTCCTGTTAGTGGCTCTCCACAAATGTCTGGTAATCTCTGGATATCCATGAAACAAGTACTCAAGAGCTCATCAGAGAGTCTAGGGGTGTGTGTGCCGTGGGTGGGAGGGGAGGGTATTCATTGCCTGGTGGGATTCAATGTAGAAAGATAAGACAGCATTTTTTTTTTCTTTTTTAGAAATTCCAAATGTCAGTGTCTCTATGTATTTTCCTGGAGATGTTCAATTTCCACAGAAACATACCTTCCAATCTTCTCCCTGGGAGTATATGTCTGGCTGTCAATGTTTTGGTTGTTAGAAGGGGAAGAGGGTTAGAAGACTCATTCCAAACTTCAACTTTCATTAAATCCTTATTTCCCCTACAGTCCCTTATCCATACTGTCACCTGTATCTGCTATGCGCAAACCTAGAGCTTTTATATCCCAACCCTACAGAGATTGAGCCTTTGACTTTTTGTCCCAGTTATGGAGTAGAAGTTGTGTGGCTAGACAGGGAGAGGGAGTAGGGGACCCCAAGAGTCTAACTGCTCCTTATAGAGACTTTCAACATTCCTTTCTTTAGTCAGCCCTGCACACACTCTTGGCTTCAAAGATAAGTAACATCCTTTCCCTTGGCCGGTCTTTCTGTACATGACATAATTTTTATGGAATTTTACTATTTTCAAGGCACCTAGGTGGCTCAATTGGTTAAGTGATCGACTCTTGATTTTGGCTCAGGTTATGATCTCATGGTTTGTGAGTCCAAGCCCCAAATCGGGCTCATGTGCTGACAATGTGGAGCCTGCTTGGGATTCTCTCTCTCCCCTCTTTTTCTCTACCTCTCTCCTGCTCATGTGCACGCTCTCTCTCTCAAAATAAATAAACTTAAAAAAATGAAAAAAAAAAAAGAATTTTACTATTTTCAATTTCAGAGATTGAGCATATCTGACACCCTCCCCCCCTAATTCTGGGTCCTCCTCCTGCCTGTTCACTAGCATCATTCAGTAATATGGTTTCTACAGAGTCCCATGTCATGCACAGAACGGTCCCATTTTAATATATTTTTTCCCAATTAGATGAAACATTAGATTTTACTTTTATTTTTTATTTTATTATTTTAAATAGGCTCCACGCCCAATGGGGGGCTTGAACTCACAAACCGTGAGATCAGGAGTCACATGCTCTATCAACTGAGCCAGCCAGATGCCTCTCAGAACATTACATCTTAAAAATTATTGCTAAAAGTAACATATTTTCACTATGGAAAGTGCAGTTACTCAGGAAGAAAATAAAAATGAACTAATATCACAACTTGGAGATAGTCACAGTTGACAGTCTTTTCTATTTATAAATACATCTTTCTTTTTTTCTTAAAAAATGGATTTTATTATACATCCCATTTTATGAACCACTTCAAATTTTTTTTGGTAGTAATCTGTACTATGGATTAGTTAAATTTAAGTTACTTCAAAATTGTCTTGTAAACAATTGAAAGTCAAGCTACAAATGTCTCTTTGATCCAAATTTCATGCTTATATTTTCTTTTATTAATTTTCATAACTTTTTGCTCTTTTCTTGGAGAAGAGAATAATGCGTTATTCATTGTTTTGTGTTCCTTCAGAATTCTCGGACTGGCAATGGACTTCTGGGAAAGATTCCGAGTCTTTCGGGACCACAGTAATCTTGGCTTTATGGAGGAGTCGGGAAGCCCTGCCAGATACAGAGAAAGGCAGAGTGGGCAAGAGATGCCCCACTGCTAGCTTCTCCTGCTCGCCTTTTCCTTTTCCATTCACTTCTAATCTCATTAAGCTCATGACTCAGACCGTGGAGTGGGCACTGAACGTCTGTCCAAAACAAGGGGAAAAACAAAAGAGAGTGAGAGATGGTGACCAAACATCTGGGTGATGTGGCATGCCTACATATGAGGGGAAGAGGGAAAGCAATTCTTTTGATTTTTTTTAACTTTATTTATTTATTTTTGGGAGAGAGAGAGAATGCGCAAGCATGAGCAGGGTAGGGGCAGAGAGAGAGAGAGAGAGAGAGAGAACAAGAGAATCCCAAGCAGACTCTGCACTGTTAGCACGGAGCCCAACGCAAGGCTTGACCCCACAAACCATGAGATCGTGACCTGAGCTGAAATCAAGTGTCTGGCACTTAACCTACAGAGCTACCCAGGTGCCCCAGAAAGCAATTCTTTTGAAATGAAGTTTGGGTCTGCAAAGGTAATTGTGAATTGTTTCCTTTTGTTTAATGGTTTTGTTTTTCATGTAGACAAACCATGTTCCAATAATTATGTTTTTGAGAAGGCAAGGGCTATATCTTATTCATCCCTTTGATCCCCATGTCTCCCAATACCATGTCTTTTACCTAGTAAACAGTAAACATTTGCTTTTGTTTGTGTTGGTAATCATGATGGTAGGGTAGCATGCACGACATGATGTGGAACCTGGAAAAAAAAAAAAGCAGAGTTGGATGATTAACAAATGATGTTATTGTGTACAATAAAAACTCGAAAGAGTTGACAGATATTTATTGGAATTGATGAGAGAATACAGCCAGGTTGCTGGATATATATGTAAGAATTAGTTGATTTTCTATGCGGTTGTAGTGGCCTGAATGGTGGGTCCCAAAAAATGTGTCCACGTCCAAATCCTCAGCACCTGTAAAGATTACCTTACATAGAAAAAGAGTGAATATTACCTTATATGGCCAAAGATGTGATTAAGTTAAAGATTTTGAGAGGAGAAGCTTATCTTGGATATCCAGGTGAGTCCTAAATCCAATGACAAGAGGGAGGAAGAGGGACATTAGACCCAAAGAGGAGCAGGCAGACCAAAGATGGAGGTAGAGATTGGAGGGATGTGCTAACTGTTGGGTGGCCACCAGCAGCCAGAAGAGAGGCAAGCAAGAGTTCCTCCTTAGAGCCCAGGGAGGGAGCATGGCCCCACTACATTTTGTATTTCTGGCCTCCAAAGCTATGAGAGAAGGAACTCATGTTGTTTTAAAGCCACCAAGTTTGTGATAATTTGTTATAGCAGGCTCAGAAAACTAATAAAAGAATACACAGGAGAATAGGGCGTTGTGGTTGTGTGTTCTCTGGAGGCAGACTTCCTTTCTTCAATCCTGACATCACCAGTTACTAGCTGTGCCATGTCGGGCATGGTATCTAATATCTCAGGTCGTGGAGCACATAGTGTAAGTACAGTGCAAGTATATCCGTGTCTGGCTTATAGCGAACGTGTACTACATGTTGGTAAGTTTCTCGTCATTACTATCAATATAATCGTCATTACCAGCAACAGTTCGAAAATACAGCTTGAGAAGGCGTTTAACACAGCAATAACAAATAAAAGGGAGGGAATAAATATAATCACTAAAGTCTCTACGTGCCAGGTCAGAAAACTTCCTGGAAAGATATGAAAGAAGGACTCAAATAAGGAGAGGGCTATGTTATGTTCATTGATAAACATACTTAATAGCATAAAGATGTCAATTCATACAAAATTAATCTATAGTTTTAAATCCACTCTAATCAAAATCCCAGTAGGTGTTTGGTTTTTTTATTTTATTAAAAAGATTTTTTTTACATTTCTTTATTTTTTGAGAGACATAGAGAGACAGAGCACAAGTTGGGGAGGGGCAGAGAGAGAAGGAGACATAGAATCCAAAGCAGGCTCCAGGCTCTGAGCTGTCAGCACAGAGCCTGATGCGGGGCTCGAACTCACAAACTGTGAGATCATGACCTGAGCCGAAGTCGGATGCTTAACTTACTGAGCCACCCAGGTGCTCCATAGGTGTTTGTTTTTTTAAAAGAAACTTGACAACTGATTCTAAACGTGATGTAGGAAAGCAAATATGCAAAAATAGCCACTACATGCCTAAAGAAAAAGAATTAAATATATACTTTGTTCATACACTGGAATATTACATAGCAATGGAAACACGACAATAGATAAGGACTCATGAAATTAAGCTGAAAAGAAATGTCACCGGCAAACAGGTGGAACTAAATTGTAGGTGATTAAACTATTAAGAACAGCAAGAGAATTATTATTACAAAATGTGGATCGTGGTAACCTTGGGAGGCCAGGGCATGCTGCTGAAGAGGGTTATGGAGGAATGTTCCACGGTGTTTAAAGATATGTTCCATTTCTTAGGCTGGGTTTGAGGTACAAGAATGTTTATTTTATTATTATTCCTAAAACTTCTTTTATCTTTTTATATTAAAAAAAAACTTTTAGAAAGAGGGTACTAAACACTGAATGATGCTTATGCTTTCATTACACTAATGTTTTCATAGAGCACTCTTGTTTCATTATTTCTCTGAGTAGTTGCAGTTTTACAACTACCAAAATATAACCTTCCACTTTTCTCAGTTCAGCACAGCCATTGAATTCCCCTCCCCCACCAGGGTCCTGTGTCCATATTCCTTTAGTTGTTTCATAGGACCTGCTGCATGTAGAAGCTATCCAGCCAGGAAGGCATTAGAAACTTGGGAGGCTTTAGAAAATTCACCGCCCACCCCACCCTTTATTTTGGTAAACTTCTCTGGATGAAACAGAAACGGACATGCCCTCTTGCCTTTTCTCATCCGCCTTGGCAGAGAATCACTGCAGTGTGTTGAGTGATGATCATTGTATTAACTCTGTGTGAAAAAAGAAAATGTTGAGAACTGGTGATCTAAAAGAAAGGATGATACTCTTTTCTCTTAAAGGTTTTCTTTTCTCTAATGGATTTTAGATTGGAGCTGAGTCACCCCTGCACTAGAGAAATTTGATGTAGAACTTAAGGGCAGTCTCTAAGCCTGGAATATGAGAAGGGTTATGAGTCAATGCCCACAGACAGAATCAGATAACCCTTGGGGAGAATAGGTTACTTTCCCGATGGCCTGTGGAGAAATCTCACACTGCGTGGAGACAGGTGCACTAGAAGGGCCCCTGGAGACTTTGTCTAGTGACCTGACATCTGGATGTTACTTTGATTGCTCATAAGCAAGAGCTCTCCAAGCACAGACAGTTCAAAACCCTTGTGTCACTGTAGCAGCAATGATTATAATCACAGCCAAGCACACAAAGCCAACTGCACTGCCAGGGAGGCCATTAAAATATTGGAAAATAAATGCTAGCATTTATGGAATCTCTAGCCTAATCCCCAATATTATGTATTCCCTCCAACTTGAAAGCCCAGCATTTTAAAAAAGAAAACAAAACCAAGGATAGAAATGTAAAAAACTTTTATATTTTTATACTTAAACTTTATATAAATCCAAGAGTTTTTTTTCTCTTTTTGCACCAAGACATAAATATTTTTTAAACTTAATCATGTGAATGGAAGATTGTTCAATTCCAGGGCAGCACTGAGGAATGAATGAGATTTATTGAATTTATGTTATGTATTATACTTTTATGCTGCTAGGGAAAGAACTGACAGGTTGAGAAAGTTATTAACTTCTTGTGTGTATTAAAACAACACTTGAAGGCAACTGACTTTAGATAAGACAAAAATAATCATTATAGCCTGTGATGTTACTTTAGTTTAAATCCAGGCTGCCCTGAAGCTCAAATAGAGATAAAGAGCAAGGGTAGGATGAATGTTTTCATTGAAGTTGTAACTTCAAATATTGAGAGGCTCTTGGGAGGTTATCCAGTCTATTCTCAGTCTTTGACAGGATTATAGTTAAATCAGCTCAAGCAGATGGCAATCCATCTTATTTCTAAAATTGCCCACTCAAGAAATTCCAGACGATTCTCTCCATGGTTCTTTCTATAACCTTACCTTTCTTTTCATTTACTTTCTTTCTTTTTAACCATCTATCACCATATGAAGCTAATACAATATTAATGACTATATTCTCTCCATGCTGTACATTACATCTGCCAGATGCATATATTTTATAACTGGAAGATTGTACTTCTTTCACCTATGTTGCTCCCCCGCCCCCCAGCCCCCTGCTCCTCTGGCAGGAACCAATCGTTTCTCTGTTTGCATGATTCTGGGTTTTGTTTTGTTTGTTTTGTCAAATGCTTTTTCTGCATCTGCTGAGATGACCATATACTTTTTATCCTTCATTTTGTTAATGTGGTGTATCACGTTGATTGATTTGCAAAAGTTGAGCCATCCTTGCATCCCTAGAATAAATCCCATTTGATCATTGTATATGATCGTTTTAATGTATTGTTGAATTCAGTTTGCTAATAATTTGTTGGGGATTTTTGCATCTATGTGCGTTAGGGATATTGGCCTGTACTTTTTTTTTTTTTTTTTTTTTTTTTTTTTTTTTTTTTTTTTTTTTTTTGTGGTGTCCTTCTCTTCTTTTGGTATCAAAGTAATGCTGGCCTCATAAAATGTGTTGGGAAGTATTCCCTCATCTTCAATGTTTTGGAAGAGTTTGAAGATAGGTATTAAATCTTTGAGCATTTGTTCTGGTCCTGGACTTTCATTTGTTGGGAGATTTAATCTCCTTACTAGTAATTGGTCTATTTGGATTTTCTATTTCTTCATGACTCAGTCTTGGAAGATTGTAAGTTTCTAGGAATTTATCCATTTCTTCTAGGTTGTACAATTTGTTAGTAGATACTTGTTTATAGTCTCTTATGATACTTTGTATTTCTGTGTATCAGCTGTAACTTCTCTTTCATTCTGATGTTATTTCTTTGAGGTCTCTCTCTCTTTTGGTGAGTCTAGCTAAAAGTTTGGTAATTTGTTTATCTTTTTAAAAAACCAGTTCTTAGTTTCACTCATCTTTTCTATTGTCTTTTTCTAAGATTATTTATTTACTTTGAGAGAGAGAAAGAGAGAGTGCTAGTGCGCATGAGTGGAGGAGGGGCAGAGAAAGGGAGAGAGACTCTCGAGCAGGCTCTGTGCTGACAGCACAGACTTGGGGCTCAATCCCATGAAATGGGAAATCACGACCTGAGCCAAAACCACGAGTTGAATGCTCAACCAACTGACCCACCCAGGTGCCCCATTTTTGTTGTCTTTTTAGTCTCTGTTTCATTTATTTCTTCTCTGATCTTTGTTATTTCCTTCCTTCTGCTAACATTAGGCTTTGTTATTCTTTTTCTAGTTCCTATAGGTGTAAAGTTAAATTATTTATTTGAGATTTCTCTTGTTTCTTCAGGTAGGCCTGTATTGCTATGAACTTCTCTCTCAGAACCACATTTGCTGCATCCATGGATTTTGGTATGTCATATTTTTGTTTTCATTTGGCTCTAGGTATTTTTTAATTTCTTCTTTAATTTTTTTCTATGACTCAGTCGTTGTTCAGTAACGTGTTGTTTAATTTCCATTTTTTAATAGTTTTTCCAGTTTTCTTCTTGTGATGGATTTCTAGTTTCACACCATTGTGGTCAGAAAAGATGCTTCGTATGAAAAAAGAAAATAAAATAAAAGATGCTTGGTATGAATTTTATTGATACTTATTTTATGGCCTAACATGTGATCTATCCTGGAGAGTTCCATATGCACTTGAAAATAATGTGTATTCTGCTGCTTTTGTATGAAATGTTCTGTGTTTGTTGATCTATTAAGTCTATCAGGACTAATGTATTGTTTAAGGCTGATGTTTCCTTATTGATTTTCCATCTGGATAATCTATTCATTGGTGTGAGTGGGGTTTTAAAGTCCATAACTACTATTATATTGCTGTCAATTTCTCCCTTTAGGTGTGTTAATATTTGCTTTATATATTTTGGTGCTCATGTATTAGATGTACATATATTTATAAAAGTTATATCCTTTTGCTGTATTGACCTCTTTATAATTATGTAATGCCCATCTTTGTCTTTTATTAGTCTTTTGTTTTTGAAGTATATTTTGTCTGAGTATTGCTACCCCAGCTTTCTTTTGGTTTCCATTTGCATGAGACATCTTTTTCCATCCTTTCACTCTCAGTCTGTGTATGTCCTTACTTCTGAAGTGAGTCTTTTGTAGGCAGCATATAGATAGGTCTTTATTTATTTATTTATTTATTTTTAATTTTTTTTTATACCAACTTTTCTTTAAGTTCTTAGGGGATATGTACATATAATAATGGAATGTATAAGGTAGTATGCATATGTCCACCCCCCCATAACATCACGAAGGGGGCAGAATTATCTTTTAGTATCTATGATGATTTGTAAACAATACCATATCATATATCACTCCCTCATTCTTCTGCATCCAATCTCACAAACATTCTGCCTAAGTAACTTCTTGTCCTTGTTTCCTTCAATTGCTTCTTTTCTCTCCTGTTCACAATTTCCCAGTAGGGTTTGTATAAGATTCTTTAATGCCCTGGGAATAGAAAAAGCAACCCTGCCTCAGCCCATAGGGATTTGTCAGCACCATGGACAGTAACTCATAAAGCAAGCCTTTTAGTGAGGGTACATCTTGCCAGGTGAGCAATATCCTTGAAGGCCTTTATCAGTGTATTCCCCTTCTCTTCCTAGCCTTTACTTTTTAAGATAAATTACTTTAATTTCTTCAAATTCAGTACAGGCAGAAAAGCCCACATCTCAGTCATCTATGAGATTTACAGACCCAGGCTGACAGGAGGTAAACATATCTGGCTTGCTCAGGTCAGTTCATCACTTGGCCCTTGGGTTCAGGGAACAAGTACAAAAAAGGCAGTGGAGAAGAATGGAATAGGCAGGAAATGTAACTTCCCCTCTCTTCTCTTGCAGATGTCTCTATTAATTATATTTCACAAGGTGTTAGTGTTCCCCAAAATATGCCATTCTTTATAGTTCCTATTTTCTGGTTAGCAAACATTTGTTTTATCTTTACGTCTATTAAACATTAGCTCTGCAGTCTTGGCTAAGTCACCTAAAATCTCTGTTTAATCTTATGGATTTCACAATACTTTTCAAAATTTTAAGTGCATGTATTTTCTGATCTAACAATTCCAACATAGACATTATCTAATAGATACATTTGCACATGTGTATATGATACATGAATAAGGTTACTCATTAAATACAAAGATTAGAAGGAAGATAAAAATCCATCACTATAAGACTGTTTAAATAAATTATAGCAATCCCTATCAAAATAACACCAGCATTCTTCACAGAGACAGAACAAACAATCCTAAAATTTGTATGGAGCCAGAAAGACCCCGAATTCCCAAAGAAATCCTGGAAAAGAAAGCCAAAGTTGGAGGCATCACAATTCCAGACTTCAAGATGTATTACAAAGCTATAATCATCAAGACAGTATGGATCATCAAGACACATAGATCAATGGAACAGAATAGAGAACCCAGCAATGGACCCACAGATATACGGCCAACTAATCTTTGATAAAGCAGCAAAGTATATCCAATGGAAAAAAGACAGTCTTTTCAGCAAATGGTGTTGGGAAAACTGGACAACCACATGCAGAAAAATGAACCTGGGCCACTTTCTTACACCATATACAAAAATAAACTCAAAATGGATGAAAGACCTAAACATAAGACAGGAGGCCATCAAAATCCTAAAGGAGAAAATAGGCAACAACCTCTTTGACCTCAGCCAGAGCAACTTCTTACTTGACATGTCTCTGGAGGCAAGGGAAACAAAAGGAAACATGAACTATTGGGACCTTATCAAGATAAAAAGCTTTTGCACAGTGAAAGAAACAATCAGCAAAACTAAAAGGCAACTGATGGAATGGAAGACGATATTTGCAAATGACATACCAGATAAAGGGTTGGTATCCAAAACCTGTAAAGGAGTTATCAAATTCAACACCCCAGAAACAAATAATCCAGTGAAGAAATGGGCAAAAGACATGAATAGACACTTCTCCAAAGAAGACATCCAGATGGCTAATGGGCATTTGAAAAGATGCTCAACATCACCTATCATCAGGGAAATACAAATCAAACCACAATGAGATGTCACCTCACACCAGTCAGAATGGCTAAAATTAACAACTTAGTCCATGACAGATGTTGGCAAGGATGCAGAAAAAGAGGATCTCTTTTGTACTGGTGGTAGGAATGCAAACTCATGCAGCCACTCTGGAAAAGACTATGGAGGTTCCTCAAAAAATTAAAAATAGAACCAACCTACGATCCAGGAATTGTACTACTAGGTATTTATCCAAAGGATACAGGAGTGCTGTTTCAAAGGGGCACATGCACCCCAATGTTTATAGAAGCACTGTCAACAATAGCCAAAGTTTGGAAAGAGCCCAAATGTCCATTGACTGATGAGTGGATAAAGAAGATATGGTACACACACACACACACACATACACACACACTGGAATATTACTTGACAATCAAAAAGAATGAAATCTTTCCATTTGCAACAACATGGATGGAACTAGAGTGTATTATGCTTAGCAAAATAAGTCAGAGGAAGACAAATATTGTATGACTTCACTCATATGTGGAATTTAAGATACAAAACAGATGAACATAAGGGAAGGGAAGCAAAAATAATATAAAAACAGAGGAGACAAACCATAAGAGACTCTTAAATACAGAGAACAAACTGAAAGTTGCTGGAGGGGCTGTGGGTGGGGTATGGGCTAAATGGGCAAGGGGCATTAAGAAGGACACTTGTTGGGATGAGCACTGGGTATGATATGTAAGTGATAAATCACTAAATTCTATTCCTGAAAACATTTTATACTATATGTTAACTAACTTGGATTTAAAATAAAAAAATAAGGGGCACCCAGGTGGTTCAGTCAGTTAAGCATCTGACTTCGGCTCGGGTCATGATCTCACAGTCTGTGAGTTTGAGCCCCGCATTGGGCTCTGTGCTGACAGCTCAGAGACTGGAGCCTGCTTCAGATTCTGTGTCTCCTTCTCTGCCCTCCCCCACTCACACTCTGTCTCTCAAAAATGAATAAACGTTAAAAAAAATTTTAATAAAAAAATAAAGTAAATAAATAATAAATTTATACAATTGGATACTATGAAACCATAAAAGAGGAAGTTCACTACATACTGATATGAAAGATCTCCAGAATATGTCATTAAATGAAAAAAAGCTAGGTTCAGCACAATGTATGTATTAAGATATTTATGTAAAGAGGAAGAAAACTATCCACAGCTATGTATGCTTACATAAGCATACAACATCTCCAGGAGGAGACCCAGGAACCAGGTCAGTTGCCTCCAGAAAGAGAAACTGGGTAGCCAGGGGCGAGATGTGGAGGGGAGTTGTTCACTGTGTGCCTTTTGAATTGTGAGTAATATGAATATTTTAACTATATATGAAAAAGGACAGGGGTGCCTGAGTGGCTCAGTTGGTTAAGCGTCCGACTCTTGATTTCAGCTCAGGTCATACTCTCCCGGTTGAGGAGTTCAAGCCCTGCATTGGGCTCCCCACCGACATTGCGCAGCCTGCTTGGGAAGCTCTCTCCCCGCCCCCGCCCCCCGCCTCTCCCCAACTTGTGTGCACACTCACTCTCTCTCAAAATAAATTAAAATAAATAAATAGATAAATAATACATTTCATAAAACAAAGACAAATTACCTATGCCTCAATTTCCTCATCTATGAAGTGGATGTGGCCATACCCATTTGTTCTGAGAATCAAATAGAATGATGTATGTAAAGGTGCTTTGAAAAATATAAATATTCTTCACATACAATCTTTATTTCAGGTATTTTAATAATGGATGGACACTCTAAATTCTCCACGTGCTTCTTAAATTTTGGACTGTAGAACTGGGCGTAATACTGCAATAGTGATATTATAAAGTAAATTAAATATTTGTGAAGCATTTTCAAGTTTATTATTGTAGTACAGCTACTACATAAAAAGAACTTTCTCCTATGCTTCCTACTGCACGTTTTCTCTTCCTGCAGGTCAATATAATTTTTGCCTTTAATAACTGGTGCTTCCTAGCTGCTTTGGAAGAGGGTGGAACGTGTTCAGGGTGGTTGGCCAGGCTCTAATGAGATCACTGGGTACCGTGTAGAAAACTGCCGCGTTGGAGAAAAGAAGAGAAACAGCTGGAGCTTTAAAAAGCCAGCATATGGGACACCTGGGTGGCTCAGTTGGTTGAACGTCCGACTTCGGCTCAGGTCATGATCTCACAGCTTGTGAGTTCAAGCACCGCTTTGGGCTCTGTGCTGACAGCTCAGAGCCTGGAGCCTGCTTCTGCTTCTGTGTCTCCCTCTCTCTGCTCTTAACCCACTTGCATTCTGTCTCTGTCTCTCTCAAAAATAAATAAAAATTAAAAAAACAAAAAGCCAGCATAACCCACTGAGACACTGGAGTGGAAATTCTGTTGTTTAATATTTAGAAGGAAGAAACACTATACTTCACTTTCTGGGGAAAAAGTCCTTTGGGTCCTGTACAACACATTTAAAAAAATAATAATAAAAGCCAGATTAGAGGGATTTCTAGTCAGTCCTATAAGAAAGGAGATTTGGAAGGGAGTAGCACATAGTATCCCAAAAGATGTTTTAAAAAAGGAACCCCAGCTTTTGACATTCCAAAGGGTCCCCTGAGACCTTCTGTACCTCATTAAATAACGTGAACAAGCACGAGACTTAGAACCTCTGTAGGGACTTTTGGCCTCGAGCAGTAGAAAAAAATATGAGAGATTTGTAGGTCTTTGCGAAGTGGGCCACAGTATAACATAAAACCAACATAAAGCCCCTCAGGTGCTACCGAGGGAGAAGGCTATAAAAGAGGAAAATAAACTCACATTCTCAGTTCAATTTTTTTCTCCTAAGGAATCTATGTTTTTCCTGCAGTTTATGACAAGAAAATTTCATTTATTTTCAGAATGTCTTCTCCTTTTTTCATCCTTCTCTTCGTCTTCCCTCTCCTCTTCTTCCCCTTCTCCTTCTTTGCTTCTTCTTTCTCTTCTCCTTGTCCTTCTCTTGTATCGGGAGTTGGCATACTTTTTCTGTAAAGGGCAAATTAAATATTTTCGGCTTTGTGGGCCATGCAGTCTCTGTTGCAGCCACTCAACTACCATTGTAGTGTGAAAGTGGCCACAGGAGATTCGGAAATGAGTGGGTGCAGCTGTATTCCAATAACCCTTTCTTTATCAAAACAGGCTTTGGACCAGATACGATCCATAGGTAGTAGTTTCTCTGCCCCTGTTATGTGTTGTCATAGGTTAAATAAAGCTCACATCGGTAAGTGTTTGAGACAACAGGTAGCTGTCTAGAAGAAAATAAATAGGTATCCATGCCTCACTCTTCCTTAAAAAGATCAAAGATATAAATGTTAAAATAATAAACGACACCAATATTAGAAAAGAACCTGGGAAAATTATTTTAACACCTCAAAATAGAAAGGGAAAAACCTTCTTAACTATCCAGTAAACTGATTTTAAAATGATAGATTCAACTACATTAAAATTTTTGCATAAAGGGGCACCTGGGTGGCTCAGTTGGTTAAGCATCTGACTTCGGCTCAGGTCATGATCTCGCAGTTAGTTCGTGAGTTTGAGCCCCGCGTTGGGCTCTGGGCTGACAGCTCAGAGCCTGGAGCCTACTTCAGGTTCTGTGTCTCCCTTCTTTCTCTGTCCCTCTCCTGCTTGTGCTCTCTCTCTCTCTCTCAAAAATAAATAAACATTAAAAACTACTGTAAGCAAAGTCATAAGACAAATAACAAGCTGGAACAAATATTTGCAACTCATGTCACAGATAATGGGATAACATCCTTAACATATTGATTTCTACAAATCAATAAGAAAAATAAATAACCATCCACTAGATAGGAAAATGCTATGACTAAAATCCACAGGAAAGGCAATACAAAAAGTTGCTAAATATTTTTAAAGAAATCTTCTACATTGGGGTGCCTGGTTGGCTCAGTTGGTTAGGTGTCTGACTTTGGCTCACACCATGATCTTATGGTTCCTGAGTCTGAGCCCCGCCTTTGGGCTCTGTGCTGTCAATGTGAAGGCTGCCTGGGATTCTCTCTCTCCCTCTCTCTCTGGCCCTCCCCCACTCATGCTCTCTATCTCTCAAAACATAAATATTAAAAAAAAAGAGAAATGTTCTGCATTATTCATAATAGAAGATACACAAATTCAATTTATACTTACATACGGGTTCTCACATTATCAGATAGGCAAACTTCCAGATATTTAATAAAACATTGGGTTGCTAAGTCATCTTTACATGGTTGGTGGTAAATGGTACAACATTTGTGGAGGACAATTTGGCAATATCTGTCAAAGTTTGAAATGGATATATTTTTTAACATAACAATTCAATTTGCAGACTGTAGCTAACAGTTATACCTGGGCATATATGCACATTGAAGAAACTCTTTGTGTTCTGATTTGGACAGATGTTTGTCATATATTATTAGAAAAAAGAAAGTTGCAGACCAGTGTGCATGGTGTGTTTCCAATTGTATACATGGAGGGCAGGGTACATATGTGTATCTGTCTGCATAAAAAGTCTCTTGAAGGATACACAAGAAATTAGCAATGGTGACTCCCTGTTTGAAAGGGAGGTGGGAATAATCAGATGGATGAGAGAGGTAAAAAGGTGGCTTTTCACTGTATGCTTTTTTGAAAAATTTTTAAATGTTTATTTATTTTCGAGAGAGAGAGACAGAGCGTGAGCAGGGGGAGCGGCAGAGAGAGAGAGTGAGACACAGAATGTGAAGCAGGCTCTGGGCTCTGAGCTGTCAGCACAGCTCTGTGCTGAGAGCTCAGAGCCCGACGCGGGGTTTGAACTCATGCACCATGATATCATGACCTGAGCCGAAGTTGGACGCATAACCGACTGAGCCACCCAGGCGCCCCGCTTTTTTAAAAAAAAATTTTTAAACCATTTGACATCATTATTAATATTTTAAAAAATAAAGTCAGTAAGAATCACCCAAACAACTTGGCCTTATGGACACACACACACACACACACACATACACACACACCTTTGTTATCAGTTTTAGATTCATAGATAGTATGGTGTTTGCGGTATGCTAATAATAAAACCTGTAAGTATCTAGTAAATCTTGAAGAAATTTTCTACTCATGTTGGAAAGACAATTAATGAGCAGGATAAAGTGTTTTATTCTCTGGCCCCTAGCTATCAGGGTAGACACAAAGAAGCTACTTACATTAGTCAGCCTGGCATTATGAGGGACTGGGGCTGACAGGCAAGCAGTGAGCTCCCCGGCTTGTTCAAACACATGAGGCACATCAACTTGCGGACTACCGAAGGAAGGGGAAAAACCCTGAGTCACTTTCTCTGTTTCAATCCTGAGATTCTATAATTATAAGAAAAAGAGTGATGTGAACACCACACATTTTTTTCATAAGTGGTGAGATTCTTTGGGGAAAAAAAAAACCTTAGAAATTCATGCACTTTGGGAGCTTGATTGAGGATTACAAAGAGGTAGCAATGATGGAAGGAGAGCCAAGAGTAGTTGGGGATGGAGCAGGCAGTGAGCCAAGCCAGGTTAGGAGGAGGGCCCAGCTCCAGGGACATGCAGATATTCACACCAAGTAAAATAGCCCTAGTCGTTGAGGGGGATGCAGGTTTCAGGGCTGCACTGGCAGAACAGAGCATACCCCAACGCACCGCTTTCCAGAACACTGTGTAATGTGCAGATGGGAAGTAATTTTTTAGGAAATGGCTAGAAATTATTGACATTGATTTTTCAAATCATTCCTGTTTGTTCAGCTGGTGAAACACCTGGTAGCTAATGCTTTCAAGCACTCTAATTACAAGTGTGCGCTAGCTGATGTTTGTGCCCTAGCTGGATGCAGCGTCTAATACAGTACAATAAATTTTTGATGAGAATAATGCTGGATGCAATGCAGTGCTCTTACAGGGAGCTTTGGAAAGATGACAGACGTATGGCAAATGAGTCCTCTGTACCCCCTCCCCACCTTCCTTCCTTCTTCTACCCCCATCTCTTTCCTTTATCCTTTTTAAAAAGTTGTGTCTATAAGCCTCCTGAAAAACAGATGACCAGTCTGTGGGGAAATAGTGCAGTAGTCGTACTTAAAAATTTTTAAAGCTTCACATCATCATCTGTGCTGTTACTTCCTACTACGCTCTCCAGGTGAGAGGAATAGTAGTGCCCTTTCCTCTGTTGATGCTGAGGGGTAAGCTGATAGATAATCAGAGATGTTAAAGTTCCTTGCAAAGTTGCAATTAGATACCAGGTGAATTTCATGTAGTCAGTGGGCTAAAAGAGATTTTGAGGGTTAATGTTGTAATTAATTTTGTATGTCAACTTGGCTGGGCCACGGTGCCCAGATATTTGGTCAAAGTTTATTCTGGATGTTTCTGTGAGGGTGTTTTTTGGATTAGATTAATATTTAAATCAGTGGGCCTTGCATAGATTCCTCACCATAATGTGGGTGGGCCTCATCTGATCAGTTGAGGGCCTCAAGACAACAAAGAGTGACCTCTCCTGAGCAAGAAGGAATTCTGCCAGCTGACAGCCTTTAGAGTAGAACTACAACATCGACTCTTCCCTGGGTCTCCCGCCTGCCAGCTTACTCTGCAGATTTGGGACATGCCAGCCTCCATAATCATGTGAGTCAATTCCTTAAAATAACTCTCTGTATACATATACATATCCTATTGGTTCTGTTTCTCTAGAGAACCCTGACTAGTATATAATCATGCTCACTTTTTTTTGGTATAACTATCGTTTGAAATTGTATGAAATCTTGTAAGCGAAACACTTAATGATTTAATTCTGTATTAGGAGTAGAAGTTTAGTCTGTATTAGTGTCTGAGTTTCAATTTTCTCATCTGTAAAATGAAAATGGTACGGTGGAAATTGTTAGTCATTCACTGAAATCCCCTCTCTCTCTCTTTGTGCGCCCATTATCCTGCATTTCCCAGCTTTCTGGCTGTCAAGGTGGCCACGTGACTGTGTTCTTTCCAATGGAATGTGAATGAAAGGGATGTATGCCACTTGGGGCTTAGTTCTCAAAATTAATGGGTGTACTTCACCTGTGCCATCTGCCCATTTCTGTCAGGATGAATCTTTGGCCACCCACTTTGACCATAAAAAATGCCCGAGGGAGTGGTAGACCTATATATACAATGGAAGGAACCAGAGTCTCTGAATGACCATATGGAGCAGAATTGTACCACCAACCTGCCCCATTCACCTCAACACAGTTACATGAATGAGAAATACATTTCTCTGTGCTTTAAGCCACTGGATAGTTAGTCTCCTTGCTATAGTAGTCTGGCCTTTGCCCCGACTAACACATGATGATCGTAACAACTGTCTTAGCTACTTCATTGGATTTTTGTGAGTATCACCTGGAAGAGAACAGTAAGACTCTGCACAAATATCTATCGCACTATCTATACCTGATTATCCAACATTAAGTTTCCTCCAGACCTTCACAGAATCTCTGTAAGAGGGGGACACTGGTTTCAATGGTATCTAGGAACTGCCCTGCAATTTCCCTGACTGGAAAGACACTGCCTTGGGATAACGAATTTTGAGAGAAATACAAAATGGCTAACAGATTTTGTTAATTAGCACCAACCACATCTGGATCACATTTAAGAGCTAACAGCTAATACAAACAGTGGGAAATGAGTGGCTATTGAAAGCATCTGACACATTAGATGAACCTTAATTTTAGAACCATTTCACAAGCTGGTGGTGATTCCTGAAGTGCCTAGGTGAGCTACAATATATCACACGTCATGAGTTGTCTAGACTCTGCCAGAACACCAGTTCAGAGTGATAGGATTTATGGTTTCATACTCCTGTGAGGGCACAAAATCCACTAGACCACATTAGTCTCTCCTAAGAGCCAAGTGTTATTCTTGGCTGATTCTTACCTTATATGAGAACACTTCCATTTCCAAAGTATAATAAATCAATATATACACATATTTTGAAAAGTCTTCGTAAAGAACAAGTCCATGTTTGAAGAAGATATGAGCAAAGGGCACCTGGCTGACTCAGTAGAGCATGCAACTCTCAATCTCAACGTTGTGAGTTCAAACCCCACATTGGACATGGAGCCTACTTAAAAAAAATAAAACAAAATAGATATGAGCAGATGTTAAAGAAGAAGAGGAATGGAAAGAAAGCCATCAACTGCTTTGAATGATGACTACACATGGCCTCAGAACATTTATTTAATTCTTTTGGGATGAGAAAATGCAATCTTTCCTCCCCTTCATACAGGCAGAGCTAGGTTTGATGTGCCAGATGAGGTGGTTTATGAGGCCTTTGAAAAGAAATATTTTCACAATCTTACTGACACTGCTTTCATTTGGTTATCAAAACTTCGCTGGGAAGAAAAAATCACTTTTTAAGTTCCCATTAGGAAAAGTGATCCATTAGGAAAAACCCCAAGAGGCACTTTCAGATTTAAAGAATAGTTCCTTGGACTGGAATCCAGCCATGAGTCTAGAATGATGAGAAAGGACGTCCTGGAAAAATACATGAAAATGTACAAATTGTAGCAGCTGGGTGTAATGTGAAGGAGTTTCTTTGGAGTCACACACGCTACCTACTTACTTAGACAAGCAAGTTCCTGGGGCCCGTTTGTGTTTGACCCTGGCAGCTGCTTTTCCCAGCAATGGCTTCATAGAAAACCAACAGGAATCATTTTGGCAGGAAAGAAAGATCATCTTAGGCACTTAATGAGAGAAAAGATCTGAGCTTGTTTGTAACGAGAAGTAAATATTAGCGGTTCAGAGCACATTTGGGAATTTTCATCATGCTAATAAATGTCAAAGAGAAACATTCTTCCTTTATTATTAGGCCTTAGACTAATTTACCCAAATACAAAGTTGTCTTTGTCCAATGAGAAAGAGAAAAATAAAACTAAATGAAGTGAGTAATTAAACACACGAAAGAAGAAGAAATTGAGAGTGTATTTTACATATGGCTCATGAGGTTCTCTTTGGGCTGAGGAGGATTAACTATTATGAAGAGTTTATGCCGTGGGGAGCTAATGGGATGGATTTGTGACAGATGAGAGAAATAGGGATGAATACGCAGCTCATTCAGACGTGTCCAGTGTCTTGTTCACCATCTTGCCGAAGATGAGGGTATAAGGTAAGACACCATAGCAGAACTGAGTCCCATCGCTCTAGGTAGAGAATCACAAAGTCTGGAATGAAATACACTTTCATTAGGCCTTATTCTCTGTTGATTTGATTTTTGTACATTTGAGTCGTTGTGTTGGTCAGGGTTCTCCAGAGACACAGAACCAAACCAGTAGAACGTGCGCGTATGGGTATGCGGTGTGTGTGTGTATTGTTAAAAACCACAGGCCCCAAATGGTGTCACTTGGGCCAAGTCACCAAACCCAGGCTTAATACCTAACCTAACTGCATTTCAACCTTGCCCAGAAATGTAAGTCCTAACTGGTCAGTCAAGAATTTTCTGATCAGTACCAGTGAGATAATCTGTCACATGTGTTCCCAACATCTCCCAAAGGAAGTTGAGGTGATACACGTAATAAGCCCCCTTGCCTTTCCATGTGAGGGAAGGTGACCTTGCCTGGAACAATTCATTCTTCCCTTTGGCTATTTTCTTGCCCCATTTTCCTTCTTATGAAAAGCCTCCATTTTGTACAATTCCTTGGAGCTTCCCTCTACTTGCTAGATGGGATGCTGCCCAATTCGTGAATCACTTAATAAAGCCAATTAGATTTTCAAATTTACCCAGTTGAAGTTTTGTCCTTCAACACTATGCTTTTATTATAAGGAATTAGTTCATGCAATTATGGAGGCTGAGAATTGCCAAGCCCTACAAGCTGGAAACCCAGACAGCCAATGGTTTAGTTCCTGAATCTGAGTCTGAGTCTGAGTCTGAAGGCAGGAGGAGACCAATGACCCAGCATAAATACAGGCAGAAAGAGTGACTTCTTTCTCACTCTGCCTTTTGTCCTATTCAGGCCTCAATGAATTGAATGTGGGTGGGCCATTGGCTTTACTCAGTTCATGGATTCAAATGCTCATCTCATCTGGGAGTACTTTCACAGACAAACCCAGGATAATGTTAGCAAATATCTGGGCACCCCATGGCCCAGTTAAGCTGACACATACAATTAACCATTATAGTCATATTATGCAAAAATTGAATTTAGTATACTTTGAAGAACTCAGAACATGCTCTCTTCATGACATAGGGCCTCCCATTTGCCCCTAAAATACTCCTTTATGAAATTAGCATCATTATCTGTTCTGGACAGATCAGACCTTTCACTTACCTGTACTCCTGGAATTGAAATGTTTGATGGATTCTGTCTTAATAGTAAGCCACTTTATATCCTGTGATCTTTTTTCCCTAGCCTACCCACAGCTGTTTGGACTAAGGTAGCAAGCAAATCCATAGGCTGACCAGCAACCTATGACTTGGCATGTCAAGATGAGTTGAGCCAATCAGAATGCCTCCGTAGGGCACATGAAACAAGAAATACTGAAAACGCTTGCCTAGCAGCAGCAGACCTGAAGGCGAAGTGATGCTATAAGGCAGGGCCCAAGTCAAGCAAACAAAGGCATGTGAAAGAGCATAACAGAGTGAGGGGCCCGCCTATAAAAAGGAAGAGGTCAGATAACGGCAGACGGAAGCAGAGACATTGAGAGGGTCTTGTTCGCAGAAGTTTTGTGCTTTCTGAGATTCCCAATTCCCATTCCTGGCCACGTGGGACCTCCTTACATTAACCCATTGCTCTCGAGACAAGTCAGGTAGGTCTCTTATAGTTTGCACAGATGAGTTCTCTTCTATTTTACATTGCTCGTATGAGGGTCTGTAAAAGATTTTACTCAGATATGTTTGCTTAACTTTCCTTTTGCAAATTCAGAAACTGAAATACAGAAAAATCATTTGGCCTTTTTGAAGGCCACCATGGCATCCAGGAACAGGTCTGAGTCTGTCAGTCACAACTTACTGCATATTTAACAATGTATTCTTTTCAAGTTTGGCATAGAGATTAATGTTGATAAAGTCCATTTTCTTTCTTTTACGAGTAATGCTTTAGTGTCATATCTAAAAAATCTTTGCCTAACCCAAAGATACAAAGATTTCATCCTATATTTTCCTTTGTAGGATGTTTTATAGACGTAGATGTTTTATAGTTTTATATGTTTTATAGTTTACAGTTGTAGCTCTTACAACTATGGTCTATGATTCATTGGTCTATGATTCATCTTGAGGTTTGGTTTTGTTGTTGTTATTGTTTTTTTATGTGGTATGAAGGTTCATTTTTTTTTCACATATGATTGTCCAGTTCTAATACCATTCATTGACAAGATTATCTGTTCTCCATTTAAATACATTAGCAACTTTGTGAAAGTCAACAGGCTTTATGTATGTACGTACGTATGTATGTATGTGTATATGTATTTATGAGAGATGGCACAAGTGAACGAGGGGCAGAGAGAAAGGGAAAGAGAGAAGTGGGGCTCACCTGAAGCAGGGCTCGTGTTTTACCCAAAGGGGGCTCAAGCTCACCCGAAGTAGGGCTCAAGCTTACTGCTCAAGCTCACCTGATGTGGGACTCGAACTCATGAAACTGAAATCATGACCTGAGCTGAAGTCAGATGTTTAATGACTGAGCCACCTAGGTGCCCCAAAAGTCAACAGACTTTATATCTGTGGGTCTATTTCTGTACTCTCTTCTTCTGTTCCATTGGTCTACATCAGGGGTTGACAAACTATGTCCTGAGGGCCAAATGTAGCTCACTACCTACTTAAAATTTTTTTTTTAATGTTTATTTATTTTTGAGAGAGAGACAGACAAAGCATGAGAAGGGGATGAGCAGAGAGAGAGGGAGACACCGGATCTGAAGCAGGCTCCAGGCTCTGAGCTGTCAGCACACACAGGGCTCGAACTCACCATGAGATCATGACCTGAGCTGAAGTCCGATGCTCAGCTGACTGAGCTACCCAGGTACCCGCTTACCAGCTGTTTCTTTTTATTGGAACTCAGTCAAGCCCATTCATTATTTTAAGTATTGTCTATTACCATTTTCAGGTTATAAAGGCAGAGTTGCAACAGATTATAGAACCAAAAATATTTATAATCTGGCCCTTTACAAAAAAAGTTTGCTGACTCGTGATCTATTGTTTATCCTTTTATCCTGTTTATCCTTTATCACACCATCTTGCCATCTTGATTCCTGGAACTTTCCAGTAAGTCTTGAAATCAGGGTATATTTTCCAACTCTGTTCTTTTTTGAAACTGTTTGACCTGGTGTTGTGGGTTTTTTTTTGTTGTTTTGTTTTGTTGTGTTTTTTGCATTTCCATATGAGTTTTCAAATTAGCTTGACATTTTCTATAAAAAAGTCTCTTGGAATTTTACTTGGGATTGCTTTGAATCTATAGATTGATTTGGGGAGAATTAACATCTTAACAATATTGAATCTTCTAATCCATGAACATGGAATGTCTTTCCATTTATTTAGTCATCCTTAATTTCCCACAGAAATGTTTTGAAGTTTCAGTTTACATGTCTTGCATATTTTCATTAAGTGTATCTGTAAGTATTTTACATTTTTGATGCTATTTTACTTTATTGCTTTTTGATTTCATTTTCAGTTGTTTATCACTATTACATATAAATACAGTTAATTTTTATATATTAATCTTGCATCTTCCATCTTTGCTATATTTACTACTAGGTATAGGAAAATGAATCATTTAGGATTTTCTACATAGATAGTCATGTCATCTGCAAATAAAGGCAGTGTCATTTTTTCTTTCCAATCTGGATTACCTTTTTTTTCTCTCTTCTTGCATTATTCCACTGGCTAGGACTTCCAATACAATGTTGAATATATGTGATGAGAGTGGACATTCTTGCCATGTTCCTTATCTTTTCAGGAAAGCACTTGGTCTTTCACCATTAAGTATGATGTTAGCTGTAGGTTTTTCTTAGATGCCTTTTGTCAGGTTGAAAAGGTTTACTTCTAGTTCTAGTTTGCGGAGAGATTTTATCATGAATGGGTGTTGAATTTTGTCAAATGCTTTTTCAGCATCTATTGAAATGAACATATGGTCCCTGCTCCCATGAGCTTGTAGTCTGTTGGTAAAGCCACCTGGGTGGCTCAGTCAGTTGAACATCTGACTCTTGATTTCAGATCAGGTCATTATCCCAGGGTCATGGGATCGAGCCCTGTGTTGGGCTCTGTGCTGAGCATGGAAACTGCTTAAGATTTTCTCTCTCTCCCTCTGCCCCTCTCCTCTGCTTGTGTGTATTCTCTCTCTCTCTCTCTCTCTCTCTCTCTCTCTCTCTCTCTCAAAGAAAGAAAGAAAGAAAGAAAGAAAGAAAGAAAGAAAGAAAGACATGAAACAAGTGAAAACAAAGATAAGGAAAATCCAGGAGCCTAGCCCCATCCAGGGTCAGAGAAAGTCTTTTTCAAGAAGTAAAGTTTAAATTGAGACTGAAAGAGGAGTAGGAAATTGGTGGGTGAAAGGGGGTGAAAAGCAAACAGGAGTTGACATCCCCTGACCCGAGTTCCAAATCTGGTTCTGCTGCTTTCTGCTTAGGTGAGGAGGAGAGGTTTCCCACTGAAATGCTATCTGTGGCCTTTGCTTTGCAGTCATTTCTCTTAGCATCTGTAAGGAACACTTTGTGCATTTTCCTCTAGGTGTTAATGCAGAGGTGGTGCTTGCCATATCACTCTTGCACCACTCCGTGAAGCACCAGAAGAGAATGATCTTTTATTTATTTATTTATTTATTTATTCATTTAAAGTTTATTTATTTGAGAGAGAGAGAGAGAGAGAGACAACAGGGCAGGGGCAGAGAGACAACCCCAAGCAGACTCTGCACTTTCAGTGCAGAGCTTGATGTGGGGCTCAAACCCACAAACCGTGAGATCATAATCTGAGCTGAACCAACTGAGCCACCCAGGAGCCCTGACAATGATCTTTTAGAGATAAAAACCACAAGAACTTTACCTCAGCAACTGCTTGGTTGTTTCTCTTCTTATGGACAATGAGAACCAGGCAACCCATCTGATTTCCTTTTCCTCTTCAGGAGCCTGGAAACTCAGAGACGGATCTAAGCCTGCCTTTCAGTAACTGAGTAGGACCTTATGTGGATATGTATTCTGATGTTCTCCTAGTCACGACTGCTTAAAAAAATGTACATTTTCTTGGGGCATCTGGGTGGCTCAGTTGGTTAAGCATCTGACTTCTGCTCAGGTCGGAGTTGCAGAGCCTGCAAAGCTTGGAGCCTGCTTTGGATTCTGTGTCTCCCTCTCTCTCTCTGCCCCTTCCCTGCTCGTGCTCTGTCTCTGTCTCTGTCTCTCTCTCAAAAATAAGTAAATATTAAAAAAATTTTTAATGTACATTTTCTTGCTCCTCGCTTTATATTTTATTATATGGTTCTTATATCCTATTAGCTACTTAAATATGTTATGGAACAGGGTAGGTTATAAGCAAATAAACAAAAAAGGCACAATGACACAAACATAAAAGTTTAAAGAAATCTGTCCTTCATTACTAAGGTTCTGGGACACATAATGGCCCAAGTTGCCATTCTCTTGTGCTTCTCAGGATGGCTACCTGCCCTCTCCCTAACTTCTCCAGATTTCCTTCCTCTTTCAAGCTGTCTCGCCCTGTGATCAACGGTTGCTCTCAGAACAAACACACAGACAGTTTTTGCTTTAAAGGCTTTAAGAGTTGTGCTAGTGGGAAGAAGGATAGAAAGATAAGAGAAGAAGCAAATGTGAAGCAATTATTCTCACATTTGATAGATTCTGAAAAGTTTCCAAGGTCTTACTAGTTCCTGGCCCTGACCTATGCTTTCTTGACTTCTTTTCAACATGGCATTTGAAAGTTCCATTTGAATTCCTGTTCAGTGTTTTTATCTCCCAGTGTGACTCTTAGAACTCTCTTCCCCATTGGGGAAACTTAGCTCCTGTGGAAGTTTGTCTTCCACCATAGAGACCCATGAAGATAGTCAGGGCCCTATGGTGGGTGCCTCCCATTTTCATAGTAATCTGCTTTGATAAAGGCCTGAAGACTTGGGCTGCCCACCCAGAAAGGAACCCCACTGGGCATCTTCTAGCATCCTATACCTCTCCCTGTAACCTCTTCTCCTCCCCAGAGTCAAGGCCTTATATTTTAGTTGCAAAATGATTGTAGTTTTGTTGTGATGGCTTCTGAAAGCTCTGCCATCAGCAATGTGGCAGTGCTAGAACACGGAGAGGGGTGCTGAGGTGGAACAGCAGGTGGGGAGTATGATACATGCATTGTTGGGGCAGGTGAGTAGGTGCCCTGGTGCATATTGTAGAGAGGACCTCTTCTACCAAGAATTCAGCGCCATGGGTACAGTGGCTTAGTTTCTGGCCCCCTTCTCCTAGGACATGTTAGAATGTTCTTCTTTGGCCTGGCTCCCCTTCCCCAAACCAATCTGTATTTGGATATGGCTCCTTGCATCAAATCATGCTTTGAAAGTGGCTTTAAAGCAGAAGTTTTATCCCAGGCTTCCACAGATGCATGACCAATGACTCTACCCAAAGGAAGCAGATGTCTTTCTCCAACAGTTGTTCCTCACAGAATCTTATGTTTGCTCTTGAGCACCCCATTTTTGGAACACTAAATCTTTCCCATCAGTTTTTGGATAACCTTTGTACTTCATGACACTTTAAATAAATATATTGCCAGTGGAAGTGAATTCCCCAGGGGAATTCTGATTTTACTAATCTTTCTTCATGCTATGTTTTATTTTTTTAAAGACACACAATTCCTTTTCCTTGCCAACACATTTCCATCCCTTGCCTTTCAATAATGACCAAAATTGAAACCAAAATGGAGGCTCTGCCTCAGAGAAACCATGTGGTAAGATTCCCATTATATGAAGATACCTTCCTTGTAGTCCTTCCTTAAATATTTGTTGAGTACTGAGTCACTAAGGAGTATGTATACTTGGACTAGCAGGCATCTGGTTTCTATTTACTTCCCTAGGATGTAGCTAGAGGGACTGGGACCTCCTGGGAAGAGTGCAGTGCCCAGGGCGACTCATCCATGAGTGCCCTGGCTCATATTTATGTTTGAATGAAATTTGATTAGAGTGAACACTCAGGGGGTACTTTTTAAGAAGAAAAAAAAAAAATGGAGATGTGACCAGTGCTCAATGGGCATGCTTTCTCAGGGTGAAAAGAGGCTAGATGACTTCCTTCTTTTTGGCTACTGGTATATCTTTACATATGAGGAAATGATGAAACAGGATTGTAAAATATTTACATTTAGCAGAGAAACCTTTTCACATATGCAAATACCATGGTGTATGTGTAGTTTCATTTGACAACAGTGTCAACAGCAGAGCTGCATGGATGTGAGGTCAGGCAACGGCCTCCCTTTCTCCCCCTTCCCCCACCTCTTAGTGCTGGCATCACCATAGAAGGCTCTAGAAGGAAAGGAGGAAGGACTTGGTGAAGTTTGGTTGCCAGGAAACCGCTCTGTGTATGTAATCCAGATCCTCTCTCTTTCCTACTCGTGTGTACCCCGGCAGATTTCATTTTAATTTAGTCTTCTGAGTAGGTAACAGGTTCACATTTCAAACATCAAAAAGTACAATAAACGATAAAACAAAAGACTTCTACCTTATTCCTCTTCATTCAGTTCCCAACCTCCTTAACAAATAACTACTATCATTTCTGTCTTGTTTATCCTTCCAGATACTTTTTATGCATAAGTAAGTCATATAAACATATTTTATTCCCTGTGACCTTTTTTACGTACACGACAGCCTGCTTTACACACGGGTATGGTGTATGTATTTGTATTTTTCCATATTGTTCATTAAGAACTTCATTCTTTTTTATAGCTAAAGAATATTCCATTGTATGTATTTAACATAGTTGATTGAATCAGCTTCCTTTTGATAAATGTGCAGGTGGATTCCAATGTTTGGCTATTACAGACAATGTCTCTTACAAATATACAATGTGTTATTTCCCATGTGTGAGAATATCTGGAGATAAACTCCTAGGGTCAAAGGGTATATTTTTTTTAATTTGGATAAATACTGACAAATTTCTCATCATAGAAATTGAACCACTTTATAATCTCATCAACAATGTATGAGATGAAGTTTTTGCTAGTATGATAGGTGAAAAATGGTATTTCATTGTAATTTTAATTTTCGTTTCCTTTAGAATGGGCATTTAAAACATTTTTTAAGGGGGTGCCTGGGTGGCTCAGTTGGTTAAGTGTCTGTCTTCAACTCAGGTCATGATCTCATGGTTCCTGAGTTGAAGCCCCGGTTCAGGTTCTGTGCTGATAGCTCAGAGCCTGGAGCCTGCTTCGGATTCTTTGTCTCCCTCTCTCTCTGTCCCTCCCCTGCTTGCGTGCTCTCTCTCTCTCTCTCTCTCTCTCTCTCTCAAAAATAAATGAACATTTAAAAAAGACACTGGGTGGCTCAGTCAGTTAAGCATCAAACTTCGGCTCAGGTCATGATCTCACGGTTCGTGAGTTCAAGCCCCATGTCAGGCTCTGTGCTGACAGCGCAGAGCATGAAGCCTGGTTCAGATTCTGTGTCTCCCTCTAGCTCTCTGCCCCACCCCTGCTTGTCCTCTGTCTCTCTCTGTCTCTCAAAAATGAATAAATGTTAACAATTTTTTTTTAAATACTAAAAAAAATTTAAGAGCTACTCTTTATTATCCTTCAACAAACTTTCTGTTTAGACATTTGCAACTTTTTCTGTTGGGTTGATGCTATTTCTTATGGATTTGTAGGGGGTACCTAATATATAATATTAGGGTGACACAGTTGTGAGTATTTTTCCCAATCTGTCACTTATCTTCTGATTTTGTTTATGATTTTTTGGAGAGGATGCACATTTTTTACAAATTTTAATTAAAAAATATTTCTTTGTTTATTGATTGATTGATTTACAGAGAGATTGAGCAGGAGAGAGGCAGAGAGAGGGAGAGAGAATCCCAATGTGGGCTTGATCTCATGAATGTGAAATCATGACCTGAGCTGAAATCAAGAGTCAGATGCAACTGAGCCGCTCAGGTGCACCACAGGTTTTAATTTTTATATAGTCAAATATATGGTCTTTTAAGGTTTTTAGATTTTGTGCAATAGTTAGAAAGACCAAATCTATTTGAAGTTATAAAAATTCTTCCATATTCTATCCTAACATTTTTATAAATTCATATTTATATTGCTATTAGAAGAAAAAATAATCTTTCCTCTACCCTTTTGAATTCTTGTCTGAGACTCCTGTAATACAAGACAGATTAACACGAGAAAAACAAACAGAAGTTTACAAGCATGTGTTCCTCATGTCTACACAGGAGCACCCAGGGAAGAATGAGTAACCCCTGAAGTGGCTTAGAATTCAGAATTAGATCTCATCTTAGTAGCGAAAGGGTATGGGGAATGTAGGCATCTCAAGGGGAGAGTAAATGACTTTTAGGAAACATGAACGGGCCCCTTAGAAGGACAGATGGGAGGTATGACAGTTTGTGACAAAGTTTGTCCGGTGCAATGTCGATGTCTGTTCTCCTCTCTTGTGACAAGAGTCAGTCTTCCCAGGTTGATGAAACTCTAGAGGGGATGTATGGGAGGGGATGTATGACAATTGAGTTTCTTTTGAAGGATCTATCTTTAGCCAGGTAAGGGAGTTCAGAGAAAGCCTCTCCCTACATCTGCTGTTTTCAAGTGTGTACAGCCCCAAATAATCAAAGTGTCATGTTTTCACAGCATCTTTGGGGTGGCATGTCCTAAATTCCTATAGTTTGGGTGCCATATTCTGCTGCCCTTCAGTGTCTTTGCTTATATGGAATTTATTCTGTGTCAGTTGGTTTCCAGATGGCTATCCAGTTGTCCTGATACCATGACCCCATGAATTGATTAGTCCCTGTTTTTCCTTACATGTCAGGGACACTTCCTCATCCGTGATGGCAATCTGATTCCTGAGTGACCGTGATAGCAGAGGAGAGACTTCTCCCAGGTACCAAGGCCACTGGGACACAGAGACAGTCTGTTGTTTAGGGGAGTGCTCACAGGGAATCCCAAGTTGCCACCCAGCCCCTTCCCCCCTCCACAGACAGGGAGTGCGGCAGCCCAGAACCACTGCACTCAAGGGTGGAATTAGGCTTTGGGCCTGAATAAATAATTAGAAATTGGCTGCTGAGAGAGTGTCCCTGGTGATTGCTTGCTCTGGAATTTTGCTGGGTGGCACACAGAGTTTTATTACCCAATTAAAATACAGCAGATTAAATCGTGCAAAAGGAAGATGGAGTGGGTAATAAATCTGCTGTGGAATGGGCTGTGGAAGGCCCACCCCGAAAGGCAGGAATTGATGGTTGAGAGAGAATTGAGAAAAAGGGTAGTCTGGTTTTGCCAAAAGGAATCACTAGCCAAGCATATTCTTGAAGGGAGACAGAATGTTTGCCTTGGGGAGGGTGGGGGATGGGGTTGGAGGTGTGGGCACTGGGAAAAGAAAGGTAAGTTTTCCAAGTTTCCAGTGAAGACCCTGGATGGAAGGGAAATGGAGGGCTGGCGAAGGCAGACAAAGGTAACACAAACAATCTTTCGCAGTGAAGTGACATTCTTTTGTAACATACAAACACTGACGGAGATCTTGGTGACACCTGGGTATCCACCGCCCAGTGCTCCATAACAAACGATTGGGTTGTAACAAGTTCTGAAATGTCAGTGAAGTAATAAGAGGCAGGATTATCATATACATTTTACCCCGAAATACACATTTCTTGTGGTATTAGTTTGCTAGGGCTGCAGTAACAAAGCACTGCAACTGTGTAGCTTCAACAAGAGACATACGGTATCATGGTTCTGGAGGCTGGAAATCTGACATCAGTGTGTAGGGATTGGTGCCCTCTGAGCACTACAAGAGGAGAAGCTGTTCCAGGCTTTCCTCCTTGTCTTGTGGGCAGCCATCTTCTCCCTATGCCTCTTCACATCATCTTTCCTCCCTGTATGTCTGTGACCAAGTTTCCCCTATATAAGAACACCAGTCGTATTGGATGAAGGCCCACCCTAATGACTCATTTTAACTTGATTGCCTCTGTAAAGACCTTACCTCCAAATAAGGTCACATTCTGAGGTAGTGGGGGGTTAGGACTTCAACATATGGGACACACACTTTAGCCACAGCATTTGACTATCTTGAAAAATAGCAATTTTCTTCTTTCTGTGTATAGCACCACCTTCCCTGTCCCAGCCCAGGGACTTATTGATACATCTTTTCCACAATTCTCACAGAGCTAATCTGCAGTGCTGGCTTTCAGCTCACTGGTGAAACCCTGTAACTGCAGTAGTAGGTACATTTGCTTCTGCTTGTTACTCGGTGAGGGGGCAAACATTGATTGATCTTATCTTGAGGATGAGTGGGTAAACATTTCTCCTTGGAAACATTGAAGAGACCTATGAGCCTCCTTCTGGCTGGCTTTTCTTTCTACCTTGCTTAGGGCTGCCAGATGTTGTAATGGAGACCAACTGCATTTGAACCTTCAGAAAGGAATTTATAAACTATATTCATATATGAGTATATTGCATGTGCTCAAGACTTTAGTTGAAACCATCCAGCTGTCCTTGTCCAGCCTGGAGCTTGGGCTTGCTACATGTCTGGCCACTGGACAAAATGAAGCATAGACACTATAAGAATTGTCTTCAAATTGTGTCAACGTTAGTGTCCTTGCCTTTGTCTTGCCACAACACAGATTAATAATGAAGATGAAAATCTGTGTGCCCTATGGCTGGGTGTCCTGGAGATTGACTTCTTGCCCCAGCCTCTACTTGTCTCTACAATTCTCACTCCTCACTTCCAGCACATGAGGGCTGTGCCTGGCGTTGGTAGGTCCCCTGGTTTAGAAGCCACCCTTGATTGTTGGTGTAAACTGACTCTATTCATTCTTCAAACACTCATTGAATAACTGCTCTGTACTAGTCAATCTTCCAGGTGATAGGGATAAAGTAGGGTAAAAATAAAGACAACTGTCTTCATGGACTCATGGAGTTTATAATCTGGTCAGGCTGAACTTTTAGCAGCATAGATAAGGTGATACATGTTAAAAACAATAAAGCAGAGCAAAAGGATAAGGAACATGGGGCTCAAGACAGCTGCAATTTTGGAAAGGAGTGGGTCATATTAAGAAGGTGACATCTGGGGGCTCCTGGATGGCTCAGTTGGTTAAGTGTCCAACTTCGGCTCAAGTCATGATCTCACAGTTCGTGAGTTTGAGACCCACATCGGGCCCTGTGCTGTCAGCCCAGAGCCCGCTTTGGATCCTCTGTCTCCCTCTCTCTCTGTCTCTTCCCTACTCACTCTCTCTCTCAAAGTTAAATGAACACACACACAAAGAAGGTGACATCTGAGCAAACACTTGAAGGAGGGGAGGAAGGTAGCTTTGCAGCTATTGAGTGGGTCTCAACAGAGGGAGCAGCCAGGGTCCCTAAACTCCTAAGCTGGAGTGTGCCTACTGAGTGTGCAGAAGAGTGAGGAGGCCATTGTGGCTGAAGGGGAGTTATCCAAAGAAAGAATAGTAGATAAAATGGGGTGGATGGGGCAGAACACATCCTCCTAAGCCTTTAAAAGGACTTTGGCTCCATCCATGTAGTTGCAAATGGCAAGATTTCATTCTTTTTGATTGCCGAGTAATACTCCATTGTATATATATACCACATCTTCTTTATCCATTCATCCATTGATGGACATTTGGGCTCTTTCCATACTTTGGCTATTGTTGATAGTGCTGCTATAAACATGGGGGTGAATGTGCCCCTTCAAAACAGCATACCTGTATCCCTTGGATAAATACCTAGTAGTGCAATTGCTGGGTCATAGGGTAGGGATGGAACTAGAGGGTATTATGCTAAGCGAAATTAGTCAGAGAAAGACAAAATCATATGGCTTAACTCATATGAGGACTTTAAGATACAAAACAGATGAACATAAGGGAAGGGAAGCAAAAATAATATAAAAACAGGGAGGGGGACAAAACATAAGAGACTCTTAAATATGGAGAACAAACAGAGGGTTACAGGAGGGGTTGTGGGAGGGGGGATGGGTTAAATGGGTAAGGGGCACTAAGGAATCTACTCCCGAAATCACTGTTGCATTATATACTAACTAACATGGATGTAAATTAAAAAATAGATTAAATTTAAAAAAAAAGGACTTTGGCTTTTATCGTAAGGAAGAAGAAAACCATTGCAGCATTTTAAGCACAGGAGATAAATGAGTTGAATTGTTTTGTACCTTATGAAAGGGTGCACAAAGATCATTCTGGCTGCTCTGTTGAGAATAGATTGTAGGAAGCTGAGGGTAGAAGCAGGGAGACCAGTTGGGAGGCCATTGCTGTAATTTAAGATAATAGATGTTCAAATTGGGAGGAGCCATGGTGGCGGTAGGTGGTCAGATTCTGGATGTACTTGGAAGGTTAAGCCTAGAGGATTTCCTGATGAGCTGGATGCTGGAATGAGAGGAAAGGAGTCATGGGTTTGGGTTGAGTGTCTGGAAGGATGGAGTTACCATTAGCAGAGGAGTGGGTTGTGGGTAGAGCAGATTGTGGGAAGAGGATAAGGTTTGGTGCTAGACATGATGAGATGCCCATCAGTTCTCATCAGGACCAAGTAGAGGTGTTCATGTCCACAGTGGCCTCATCATTCAGTTTTGGAATGGTGTCACATTTAAATAAGTACAGTTCTAAAAAAAAAAGTAGAGAGATAGATGGTGTTGTGGCCTGAATGTTTGTGCCCACCCCCAATTCATATGTTGAAATTCTAAACCCCAGAGGTTATGGTATTAGGAGGTGGGACCTTTGGGAGGCACATAGGTCATGAAGGTAGGTGGAGCCCTCATAAATGGATTAATGATCTTATAAGGGAGACTCTTTCTGCCATCTGAGGACACAACAAGAAGTTTGCAGTCCAGAAGAGGTCCCTCACCCAACCATGCTAGCACCCTGGTCTTGGACTTCCAGCCTCCAGAACCTGAGCAATAAGTTTTTGCTGTTTAGAAACTACCCAGTCTGTGGTATTTTGTTATAGCAGCCTGAACAGACTAAGAAAGATGGGTATATAACCAAATGATTTTCTTTACTCCTGTCTCTTCTAAGACATCAAAGAAGATCCAAGTCATAATGCCTAGTTGGCTTTCTCATGTCCCCTTTCTCATGTCTCCATGAATTCTGTTGTAACCCATACTTGCACAAGTCTCTTGTCAACAACCACATCCCCTCAAAACACCTTTTCTCTTCAGCCTCAGTGTGTTGTCTCCCAGCTCTGAGGTCTCTCAGGGATATAGATTGACCAAATCTGTTGGAACTTGAAGGGTGGCGTATTCTGCTACCAATTTAGCATAAGGATTATTTTGGGCTGAAGGTAGTTGAGAAGAAGCAAACACAACAAACATTCTCTGCAAAGCAGGTCATTAATTTATAAAAGTGTCCCCCTCCTCTCTCTACCAGAAAGGACAGAAGTTAATCACCAGAGACAACTCTAGACCTGTATCACCCAAGGAATCTATATAACAAACCTGTGAATACTAGCCCTCATTTGTCATTAGTTTCCTCATACATTTGCTTTCCCACAATTTGCCAACCCTAATAACTCAAAGTCCTTTTCCTTTGTCTTGACACTTCTCTAAAAATGTACTATTCTTTGTTAAGATGTTATATGAGCCCAATACACTATACCACCCCTCTGAGTTACTCGTCACTGAATGCTCCCATGTATGTGTATGAACCACATATTAATAAACTTCTGGTTTCTTCATTTATTTTCCTCTTGTTAATCCTTTATAATCTTCTTGTCTTTTGTCAGTCTAATTCACAAAGCTCCAGCTGGAGAAGCTAGGAGGGTAGAGGAAAGGTTTTTCCTCTCCTACAAACTCCTTACCTCCTCTGGCTCTCCTATCACACATTGTCCAGGAAGAAATGTGGCAGGGTGGCTTGTCCTCAGAGGGGTATAGCTGGGGAGAAGGAAAATTGGGTCAGGAGTGTTGGGATCCTCACTGGCAGATTGAGAGATATATGTGCATGTGTGGATGCATCGCAGCCCTTGGCCTGGTGAGGCTGTCTCTGTGTTGGGGCCATCTCAGGCCACAATTTTCTGTAGCCACATCTGGATAAGATCAGGAGAAGCACTCATGAGGCTACATAATGTGAACTATTTTACACATTTGCACTTAAAAATAATAGCTTTAAGCTTTCCAGCTTCTACTCTCTGGCAGTAATGAGTAATAATTCTCATTAATTCATCATTCCTTAGAATCACAGGGCGAGTCCCATGTACCCTCATATAAGGCAAGGATATGCAGTGTCATTACTATCAGCAAACAGTTCACTCAACATTTATTAAATGTATTACATGGGCCAGGCCCTGAGCTAGACACCAAGACAACTAAGTGAATTGGACATATTGTCTCAGTTCCTGGGGTGGAGGTGGTAGGGGGCAGATCATGTCAATATTCAGTAGTAAAGGTTGTAATGGGAGGGCTCCTCCATCCACAGCTGGGGGCTGTGTTCCCCTAGCCAAAGGATTGGCCAATAAGACTTACCCAAAAATTTGCATCTAAAAAAATATAACCTCTGGTGCAGCCAATGTTCTATTGGTGGTAGAACAGTATGGAGGTTCCTTAAAAAGTTAAAAATAGAACTACCCTACAATCCAGCCATCGCCCTACTGGGTATTTAGCCAAAGCATCCAAAAACACTAACTCAAAGGGATACAGCAGCATTTTTTACAATGGTCAAATTATGAAAGCAGCCCAAGCACCCATTGACTGATGAATGGATAAAGAAGATATATATACATATATATACATGTACATACATTGGAATATTGGAATATTATTCAGCCACAAAAAGAATGAAATCTTGACATTTGCAATGACATGGATGCAGCTACAGAGTACAGTGCTAAGTGAAATGTTCAGTCAGAGAAAGACAAATACCGTATGATTTCACCCATATTGGAATTTAAGAAACAAACAAAATGAGCAAAGGGAAAAAATAAGAGAGAGAAAAAAGCCAAGAAATAGACCCTTAGAGAACAAACTAATGGTTACCAGAGGGGTGGTGGGTAGGGGGGATGGGGGAAATAGGTGATGGGGATTAAGGAGGGCACTTTGATAAGCACCAGATGTTGTATGGGAGTGCTGAATCACTATATTGTACATCTGAAATTAATATTACACTGTATGCTAACTAACTGGAATGAAAATAAAAACTTAAAAATATATATAACCCAAGGTTAGGAAATTCTAAGTAAGCTCATCAAGACATTGTCCAAAGAGGTCATCCACTACTCCCAGCTGCCCCTCTTTCTGATCTCAGGGTCCATCATGCCCCAGTGCAATCACTCCTGATGGCCTGTTTCATTGTTGCCATTCTCTGTAGCTTGCTAACTTCAGAGCAGCAAGGATAGGTTTGTCTTAATGACTTTTGCTCGCCTAAGACCTCAGGGGCTCAGGAATTGGATGAATAGGTGGAGAGACAGAGGAGTCTTTTATTAACAGAAACTACATTATTAATTGTTTTGAGTCCATCCACAAGTTTTAAAAGTACCAAATAATCACTACTGAAAGTTTTCTTTCTTATTTAACTTAAAAAAATGTTTTTAGAAAGTAATCTCTGTGTCCAAGATGGGGCTCAAACTCATGACTGCAAGATTAAGAGTTGCATGCCCAACCAACTGAGCCAGCCAGGAGCTCCCTTATTCAACTTTTTTAAAACTCAGTTTAGTGAAGGGATTTTTTATTTTTTTTTTTATTTTTTATTTATTTTTTTTTTGGGGACCACATCATTAATCTTATAGTGAGAGTAGATAGGAAAACAGATTTTCATCAGAGAAATATTTCTTATTCTGTTAAACCAGGGCTACCTATTTTCACCCTGATCTAAAGATATGTGAAAGATTTAAAATTTTTTTTAATGTTTATTTATTTTTGAGAGACACACAGTATGAGTTAAATGATTTCTGTGCATCAAATTAATATATGAAAGTGAATTGAAATAAATCCCTGAGACTGGCAGCATTTACCTCAGTGTTAGGGGGAAATTGGAGAGCCAAGAGTCTACACAGAGAGAGGGAGAGAGGGAGACAACGAATCTGAAGCAGGCTCCAGGCTCTGAGCTGTCAGCACAGAGCTCGAGGTGGGGCTCAAACCCACAAACTGCGAGTTCATGACCTGAGCTGATGTTGGACACTTAATCGACTTAGCCACCCAGGTTCCCCTTATGTTTTTTTGAAAAGAAAGATAATGTTCTCTGTTCATTTCATTTAACAAAGTAATTACATTTCCCACTATGAATAATATATAAATTCATATAGACAATTAAAAAGAAAAAAACATATGCATATTTTTTTCATTTGAGAGTGAGAGAGTGTGAGTGGGGGAGAGAAGCAGAGGGAGAGAGAGAGAATCTCAAGCAGTCTCCATGTTCAGTGCAGAGCCCCCTTGGGGCTGGATGTCAAACCAAGAGTCAGACGCTCAACTAGCTGAGCCACCCAGGCGCCCCCCGCCCCCCAAAACATATTTGGATGCATTTTCTCCCAATAATTTTTCCATGTTTGGTGGTTGTTTTTGTTTTTGTTTTTTACAATCATGCTCATTTTAAATAAAATTCTTGAGTGTAAAGAGTAAAATCTTGGGAACCAGTCTGATTACTCTCTAAAATGCCTTCTAAGATTTTGAGAGATTTACCCAAGTAAGAAAATTGGGCAGTATAATTAAATGGGCACAGTAACTGGGTCGATTCAGGGTGATAAAATCCTCCACACGGTGAAAATAAAGCCTAGAGTGTTACTCAACAAGCAGAACATAAACTTAGGCAGTTATGGCTGATACACAGAGGTGAAGAAGAACCTAGAAGCCCCACTGGGCCCTTAAAGTGTATCAAAACCAAGAGCCACCCTCGCAAATCTGTGACAGTCAGCAAGATTTCGAGGCAGTAAAGGGAAACATCAGGAGAACAAAGGTATGGTGGAGGAGTTAATGATTTCTGTGCATCAAATTAATATATGAAAGTGAATTGAAATAAATCCCTGAGACTGGCAGCATTTACCTCAGTGTTAGCGGGAAATTGGAGAGCCAAGACTCTACACTGTTCTCCAAATTAAGTCGTTTGTCATGGAAAACAGGCTCTGTTATAAACATGGTCAGTTCTATGCCTTCCTTTGTTGGTGTATGTTGATGTTGACTTGATGTTGAGAATAACCCAAGTACATGTGTGACAGCAAATCTGCTGAAAAAGTAAAGGAAAATTCTGTTTTGATGGCAGTAATGTTCAGAACCCTGCCTCCCCTCCCCGAGTGGACTTTATTAGGGTCACATAGGAGGCAAAACTTTTCCCTTACCCTCTTAGGAACTCCAGCTGGACTTGAGAATTAAGTTGACATATGACAGGTTAAAAAGAAAAGAAACAAATTTTATTTTTATATGTACATAGGAGCTTTCACAGAAAAATGAAGACTCAAAAAAGCAGTAAGGCCTCAGTGTTTATATACTAGATTGACCAAAGAGTAGTAATTATGAAAAAGTAACTAAAATGTATGAGGAGACTAAAGGAGGATAGGGTTACTTTGGTTAAATTTGTTTGTAAAACTTCAACTTGGCCTTGACTCCCTGTCTCTGGTGATGAGAATGTTCTTTTCCTCCAGGTGCAGGGGAGGGTCTGTTACATATGGGAGTTTTATCTCCTGTTTTCAGGAGGAAAAGGGGAAGTCATAGTGCCTTTCTTACACCTGTTGTTTTTCAAGTGCCTTCAGCTCAAAATAGTCAATATGTCAAACTGGCGTATTTTGGGGTGGCATATTCTGAGCCCACTCTAAGCCCTGTGTTACCCTCAGTCTCACTCTGGGGAACCCAGGTGGGCTTTAGAGTTGATGTACAAGGTGATGGTAACAGCCTGTGGTGGGTGTGAGGAAGTCAAAATGTGCATAAGAGTAAAACCGACTCAAAGCTCTACCTTTGTACCAATGGTTGCCAGAGAGGAGGTAGGTGTGGGGGTGGGTGAAATAGGTGAGGGGGATTAAAGAGCACACTTCTCACGATGAGCATGGAGTAATGTGTGGGATTGTTGAATCACCATATTGTACACCTGAAGCTAATATAACACTGGAATCAATACTGGAATTAAAATAAAAAACTTAATATAAATAAATAAATAAAAGCTCTACCCTTTGCTCCTTTCTCAATTGGTTTTGCCACAGGTTCCTCAAGCACCTGACCTTGGGGGATCTGAGCCTGGAGGAAGTTCCCCTGGGCTCCACAACTCTGGCCTCTGTTGACAGGCATGGCTATACCTTTGATATATGTGGCCAACAGCACCCATCCTTCCATTACATATAACTTGCCCATTCCCCCTGGTGTAAACTTTATTTACCTCACATCTTAAAAAAAGAAAAAAGACCTCTGTAGGTGTCAAAAATGTTCATAGAAGACAATTTTTCTCCTGACAAACAAAGATAACCTGTAACCATAATACAACTGTCAAAATCAGGAAATTCAGTGATACATTTTGGTGGGAGGAAAATTTTCTTCTACCATTTTATATTTGAATGGGGGGCTGTGAATTAACTGACATTAGATTAACAGGAGAAAAGTTTGTGCATGTGGAAGCTTTCAGATGAAGAGACAACCTGGACAGCTAAAGGAAGGGGTTTATACATCAACTTAATAAGGGAGCAGGTAGAGGTGTTTAGAGCTTCAAAGGATGGAAGGTTGGGATGAAGCTTGTTTACACAATTTTTTGGAATGTCCTGGTCCCCAAGGTCAGGCTTCCCTGATTGGAGAACTCCCTGGAGGAGGTAGCTGACTCTCACAAAGCTCTACTGTAGTCAGATATGGGAAGTTCACATAGGAATTCTTTGCATTTGCTGTTGCAGATGTTTCCACTTTGAAGTAATCTTCATATCATTCACGTGTGCAGTCAGTCCTATCATTAGTCACCTAGTCCACAGTCCCTATTCATGTTTTGTCAACTGTTCAGTATCCTGTAGAGAAAAATGATCCAATCCAGGGTCACCTTGCATTTAGTTGTCATATCTCTTTGGTTTTCTTCAACCTAGAAGAATTCCTCAGGAACTCTTTTAGGGTCTTGGCATCTTTGAAGATGATAGGCCAGTTATTTTGGCAAAATGTAGTTACAGTGTTTTTTAAAATATATTCCTTCATCTGTAAGGGAGGAAAGAAGATCCTTGCTACTCTAGCCTTTTAAATTCTTGTCTGGGACCCTTGTAACAAAAAGCAGATTAACAGGAGAAAAACAAAAGCTCATTACCATGTATATCTCATATATACATGGGAGAAACTCAGAGTAACTCGAGGAGGTGGCTTAGAACTCTGGCTCTTGTAACATCTTCAACAAAGAGCAATACATTTGTGGAGAAATTATAGGATGAAAGGAAGTAGTTTTAGGTCTCCAAGGGTGACAAACTGTGGGAAGATAAATATAAGGCAGGAAACTAATGAAAGAAGGTTTGCTTATGGATTCTTCTGATGTCATCTGATAAAAGTCTATCTCCAAAGAAGAATAATTTATATCCTGCCTTTAGGCAGGGTAGGGGGAGGGAAGAGAGACCTTTTCCTTCATTTGCTTCTTTTTTTAAAAATTTTTAAACGTTTACTTATTTTCAAGAGAGACAGAGTGTGAGAAGGGAAGGGGCAGAGAGAGAGGGAGACACAGATCCTAAGCAGGATCAAGCTGTCAGCACAGAGCCTGACACAGGGCTCAAACTCAGGAACCAGGAGATGATGACCTGAGCCGAAATCGGACACTTAACTGACTAAGCCACCCAGGCACCCCTGCATTTGCTACTTATTAATTGCTTTCACCTGAAAATAATTTTTATGTCAAAAAGGCATATTTGGGGGTAATTTATTCTGGTTTTCTTCAACCCATTAATTAATTCATTTGGGATAAGTAATTGATCAGCTACTACGGGCTGAGCCTTGTCAGGCATTGGGATACATACAGTGCACTAGATAGATGTGGCTCTTTCCTTGGGAGAGGCCCTTTAGCCCCTGAAGTGGTTAAGAAGACAGGTTTTATATTCAGGATATCTGGGTTCAGGTCCAGCTCTGCTACTTACTTCCATTAGAATCTTGGGCTTGTTACTTAACCTTTACATACCTCACAAAAAGAGGGAAGGTGAATAAAAATACCTATCACATAAGACAGACATTTGCTTGAAGTGAATTAATAATGGTATCTCAGTATATATTAATAATCTGCATCTGAAAATTAGATTTTCTGTGTGAAGATGCTAACTGGGTTCTATTTCTTATGTATTTATTTATTTATTTATGCAGTTTTATACCTTCATTTGACAATCAGCAATTAGTTCTCATCCATGTTAACAGTCTGTAGATTTTTGAAAGTGGTGACAGCTACATAGGTAACCAACATATAGAGCTTGTTTGGTGAATCTTCATCCTCCTTATGTTTTTCTGGACAACCGCACTTGGATATGGTGTGGAACATTCCTTACTCCTTTGGCCTAGACAGCTTTGTTGAGCCTAGTGTCAATGCACACATCTGGAGTTCCCATCTCCTTTACAGTAAATTTCTGGATCTCTTTGAGTGCCCGAGGGGCACGCTTCTTGAAACCCACTCCATGAATGCGCTTGTGAATGTTGATGGTGTATTCGCTGGCCACTACCTCATTGATGACAGAATAGCCCTTCTTCTCGCCCCCCTTCTTCGCAGGAGGCATTCTGCTGGGCTGGGGTTGGAAAGGAAGAGCTCACATTATTTTAAAAGGAAAAAATATGTATAATATATTACATTTCAACCCAGAATCCCAACCAATTTCCTAACGCACAACTAAAGTATACTAAAACACTGGAAGCGATCAGGATATACCTCCCCGCAAAATGTCACTTTGGCATAGGAATTATTTTGAACAAAGTCATCTGAGTTCCTAAGCAGTCTTATCTGCCTAAAAGGTGAGCCTTAAAAAAGAGCTTGACTGTTATAAATGCACCCCCCACCCTCCAGCAGCAACTCTAATCTTCTCTTCTTGGAGTTGAAAAGTCAGAAGTTGCATGATACCCAGATAGACATTGTCACAAACTATCATATCTTCCATCTATTTTTCTAAAAGCACATTTATTTTTCAAAAAATTCATTTGCATAAGTGCCCTTTATGCCCTCTTTCTAAGAAGTCATTTGCTCTCCTGGAAGTGTTGCTCTGCTCCTCCCCCTCCCCTAGTAAGATGATATATAAACTCTAAGTTCTGTCTACTTGAGTCTCATTTTTCAGTGAAAAATAAATATACAGGAATAAAAATCTGTCTTTTCTCTTGCTAATTTGTCTTTTGTCAGTTTAATTTGCAGGTCTCTAAGACAGAACCTAAGAGGATAGAAAAACAGGTTTTTTTCCTTAACACATCTATATAACACATTTATGCAAAATGTTTAAAATATTGATCACCAAAAAATTTAAAACAGTTGTTTTATGTACAGCAACATCTTTTCCATTGTAGTTATTATTTTTATCCTTGTAATTTCTTATCTACCATTCTCTTTAAAACTTTCTGAACTTTTCTGGTACTCATTGTACAGCTCTCAGCAAAAACAATGGCTCAATATGGAAAGCACCGGTAAATGCATTCAGGACAATTGCCAGTGACAGAGCATGACTCACTCTGAGCGTGACGCTCTGAGGTCATTCTGAGCATCAGCAACATCCAAGACTACACCCCCTCTGTGGATACTCACTGTGCTTTTCAAAACGTCTATGATTGTTGCTGCTGTTTTACCCCTTGAATTTGGAAAGAAACTGGAAACCTTTCCCACCACATTGTTTGGCTAAACTATATTGGACTTTTGGAGACATAAATATAAAAATTTTCCATCAGCTTAAAACAAACCCTGTATTGAGAGATACATACATTCTGTGATGTTTGGGTATCAAAAAACAAAAGGTGTTGTTTCGGGAGATATTTGGCAGGCTATGCTTGCACATATAAAGCAATTAAGGTAGACTGTGGCACAAAGAAAGTATTAGCTATTATCATTTTACCTCTCTAAACACAGCATTCTAGTGGGGAAGGCAGGCAAGTAAACACAGAATGGATAAAATTACTGCAGACTGTGATAAGTTTTCTGAGGAGATTGAATACCATGCTAGAGAATAATGAGGGAAGGACCTTCTTCATGAAGGTGGTCAGAGTAGTCCTCCTTGGAGAAGTAACAACTAAAAGTAAACCTGAGGGATTAGAAGAAGCCAGCCATGAGGGCAGCCAGGGTGAAGCATTCCAGGTAGAGGCAAGAGCAAATCCCAAGGCAAAGGTGAGACAGAGCTGCTGGAAGGACTGTCACTGGAGTAGGAACAAGTCTATACAATGAAGCCAGAGAGATGGGCAGACCGAGGTCATGTAGAATCTTGGAGACCATAGTAGAGTTTGGATCATATTTTAAGCAATAAGAAACTATTATAAATTTTAAGTAGAAGGATGAAATGATCTGATTTATGTTTTTAGATCACTTTGCTGAGGACATTGGGGTAATAGAAATTTCAACTGGAAGCTGGGACACCAGTTCAGAAGCTACTCATTAATTCAGGTAAGAGATGAGATGACATTGAAGATGGATAGGAGAGGTCAGAGATGAGGATTATTTTGGAAGAAGAATTATTGGACTTGCTGTCGGGTGAAGGAAACAGATGACTCAGGCGTTACACTCAGATTTCTGGCTTTGATAAGTGGGTAGATGGTGGTGCTATTGATATAGAGGGAGAGAAAACTAGATACCAGAATGTTTACAAAGTCATCGTTAAAGTTTGGGCATGTACACACACACACACACACACACACACACACGGAAAACTGTGTTCCCCATGTCTTTTGGGAAGTGTCATTATTTATAAATGGCAGCATGCTGCAAAATGACAAAATGGTGTAGAGGTTCCATACAACATGGTATAAGAGAAGACTGAATTGTGACGATTTCCTTCAGGCCCTTTTGACATCACCTAGTGATTTTTATTTTGGTTCTTCCTTATAGTACTGGTTGTAATATATGGCTTTTTGTTTGTTTTGCCTTACTGGCTGGAAGCATGAAACTTGCAAATATTCTGGTTGTATAAACCAAACATGAGAGAGGTCTGCCATTATTCTCCAGGAGGCCACAGATGCGGTATGCCCATTCTATCACTTTTTGAACATTAAACAGAGTAATGGCAATTATTTACAAATGACCTTTCTGAAGAGGGTAAGTGTAGGATAATTGAGGATGAATGGTCCAATAAAAATTGTAGACCACTATTGAAGGGTAGCAGAATATGCCATCCCAAAATGCACTACTTCGGAATAAGAGTTATTTTGAGCTGAAGGCAATTGAGAAAAGGCAGATACAAGAAAAGCTCTCTGCCCTCCCCATATTTACCTAAAAGCAGGACATAAATTTGTAGAGGTGCCCCCTGTTCCCCTCTCTATCGAGGACAGAAGTTAATCACTGGAGACAACTCTAGACCCTTATTAGCCCAGAGATGGCACCAGAGGCATCTACATAACAAATTTTAGTAACTAGCCTTTATCTTCCATTAGTTTCTTAATATTTGCCTTTCCACAATTTGCTGTCCTAGCAACTTAAAATCCTGTTCCTTTGTCTTGTCACTTCTCTAAAAATTCTTTGTTCTTCTGCTAAGATGTATATAGGCCCGAGTTCTAACTACCTCTTTGAGTTACTCCTCTCTGAGTGCTCCCATGCATATGCACAATGCACATGTTAATAAACTCCTGTTTTCTTTTCCTCTTGCTAACCTCATCTTTTGTCAATCTAACTTATAGGACCCCAGCCAGGGATCCTAGGAGGGTGGAGGGAAAAATGTTTCTCCCTTCCCTACCTGACAAAGAGCAGAAAGTGTATACGGAGGGCCCCAGGAGTAGGGCAGTAGTTCTGGTATGGAGAGGACAGAGGGATGCCTGCCTCATTTCCTAGTTGTGCTAGTTTAGCCAGGCCACAGGCTTCAGTGAGCCCTGGTTTCTCCATCTGTGAAATGTTGCTTTGGGAGATAGGGAAGTAGAACAAGACTTAACTAAGGTCGAATATGGTAGTGGAATATCCTAGACTGTGTTATAGAAACAACCCCTGAAATTCCATGGCTTCAGTGGGTTGGCACAACCGAACTAGATTCAAATGTGGGTCATTGGGAGTTATCTTTCCAGAGACCATGGGATCCGTATTTCCATTGTTTTGTGATGCAGCTTCAACAGGCAGCCTCCAAAATTGTTGAAGACAGGAAAAAGAGGGTGTAGAACTGCGTGATATTTTTTAATGTTCAGACCTGGGAGTGGCTTATGTCATTTCCACCCATTCCCCCACTGGCCAGTACGGAGTCATAGAGTCCCAGGAAAATTGCAAGGTAAGCTGGAAAATGTAGTGCTCAGTAAAAGAAAAATAAAATAAAATAAATTTTTTAATGAAAAATTGGAGAAAAGAGAAAAATAAAATAAAAATTTTTAAATGAAATAATGGCATTGTCTCTGTTACATTTAGGTGAATGTGTTTTATAAAATACTATCTCTAGCTTTTGTCTGGTGATGATGCTTGAAATGACTAAGTCAGGAAAAGAAGTTAGTAATTAAAGGTATACATCAGGGATGCCTGGGTGGCTCAGTCAGTTAAGCGGCCAACTTTAGCTCGGGTCATGATCTCGCGGTCCGTGAGTTCGAGCCCCATGTTGGGCTCTGGGCTGACAGCTCAGAGCCTGGAGCCTGCTTCCAATTCTGTGTCTCCTTCTCTCTCTGCCCCTCCCCCGTTCATGCTCTGTCTCTGTCTCAAAAATAAAGAAACGTTAAAAAAAATTTAAAAAAAGGTACACATGAGCCACAGATGGATCCCCACCCCCCATCTCTGAATAACAGGGAAATTATTGCTCTTTTCAGAGGGCACAGAAAAGGGGCTTGGGGAGTGAGAGTGAGAAGGGCAGTAGATGATGGATGGATGAGAGACTGGGGATTGGTAAGAGGAAACGTCTTAGTTGGTAAAGTTCATAATTGTGATGAAAGTGTAGCTGGAGGAAAAAGTTTTATGCCCAAACCAAAAGCAAATGCCATCTTTAAGAGTTGAAGGTTTTGTAGCCAACGGAAAGGTAAAGTTTACGGTGTTCATCTGAGGGCAAGAAGTTCCAAAATGAAGATCTTTTCTGCAAATAAGAAGGAAGAGCTATCGCTGGAAAGCATTTCCAAGTTAAATGCTAAGGACAGAAGGCAGCAATAAATGGGGATTTGTAGGGTGATTTATGCAGGATTGAAAAATTAAACCATGTCTCGTCTTCTGGTATTCAAAGACATGGGACATACACTTTGGGAATCAGAGTTCTGCTGAGAGATGTGTCATCTTTCTAAGACAAAACTATCTCAGCAAGAAGTCTTTAAGAAGGGGGAAATGGGGGTGGGGGTGCCGCCTGGTGGCCCAGTAGGTGGAATGTGTGACTCTTGATCTTGGGGTTGTGAATTGGAGCCCAACACTGGCACGTAGATAACTTAAAAATAAAATCTTTTTGGGGCACCCAGGTGGCTCAGTCAGTTAAACCTACCACCCTTGCTTTCGGCTTAGGTCTCACTGTTCGTGAGTTCAAGCCCTGCACTGGGCTCTGCACTGACAGTGAGGAGCCTGCTTGGGATCCTCTCTCTCCCTCTCTCTGCCCCTCCCCTGCTCATGCTCTCTCTCTCTCTCTCAAAATAAATAAAACTTTAAAAAAAATTTTTAAAGGGAGAAATCAGGGTCCTTATGTAGGGAAGGAAAAATAATTTTCCTTCTATCCTCCTTAGTTCTCAGCTGAGGCCGTATAACACAGGCTTAATAAGAGAAAAACAGAAGTTTGGATAGGTGGGACACACCAACAGAAAAATGAGGAACTCACTGAGTAGAACTCCAGTTTATTTTTTTTAAGTTTATTTATTTGAAAAAGAGAGAGTGCACATGCATGTGGGGGAGGGGCAGGAAGAGAAGGGGAGAGAGAGAGAGAGAGAGAGAGAGAGAGAGAATTGAAAGCAGGCTCCTCATTGCCAGCATAGAGCCTGACATGGGCTGGAACCCACAAACCCGGGAGATCTTGACTTGAGCCGAAATCAAGAGTGGGACGCCTAGGACTGAGCCACCCAGGCACCCCGGGGCCAGAGATTCTTGATGATTGCTTTCTTCACTGATGTAGCCCAAGTACCTAGTAGATGCACAAAAACATTTGTGCAGTTGAATGAATCACACAAATTACTAACTAGCTCCTATTGGGTTAATTGGCCTAGGGGTTTGTTTTTCTCTAAAACAACTGCTGTGAACAGACATGGCTTGTGTTGCCCTAAAAGATGGGGGAGGGGGTGCAGCAGGGCAAACCAAAATTAGGGGGAAAATCAATGTGGACGTTTAAAGGGTCTTTTTGTGTTGCTGATTTTGTATTGCAGGCTTCGACCAATAGTGATAGCATTATTTAAACCATAATTTTTAGTTTTTAAAATCATTCCTTTGGAATGTTTTTCTTTCCTTCTAGAACAAGCGAACCCTGTAAAGAACATAAGCTTCAGGTTCAGCTTAAGCGAAAACCTGTAGGTGGAGATAAAGTAGAAACCAGCACCTCCATTGGATCTTTCACTACCTGATCTGTTTGAAGAGCAGACATGTTTGGACAGTGGTACTTAATGAGATCATTTCTGTGACTGTTTGTGAAGGGCTCAGCTTTGCCTTGTTCTCCTCTGGGCCTTAAGAACTTGGACATTTTAGAATGCTTTTTAAAATTAAATACAGGTTTTCCGTTGCTTTGATGCAGTACAAGGGGATAGCAAAAAAGCCCACTGAAATTACTTTTAGAACTATACCTGAGCAGGGACACCTGGGTGGCTCAGTCGGTTGAGCGTCCGACTTCGGCTTAGGTCACGATCTCACTGTTCGAGCCCCTTGTCGACTCTGCTGACAGCTCAGAGCCTGGAGACCACTTCCGATTCTGTGTCTCCCTCTCTCTCTGCCCCTCACCCGCTCGCACTCTGTCTCTCTCTCTCTCTCAAAAATAAATACACATTAGAAAAAAACTATACGTGAACAGTTACTGAATCCTTGTGAAAACACAAATATATATTGAGAGTCGACATTTTATACAAATTACATTTTATACAACATTACATTTTTAAAAACTTGAGGTATAGGTGACATACAGTTTTATATTCGTTTCAGGTGTACAACATAGTGATTTGACATTTGTATACATTACAGAAGGCTTCCCATAAAATTACATTTTGATGATGTGGTGGGGCTGGTGGTTGTTTTGAAACATTATCTCTGTTCTAGAAACGAACGCTCAAATTCTCACTTTTGCTCCACTGGCTACCAAGCATTGGAGACATGTAGGGTGGGATTTGCATCTGTTTAGCAACAAATTTCTCAGCATGAAAAAGAACCCTTTTATGCTTAAGTACAGGTGTGGTGGACACTTTTCCCTCATTCAGTTCCATTGCAGAAGATCTGAGGGGAGTTAGCTAAGAAATACGTTCTGGGCACAGTGGTCTGGTGCCTCGGGCTCTAAGCTCTTGAGCCACCTGTCTTTGCTGTTTAGGGCTTAGCTAATAAGCCCACACTCTACGTTGGGCATTATATCAAAATTAATTGCACTGCTAGGCTCTAGGCATTAATTTTAGTATATTCAAACTCTGTAAGAGCAGTGGGACATTTATTTACAATTTGGCTTCAACTTGTAATTCTTTACCCAACAACGTTAATAGATTAGCCCCCTGCTGCTGCTTTATTAGAATGTCAGCTGAAATTGCTCCTCCTCTACATAATTACTTTGTCACAACAATCGGAATTTTAGTGAGCAAATTGATAAAAATGAGAATGAGGTCTTTCATCTTATGCTGAGTCTGATTATTTTGCTCCTCAGCTTTGTGTAGAAGTGCCTTTTTCTTCAACAGTGCTGGTGGTAGTCATAAATATACGGTGGGCCCTTGAACAACCTGGGTTTGAACTGCATGGGTCCACTCGGATGCACGGATGTTTTTCAATAAATACAGTACTGTAAATGTACTTTCTTTTTTTTTTTTTTTTTAAATGTACTTTCTTAAAGTTTATTTTTAGTTTTTTAATGTTTATTTTTTGAGACACACACACACACACACAGTGTGAGCAGGGGAGGAGCAGAGAGAGAGAGAGGGAGACACAGAATCTGAAGTGGGCTGTCAGCACAGAGCCTGACACGGTGCTGGAACCCACGAACCGCGAGATCATGACCTGAACCCAAGTTGGACACTTAACAGACTGAGCCACTCAGGCGCCCCCGTACTTCCTTTTTTTAAAAATGAATTTCTTAATAAATTTTCTTTCCATAACATTTGTTTAAAGTTTGAGAGAGAGGGTGAATGGAATGGGGGAGGGGCAGAGAGAGAGAATCCCAAGTAGGCTCTGCGGAGTGCAAAGCCTGAGGCAGGGCTGGAACTCACAAGATCGTGACCTGAGCCGAAATCAAGAGTCAGACACTTAACTGACTGAAACACTGAGGCACCCTCACAACATTTCTAACAAAATGCGCAGTTCGTGTGACCAGTAAGGCTTCCCGTCAACAGAAGGCTATTCGTGGTTAAGTTTGAGGGGGGGAGTCAAGAGTTCTGTGTGGATTTTTGACTGTGTGGGGTTTGGTGCCCCTACGCACACATTGTTTAAGTCCTGTGTTTTGTAACTCTGGGAACAAGCTTAAGGGTTTTTACTTGAGAGGAGAGACCTAGGGTTAACCTGGGGTTTGATATGAGGGTTCTCTTGCCTTCTGACTTGAATCAGCTGAGTCTCTTTCAGCACCAGTAACAGATCCCTCAGACTAGAAGTCTCCTGACCTGTTTCGCTCAGAATTTAGGCAGGGCAGTACTTGAACCAACCTGTTTGTCCAGACAGAGGATTATTTCTGAAAGGACCTCCAAGGAAAGGAATAGTCACTTTTTCTTGGGTCACACGTTCCTGTGCTAATATCGACTGCAGTGGATGTTCAGACTCTCAGATACGAGAGGGCCATCTCTTCCTTTCTATCTGGGCTGGCTGAGAGGACTGGAGGGCCAGGTGGCTCACGGCTCCAGTGACAGGAAACTGTCAGTCCACGCGGGGAGAACTGTGAACAGGGTAAGAGAAGGAGGGGGTGGGGGGAGGCAGAGTCAAATTAACATGAAAAGCAATTTAAAGGTTAAGTCTTGCCCCAAAAAACAAATTACAGTTTTTAAGATCCAGTGGAAAGTTCGGGTTTCCCAATCCTGGAGATGTCGAAAAACATATCTTTTAAAAATTTCAAATTTTAAATGGCAAAGGAGCCAGAAATGTGACAATTCAGGAGTATTTATTATTAATAGATACAAGCGTTTTGTTTCTACAGATTTGTCAGCTACCTGAAAGAAGTATTCGGTAACCGGCAAAGAAAAATCTACCGGGGTTTGAGATACCCTTCCCTTTTCAGCCACCACCATGCTAAATATCATGTCACTATAATACATTTATCTAGTTTATGGTAGAAAAGGAAGGGCAGACCACGGGAAAAAAAAAAAAGGCAAAGAATTAATGATGTCTGTCCCTATGTGGTCTCCTTCAGCACTCTTTGATGATCCCAGGACTGGGCTGTCCCATTCTTGGGTTTTGGGTAGTTGTCCAACGGGACCCAGGGCATAGCTGCGCCTTCTTATCTGGGATCATTAAAGTCAGCCCAGCTGAGGCAGAGAGAGAGGGAGAAAGAGATTTTGGAAAGGATAAATGATTTGATATACAAATATAAAAGTGATGAAGTAATCATCATAAGAAATGCAGTATTTTTAACGTTCCAACATTTGCTTTATAATTTACTTTTAATTTAATGTAATTTTGAATTTTGTGGGTGGGGACAGTTCACCTTTTAGATAACCTTTTAGGTCTTGCCCGATCCATGGCCCAATCAGACGGGATCCCTTACAGCTGATATTACAGGTGCTGCCTGACAGACTAAAAGGGGTTATTCTGTTCCACTGTGCCTGAAAGAGGCTCAACCGGTCGAGAGAGAGAGAGAGAGAGAGAGAGAGAGAGAGAGAGAGAGATCAAACACAATTCCTGGGACCTATATTTGGCAACAGTGAGAAGCCAACAAATGGGTAAAACCTACCTGACAAGTTCATCCTGTTTCCACAGGGTAATCAGGGCAATTGTGAGACGGTGAAGTTTAGAGGAGATATTTCAGACTTCAGACTTCCCTTCTGGAATCACCACTTCTTGGGCTTCCTGTACTTACATTACTTTGCTGGTCTTTCTGAACCGTTCGTGCTTATTTATTTGTGCAAGAGGGTGCAGGTGATCCTGCCCGCACGGCCTCTTCTGGTGGTCTGGGCTGTGCTGGGTAACCCCATCCATGTCTCTGATATAGTCCAGAGCTGAGCCGATGTGGGAAATGATGACTCATCGGTAAAATGTAACCATATTCCTCTTTAACTCTTAGGTTTGATTCCTTAATTCTTTCTGTGTGTGGTGTTCATGGGCTGATGAGAATCAGCTGGTCCCTCTGCTTATCAGGCACAGCATTTGCCGAGGACAGAAGGGTGACTGGGCACTCCCGTCCACACCACTGTGCTTGGCGCTCTCTTTCTGTGAATTTAAATCGCTTTATAGCCGCTAGATTCTCTCATGACGCTTTATTTTAGGCTCTGCAAGTGCAGAGGCAGCTTTTCTTTCCCAGACCCACTGCTGTAGCCGTTAGTAGCTGATTCTCCTTAGGACTTGAATTGTCAGATTGCTTCGGGACTTTTGGGTTTGTCTGGCTTCCTTCCTAGTGCCTTGAGAGTTTTGATATAGAAATTTCCTTTTCCTCAGTTTTCAGACAGAGAAGACTTTCAAGGAAACAAGGAAAGGATAGAAAACACGCTGATTTAGAAAAATTGGTGGATTTTCTTAGAGAATGAGAAGACAAACCACAGGCTAGGAGAAAATATTTGCAAAAGACACATCTGATAAAGGACTGGTATTCAAAATATAGACGGAACTCTTAATACTCAGCAATAAAGAAACAAGTAAAAAATGGGCAAAAAATCTAAACAGACACCTCACCAAAGAAGATGAATAGATGGCAAATTATTATGTGAACAGATACTCCACATCATGAATCATTAGGGAATTGCAAACTAAAACAACGAGATACCACTGCACAGCTGTTGGAATAGTTAAAATCCAAACACTGACGATATCAAATGCCGACCAGGATGTGAGGCAGAAGGAACTCTCATTCATTGCTGGTGGGAATACAAAATGGTATAGCCACTTTGGAAGACAAGTTGGCCGTTTCTTATTAAAACTAAACACACTCTTACCATATGATCCGGCAGTCACACTTCTCACGATGAAAAGTTATGTCCACCAAAAAAAACCTGCACATAGATATTTATAGCAGCTTTTTTCATAGTTGTCAAAACTTGGAAGCAACCAAGATCTCCTTCTGTAGGTGAATGTATAAATAAGCTGCGGGACATCCAGCTGATAGAATAGTATTCAGCACTAAAAAGAAATGAGCTATCAAACCGTGTAAAGAGGGGCACCTGGCTGGCCCAGTCAGAAGAGCATGCTACTCTTGATCTTGGGGTCGTGAGTTCGAGACCTACATTGGGTGTAGAGATTATTAAAAGAAAAGCATGACAAGGCAGGGAGGAAACTTAAATGTACATTGCTAGGTGAAAGAAACTAATGTGAAGAGTCTATGTGCTGTGTGATTCCAACTATGTAACATTCTGGAAAAGGCAAAATTATGGAGATACGAAACAGATCAGTGGTTGCCAGGGTTTGGGGGAGGAACTGGTGAACAGGTAGACCACAGAGGATTTTTAGGGCAGTGAAACTACTCTGTATGGTATTGTGACGTTGGATAGGTGTCATTATATGTTTGTCAAAACCGATAGTATATACAACACAAAGAATGAATCCTAGTGTAAACTATGGGCTTTTGGTGAGAACAATGTATCAATATTGGCTCATCAGCTGCAACCAGGGTGCCACACTCATGCAAGATGTTGCAAATAGGCGGACTGGGATGGGGGGAGGGGATATATGGGAACTCTACACTCTTGCCTCAATTTTTCTGCAGATGTAAAACTTAAAAAAAAACAATGTTCATTTAAAAGAAAACAAGATGGATCAGAAAAGTGTGTGGGAAGAAGGATGTCGTTAGGGGGTCAAGAAAAGTATGGTCAACACTGATCTGAGTTTTGGGCGGACTTCTGATGTGTTTTTACCACCAGGAGTCTAACTGGTGGATTGAAGTTACTGGCCAATTGAACAGCACACTGCTGTTCACCATCTCAGAACTACTAATGCTATCGCCGACTGCATCTCGGGGAGGTAAGGGGAAAAGAAAAGGACTTTGTAACTGAGTTTAAAGGCAAGAAATAGAAAAGTGCAGAGACTTTTATGGCCAGTAACATTTGAAAAGCTCTTCGAATAAACTGTCTCAAGTTTTGGACTTACAGCAACCTTGAAAGAGGGTGATTATGAGCTTTGATGTGGTAGTTTGTGCTGTGTGCACAATACTTACCGTGTGTGTGTGCACGCACGTGCATGGTAGGAGAGACTGCCTGCCTGAGAGCCAGAGAGACCAAAAGGAAGCAAGGAGAAATCTTCATGTTCTGTAATTTCTTGTAGCAGCAGAGTCCAACCTGATCTGGTTTTTCTTTTATATTTATTTCATGCAACTACGTACATTTCTTAATCAATATGCCTTTGTACTTACATTCCTTGAGGCCAGTTCCTGCTTCTTCCTTTTTCCACCCTGCCACATTTGTTTTGAAAGAAAGTGTTGTTAAGACGTTCAAAATCTCTCCTTGGTTGTCACATTCCTGTTACGTTGTTTATTAAAATTTGTTCCTTCCCTCTTAACAATGTATCTATCCTCTCTAGGATAGATGGCATCCACTTTGTCCTCTGTCCTTGCTCATCACTGGTTTGGAAACACAGCTCTTGGTGTTTAATTAGCCTCAGTTTGAGATGACCCAAATTTCTTAAGGGGATTCACAACAATAGAGTGATCCATTTCAAAACTTCGTACTTGACAGTTTTAGAAGGCAAACACTACTTTCTGAACAGAGAGCACATTGTCTTACATTCTCTTATGAAGAACCAGGAGGCTAGGGAAGACCTGTTTCTTATCCCAGCCAAACGTCTGACCTTGAGAAAATTACTCAACCTGTCTGAGCCTCAAGGGCTTTATACGAAAGTTAAAGATATTTTTTCCTGCCGAAAGGCAGGGGACAAGACATTTGTTTTCCCGAGGTCTTGTCCCAATTTAAGGTTCTGTGAGTATTAGAACACAAGAAACACTATTCACCTGCACTCATAGAGGTTCAACTTTTCCAAGATGAGTGGGTCATATATCCCTTGAATACCCCACAGCACATAGCATGCTATTAGTAATCTTAACAGCTACCTTTCACTGAAACCATTTATCAGCCGCTTATCTGCCTGGGGACTCAATCTTGTTGAGCAGTGGTTATTCTGGGGATAGAAAGAGGAAGTGGGTGCCAGCAGCCCACCCAGAGACTCCAGCTTCTGAGCAAGCACTAGCCCGGGTAAGCGCTTTCCTCCGCAGGGGCTGAAGGAGAGTCGGGGGTAAAGTCTTGGAGATCTTTATCTCTCCTTCTGCCACCCCTCTGAGTCCACACATACATAGTTTCAGGGCAAAGGCAGCGTGACCCGGAAAATGAAGTGTCATCGGAAAAAAAAAATTGAGTATTCACATTTCCTCTAACCTTCAAAGCTGAGCTGCTGGGCTGTGATGGGCTGCTTGGGTTACTGGTGGAGAGAAGCATCAGGTTATTATTCACATGTGAGTGAAAAAAGCAAGTAAGAAGTGGAAGCAGGGGTAAAGCAGGAGCCTGGGGGGAGTAGTTTGGGGGAGCAGCTGCATTCATGATAGGCGTTGGGGAGAGTGTTGTCAGAACAGGATCTGAGGGTGTTTTCCTATGTGTTGACTAAGGACGATTCCTCTTACCAAGCTGCACCCCCCACCCCCTGCCTGCAGGAAATTCAAAATTATTCTTTAAGGTGTTTTACATTCAGCTTTTTTTTCACTGCTACCTGGTGCTGAGATGAGCCTACAGGCCTGGGTCGAGGTTAGGTTGGCAAGAGAAAGGGCACCCGGGTGGCCCAGTCAGTTAAGCATCTGACTCTTGGTTTCGGCTCAGGTCATGATCTCATCGGGCTTGGTGCTGACAGTGCAGAGCCTGCTTGGGATTCTCTCTCTCTCCCTCTCTCCCTGCCCCTCCCCTGCTCCCTCTCTCGGTCTCTCTCAAAATAAATTAAAAACTTAAAAAAAGAAAAAAAAAAAAGATTGGCAGGAGAAGCTTTTCTCTGGAACCAGAAGCACGCAGCTCTTCAGATAGCTCCGGTTTTCCAAAGATCTTGCTGATGGGAAGGATTATGCATAGAGATGGGCAATGAGTTAATGGACTTGCCACGAAGGCTTGCTGAATGTTTGAAATGCGGGCCCAGAAGGTCTTCCCTAATAAACACAATGCACACCTCTAATGGCTAAGAGTTTACAAAGCACTTTGCCATCCATTGCTTCGCCTTTATTCCTGTGCTAACTTACTGAACCAGGCCTGATAGACTGGTGTGATCCCTACTTAGTAGAGAGGAAACCAAGATCAGTGACCTGCCAACCTCCCAGAAGCCGAGGAGGGCAGGCTCTATGCAAGAATCTGGCTCATCTTACTCAATTCGTCTTCATCCTTCTGGGCTCCTTGCGTTCCCAATCTGATCGCTCCCAGCAGCACCCTCTCCCCTCTGGTTCTACCTCCCTTACCCCTCTCGCTCCCCTTAGCATTCTAGACTTGAATATGAAATTTGAGTTTTTCAGGTTGAGGTGCAGCAGAAAAAAACATCACTGCTACAAAGCCCAAGCGACTTTTGGGATTTTGTATATAATCTATTGAGAGACACATAGCCTATTATTATTTACAAGACCTGTGCTTAATAGATTCTGGGAGATATGACTTTCCTATACATGATAGAATCCAGGAAATAAACCACAAGATAAATACTTCACCCATCTCCCTGTGCCATGCCTGATGATCAAGCCATCAGTGCAAAGTAGTTGGAGATGAGGGATTAGTTAGCTGCATGCGTAGAACGTTATCTTGACATTTCTTCCTAACTATATAAAATGAAATGCTTCATAACTGTAAAGGCATAATTGGAACTCCCCAAGCATGTTCAAGGTAAATGTTTGGTGCAGTTCTATTTAGTATTTCTGTCAGCAACTTAAAGAGTAATGTGGAAGGAGTGTTCACAGATTGTTCTGATAACAAAAGCTGGGAAGGATGGCTAATACGCTGTGTGTGGTCAGAGAGGGGAAGCAGGCGTGCCAGGAAGGGCAGCCTCAGTACAGGAGAGCTGATGCACAGGGGCACATGCACCCCACTGTTTATAGCAGCACTTTCAACAACAGCCAAATTATGGAAAGAGCCTAAATGTCCATCAACTGACGAATGGGTAAAGAAAATGTGGTATATATATACAATGGAATACTACTCGGTGATGAAAAAGAATGAAATCTTGCCATTTGCAACAACATGGATGGAACTCGAGGGCTATTATGCTAAGTGAAATAAGTCAGTCAGCAAAAGACAGATATCATGTTTTCACTCATATGCAGAATTTGAGAAACCTAACAGAAGACCATAGGGTAAGGGGAGGAAAAATAAGTTACAGAGAGAGAGGCAAACCATAAGAGACTCTTAAATGCAGAGAACAAACTGAGTGTTGAAGAGGGGGAAAGTTGGGGGGGGGATGGGGAAAATGGGTGATGGGCATTGAGGTGGGCACTTGTCGGGATGAGCACTGGGTGTTGTATATAAGTGATAAATCACGGGAATCTACTCCCGAAGCCAAGACTACACTGTATACCCTGTATTTTAGCTAACTTGACAATAAATTATTAAAAAAAAAAAGGGAAGGGCAGCCTCAATATCTCAGGCAGCTTCCGTGTCCAAGTGGACAACCCGTGCAACACTTGCAGCCCTCATATCCTTGGCCTACCTGCTTCCAAAGAGTTTCATCCTATTCAGTATCACAACCACAATCTGGACCTTGCTAGTATTCATCCTCCTGCTAAGCCCTGTCTTCCCTAATTCCACCTCTGGCTTTCTGCCTCTCCCACTACACCTGCTCTGAACTCAAACTCTTCATGTTTCTATCCACTTCATTTTTATGGAGGCTTCATTATATAGGCATGGTTGATTGAATCAGTAGCTGTTGGTGATTGGCCAATCTCTCACCGCTCTCCCCTCCCAGGAGGTCAGTGGTGGGACTGAGTTCCAACCCTCATATCACAGGGCTGGGTCCCCGAGCAATTAGACACCATCCTTTAGTGCCCTCTAAAAGTCACCTTATTAACGCAACAAAAGACACCTTTATAGCTCTCATCACTTGGGAAATTCCAAGGGTTTTAGAAACTCTGTGACAGAAATGGGATGAAGACCAAATATATATTTCGTATTATAAATCACATTATCTTATCTATCATTAGTTTCCCCCATCTATTTACCTTCCTACATTATGGTTTACTGTTGCTAGAAGCCCAAGCCCCTTTTCCTTTGTCTTGTCACTTCTCCCCAAATTTATTGTCCTTTCTTAAAATGGTATATAAGCTCCTGGGTCTAATCGCCTCTTTGGGTCTTCATTTTTTTCCTATTAAGGTCTTCCATGAATGTACAAAAATTAAGATATTAGCATCAAATAAAATTTGTATGCCTCTTCTCCTGTTAACCTGTCTTTTTTCAGTTTAATTCACAGGAGCCAGTCACACTAAACATAGAAGGCAGAGGAAGGTCTTTTTTCCTTGCCTCCAATTAGAAATTTGAGTTTATCGGGTCCCTTGATCTACACATCAACTGGTTACCAGATTCTGTAGGCAAATCTACCTCCTCTCCATTGTCCCTATTCCCATGACTGTCTCATGTCAACTTTTTGAATGTAATTAATGAACCTGCCAGGCCTGATGGAGGATCTCACTAAAAGCCACTAAGAGCATCTATTTACTACTTTCAGAATTCCTCTTGACCTGCTTCCTGCTTTTCTGATTTCCCCAGTCTCACAGCCTTTCTTGTGGCACTACATCTTTAATCCAGCTCCTTGGAGAGGTCTTGGCATCCCTCAAGAGAGGGGGATTGAACACCCACTGGCCCTCCCTAAGTTTAGGCCTTCATCACATCTTGCCTGGATTATAGCAGACAATCTCTCGCCTTCTTACCTGCCTCTGGTTTTGATCACTTCATTCTCCTGCCTGAAACACGAGGACACACTGGAGGTAGAGTAGCTGACTGAGTACCAACTCTAATTTCTGAGTGTCAGGAATATTCAGAATGGGAGAGAATTCATGGACCCAAGAGTCTGGCAATGGAGAGAGGAGATCAGGCTATAAACATGGGAATCAAAAGATTGCTGGAGTCTATCCTTATGGGTGGACGCACTTGGTTTTAAGGGGCAGAGGTAGGGTGAACTGTGATGCATAATAATATCTGGAAATAGTAAGATGTTTTTTATTCTGCAGTATTTTATTTGTGAGACATGTTTTAGAGAGAAATTGATGGGTAGATGGTGTGGTCTCTGATAAAGGGCCACCTTCATCCTGTCTCTCCATGGGGCTCAGCCTTCCTTGGAAGGCCTATGATAGGAATGGCTTTGTAGGGTGTTGGGCTAGGCAGAGCCTCAGTTGGCATCCCAGCATTTCTTCGTGACTACCTCAGAGAAGTGTGGCGACAGGGAGATGGGTGGGCGGGGGGTGAAGGATGGAGAGAAGGGAGTAGGGAGGGAAGGAGAGAGAGAGACAGAAAGAATCCTAGACTTCCAAGAGCCCTGTGGGAGGAGAGGAACAGAAGGATGGCTCAGTAGGTGCCGTGTGGACCTATACCAGAGGACCAGAGAGGCTGACAGCCATCTCAGTAGATGCCAGCATGCACAGATGACAGAAAAACACCAGGACCTGCTTCTGGATGCCTCTGGAGAATCCCTGAAACCTACATTTAACCCCAGGGACAGGGCAAGGGGAGCCCAAATCGACTGGAACACAATAGAATGAGAGTTTCTACTGGAAATTAGATTGAGATCTAAAAAAAAAAAAAAAAAAGAAAGAAAGAAAGAAAAGAAAAAAAAACCCCAAAGAACATTTTCTTTCTTATGTTATGGATAAAGCTTTATACCCACCTCAGAGATAACTGATTTACTGGCAGCAAGTTCCTGAGAACAGGAGTGCGTATTACCTATCTTCCTAGGCCCAGCACCCAGCATAGTACTGGCAACTGTAGGTGATTGCTGCCTTTGACCATGTGTAAGAACTGCCCTTCCTTCCTGACATACATGTGCTCTAGGCTGGTCTGACTATATCTGAAGTGCTATGTCCAGCTCTGAACACCTCATTTCTAGAGGCTGAGAACATGGTGCATGTTCAGAGAGGACTGGTTAGGATACTGAGCGGTTATGACAGTTTTAGCTCCGACTCACACCTGTCTCTTGAGATGCAGAAATTTATATCCACTGTCTTCAAGACAAATGTTTTTGAATATTCTGTCATTCCCTCAAACCTGAGAGGTACATAAATCAACTCAACACTTTCTCCCAGGCCTGCTCCTCGTCATGTGTTCCTGTCTCAGTAAATGGTTCTATCCTCTCCTTGGTGGATTAGGCAGAACCCTGAACATCATCTTCGATGCCTCTCTTTCAGTGATTATTTTCATTATTGTTATTATTACTAAGTATTGTCTTCAAGTAATACTACAGTAAATTTATAGTAATAATGATGGCAATCATAATGGGTAACTCACTGAGCCCTTACTATGTGCCCAGCACTGTTTTCAGAACTCCACATGTATTCATCCATTTAATCCCTCATGGCAATGCTTTGAGGCGGGCATTGTTTTTATCCCTTTTATGAAGAAGGAACTAAGGTCTAAAGATTAGGGAACTCAAAGACACACAGCTAGTGAGTGGTTGAGATGGGATTCAAATGTGGTTAGTACAACTCCATGTGCAATGCTCTTGACCTCTTCACTCAACTGCCTATCTTTGCACTGGCCGGATCAGAGAGGTTTTTCCTTATCTTTTCTCCTGTAGGGTATAAATTCATAGAACAGGAACTCCCTTATTTATTGTTTATCCCCAGAACCTAGCAAAGTGCCTGGCCCAAAACAGATGCTTAATAAATATATGGTAATTGAATAAATGTTTGAAACACTGTCATGGAAAGAAGATCAGGTAAACTCCAAGTATTGAATTGGATAGCAGGATGAGAACTTAGAGTTTATCCAGTCTTGGGGATATTGGGCCTGGAGAAAATAAGATTTATAGAGGATATAAAAAGTGTCTTTAGGGGTGCCTCGGTGACTCAGTCAGTTAAGCACCCAACTCTTGATTTTGGCTCAGGTCATGACTTCATGGTTCATGGGATCGAGTCCTGTGTTGGACTCTGCATTGACAACGTGGAACCTGCTTGGGATTCTCTCTCTTTCCCTCTCTCTCTGTGCCTCCCCGCCCCTCAAGATAAAGAAACAAACATTTAAGAAAAAAAGTGTCTTCAAATATTTGAAGAGCTGCCTGGTGGAGGGAGGGACTTGTGTTCCCTGATGCTCCTGGGCACTGAGTCTCAGCAGTGGTCTGGGAAAGGAGCTAGGAGAGAATGTGTGTAGTACAAAATAAGGTGCACAGCAAATGACAGAAAATAAAAGTCAGCAAATCTTTTGTCTGCTGAAAATAATTGAGTAACAGAGTGCAAAAGGAAGGTTTGGTTTGACCCAGTGGAAAAACTGAGTCATAGGAAGGCCGATCTTCGTTGACAGTATGGAAGAATTTCTTCATCTTCCAGGGAAAGGGTCACTCCACAGAAGGGTGGCTTTTGGACAGAGTCCAATGTTGGGTTGTAGGTTTGACCAAAGGTCCCTAAGTCTCTTCAAGCTCTCAAAGCCCCATCTTTCTTCTCTGTTCACTCTGCCCCTCATATGCCTCTGGTTCTCTCTCCAGAATCAATTGGTCCCTAATCCCTTGTTTCTGGGTCCCTGCACCCTTTTCAAGTTCAGACAAAATGGCCACCAGTAATGGGTGGTGTAGAACCTGCCTTCAGAGAAGGAGGCTGCCTCAGCCAAGGTTTCACCCCTCCCTGGTGTCAGCCTCGGTCCAATGACAAGTGTATGCTGGAGGCTCAAAGGCCCTTTGCTTCCATTTGGGGCATTTCTGCAGAGTCTTCCCAAAACCAGAGTTCCCCAGGGCTGAGGCCACTTCTGCCAAGGTACCCTCTGCAGTCCTGCCAGGCTCGCTCCCTACCGTGTGCTGCTCTTCAGAGCACTCCCTAGCTCTGTTTCTGACAGCTGCCATAAAAAGTATAGCAAACTGGGTTCCTTACAACAAGAGAAATTTATTCCCTCACAGTTCTGGAGGGCCCCTGCTCCCTCCTCAGAGCTCTAAGGGAGGATCTTTTCCAAGTCCTTCTCTTATCTGCTGTCATTGCCAACAATCCTTGGCATTCCTTATAGATAGATGCATCACCCCCGTCCGTGTTGTCATCATCACATGGCACTCTCCCTGGCTGCATCCAAATTGCCCTTTCTTCTGAGGACACCAGCCACATTGGGTTCAGGACCCATTCTAATCCAGTGTGATCTCATCCTAATCAATTACATCTGCAAAGACCCTATTTCCAAATGAGGTCACATGCATAGGTATGGGGGATAAATTGAAGACTTATCTTTGGGGGGGCATAAATTCAGCCCCAACATCAACAGATTGCCTGCTTGCAAATCCCTATTTCACAATCTGTTCTCCAGGGAATCTGATCTGTGACACTACCCATACCTGTTCTCTTACAGTCCTGAGTTTCAGAACCTTAGCCATCCTCCTCCAGTTTCATGGCTAACCTTTACCGTTCCCCTCTTTAATGCCCTCTCACTAGGGGCATTCTACTTTTTCCAGGATATTTAAATCACTTTTCTCCTTGCCCCACTGCCTGCCTTTTCCCTTTCATGTATTAGCCAGGTCATAACTGTTCAGTGCAGTCTTTGGGCTGATGACACAGCCCATTATATGTCAGCATCCACAGCCACTGATTTACATACTATGCACTTCATTGGTGTTTACATGGTTATTCATACATATATCTTGTATCCACAGATATGTCTGTCTTCTGCAATAAGATAGAAAAGTTCATAAGTGCACATACTCTGGAGTGAAGGTTATGGTGGAGAATGGGAAGGAGAAAAACATTTTGAGGGTGCCAAAGTGGAGAGGAGAGAAAGAACTATCTTATTTAAAGTCTCAAGTTTTTTTTTTTTTTAATCCTACGAGCAACTCATGTTTATTAAAGGAAATTTGGAAAATACAGAATAGATCAAAAAATAATTCTACCCCAAGCACAATTATTTTAAATTTCATATTCTGCTTGCTTTCATTTAGCATGATCTCAACATTCTTGAGAACTTTCATTCAGAATTTTATTAAGATTGATGGCTGCAAATGTTAAAGGATATGAACTACTTTCCCCCAATAGCATTTTTTTCTTCTTATTAAATAATATATAATCGCCATAAACATTTACGGGGAGGGGCGCCTGGGTGGTTCAGTCAGTTGAGCGTCTGACTCTTGATTTCCGCTTGGGTCGTGAACTCATGGTTAGTGGGTTCAAGCCCCGTCTCCGTGCTGGCAGTGCATAACCTGCTTGGGATTCTCTCTCTCTGCCCCTCTCCCACTTGCACTATCTCTATCACTCTCAAAATAAATAAACAAACTTAAGGAAGTGACATTTACTTCTGAACTTCTGGAGAACTCTTCTGTACCTTGAAAAAAAAAAAACATTTAGGGGGAAAAGTTGACTTTCTTTTTACTCCCAAAAGATGCCAGACTCATTCATGCCTCAGGGCATTTGCTTAACTGTGTCCTCCGCTGAGAATGCTCTTCTCTCTGATTTTCCAATGGCTAGATCCTTCTAGTCTTTCAGACTTAGCTGTCACCACCTCAGAAGGGTCTTCTTTGATGGTTATTGTAGAGGAAATACCAGTCAACTCTGTTATTAAATTATTCTATTTAAAATTTCTTGTGGGGGAACCTGGGGGGCTCAGTTGGTTGAGCGTCTGACTTCGGCTCAGTTCATGATCTCAGGGCTCATGAGTTTGAGCCCTACATTGGGCTCGCTGCTGTCAGCACAGAGCCCACTTCCGCTCCTCTGTCCCCCACTCTCTCTGCTCCTCCCCATTCATATTCTCTTTCACAAATAAATTAACCTTAAAAAAAAAGAATCCTTAAAAAAATTCTTGTGATGCTAAAGATCTGAATTTTTTCTTACTTATTTGCCTATTTTTTGTCTCTCCCCAAAGCAGCAGAAATCTGTTTTTTTCTATAGCCTCGGCCCCTGGCATAGTGCCTGGCACACAGTAACACATAGTAGATGCTCCATAAGTATTTGCAGGATGAGTGAGCTCGGGTTCCATATACCCAGGCTATTCACTAGAGGGTCTTCCTCCTCCCTTCCTTCTTGGTGGGATTCAAAGAACTTACTAGTGTCAAAGAAGTAAGGCTTACCTCTTCATCTGCACCTTCTGTGAGCTTGCTTTGGCCACACAGAAGCTGACCCACTGTGGCTACGGGAGGAAAAGTTCTGTATTTTCTGAATTTCATCTGCTAAAAAAGGAATGTAAAATATGAGGACTCATTCATGGTATTAGATTGGTCTGGGTTTATGGATATACTCAGCATGTGCATCACGAATAATTCAAAGATGGGGAGCCTGGGTGGTTCAGTCAGTTGAGCGTCTGACTTTTGGTTTCAGCTCAGGTCATGATCCCAGGGTCGTGGGATCGAGCCCCGTGTTGGGCTCCATGCTGAGTATGGAGCCTGCTTAAGATTCTCTCTCTGCCCCTCTCCCCCTCTTGTGCACTCTCTCTCTAAACAAATAAGAAATAATAAAAAAAAGATTAATTAAAAGTTAATCTGCAACTTTTATCTAAGATCAACTAGTTTCTTCCAAAAAGGGTTGGAGTTGGTGGGGTCACTAATAAACAGGCTTCCTGGTTCTTGTGCAGGCTGGTCCCTTTTTTTGCAAATACTTTGGTCACACACATTGCCAAGTGTGCAGAATGGCTTTTGGTCAAACCATCTAAATATAAGTTCTGAATTCTGCTATGCTTATCTGTGTTGTACCTAGTCCGTTCAAAGATAAATACAAAATGAGGTAAAAACTCAATTTTTACTGCTTAATAAATGTTTAAGCAGCATAATAATATAACATTTACTAAAAATGTCAAATATTGACTAAAGCCAAGGTAAATATTACTTAAATTGGCAATAGAACTGGGAAGGCATAAGAGCTGAATAAAACACATGGTGATTGTAGAAAGATTAAGTAAGGAGTATATAAGAAATTTAATAAACCTCCAACTTGAGAACTGAGATCCAGTAGTTTTTTTTAAATACCATTTTTGAGGACTGGGTTTTATTCCTGATTTTCTTTACTGGAAGGGGGACTTCAGGAAGGCTTTAGTAAGGGAGCCAGATTTCCTCTCAAAATCCTCTGATAGCATTAGATATGGTAATTCAGTATGTTTAGTACTTGCGTGTTTATAAAATTAGATGATTTTTGTTATGCACATTTTTGAGGTCACTTAATAAAAAACTTGTTTTCTTATTCAAAGTATTCAGAGGCGTTTCATACTGGGACTATTTAAAGAAATCACCCAGTGGAACTACAAGTTGACAGTAAATTGGAAAGTCAAATTGACTGTTGCTGTCATCAAAAGATGAAGCCTTAGTTTGTCTCGAGTGAGGTTTCGTGAATTATGCCCACACTTGGCATAGCATTGCAAACACAATAAGCATTCAAAAGCACGTGTTTAATGGATAAATAGTGTTTATATGCATTGCAGTTGATCTGTCACATGTAGAATCATGCCATATTTTAAGATTTTCATTTTATGAGTAATTGCCATACAAATTCTTCTCTACCAAATCCCTTCATTTAAGTCACATTGTTCACGGTTTTCCAGATACCAAAGCACACTTGCCCTCCATCCCCTTGCTCATTCTGGGCCCTCTTCCTCGGATCCTCCCCTCTCTGCTCACCCTAATCTTATCCATCTTTCAAGATGGTAGGTCAAGCTTGAGATCGTATGAAACCCTCCTCTGCCCATGGTGATTAATACTATTTATCCTTACCTTTCTTGCTTTCCATTCCCTTGTTGGGCCCCCTGCACTGATCAGGAGAATCACATACCACCAATGCTAATCCAACGTACAATCACCCAGAAGAATCTACAAAAAGTGGCTGCTGTAACAAACTGGGTTGGGGGTAGTCAGGTAAATAGAAATGTTTTTTTCTCACAGTTCTGGAGGCTAGAAGTCTGAGATCAAGGTCACCAGGTCAGTTTCTTTTGAGAGCTGTGAAGAAGGATCTGTTCCAAGCCTCCCTCCTGGTTTTGGGTGGCTTGCTGGTGGTGATCTTCGGTGTTCCTTGACTTGTGGGTGCCCCGATCTCTGCTTTCACATTCACGCTGTGCTTTCTCTGTGTACAAGTCTGCCACTGTGTCCAAATTTTCCCTTTTTATAAGGACATAGTCATATTGGAGTAGAGCCTACCCTAATAACATCATTTTAACTTAATTACATCTGTAAAGACCCTATTTCCAAATTAGGTCACATTCTGAGGTACTGGGGTTTAGGACTTGAATATATCTTTGGGGGAAAACAATTTAACCCACCACCGTGGCCCATGTGGGAAATGGTTCTATCAAAGATTTGCATCAAAGCCTTTGCCCTCATGGGTTGGGGTTCAAGGGTGAAATAGAGGCTCTATCTAGATTTCTCTCCCAATGGCTTCTTAGCACCCATGGCTTGGTACTGACCGGACAGTGGTTTTATATTTCAGCTGCTTTAGAGGATGAAAACCTACAGCTTTGAGGTACCTTCCTGGAGGCTCCAAAAGTGATTTTGTGCGTACTTAAATAAAATGGATTTACCATTTTAATTTTATTTATAAAGATTAATCAATATTAGTTGATAGGCCATAGAGTATAGAAGTTAAAAGTGTGGATTCTGGAGCCAGAGAGCTTGGCTTCAAATCCTTGGTCACCTCTTATTAGGTGTGCAATTTCAGGCAAATTCTTTGATTTTTCTGTGCCTCAGTATCCCCATCTATGCAGTGGAGATATTAATAGCCCTAAAGTCATAAAATTCTCATGACAGTTAAAAAATTGAGTACACACGAAGCTCTCAGCAGAGCGTCTGACACATAGATACATTGAAAGTGCTCACTAAATGGCAGCTACTGTTATGTGTCCCTAGCTACCTCTGCATGTCCCTCCCTGTGCTTAGTGCTGGGTCTACAAAGTTGAAGACACAGTCCCCGTCCTTCAGAGCTTATGGTCTAAAGGAGACACTGCTGCTCCACTGTCACATGGTAGGAACTGGATGTTCTAACTCTTCCATAACTGGCACTTAGCTGGTTGGTTTTGTAGTTGCTCATGGGTGGGGACCTGCTGGGAAGAGCTGGGGTGCAAGATTCCAGCAAAGGGCCTCAGCCAAGGCCCTGTCCGGGTTCATGAGCACCCCAGGAGCTGAGTCATCATCACCTGCTTGTTACCCAGCTTCCCCTTGTCTGCAGCAGGACCTCTGCCAGCTGGTTTCCTTGTTGGTGCCAGAGAGGACTTATCTGAACAGCATCAGGCACCTCACCCATTGTTGCCCTGCAGGATCAATGCCTAAAAGGATTCTGACTCCAGTTCGTAAGTCGGGGGCAAGGGGGTTGAGTGGGAGGACAGGGATGGGGTGATTTCCCCACACCAACAAGCAATTTTTAGACACCAGCTGAGTGTACTACAATTTAACTTACTGTGACAACATCTATCCGGAGAAAGCATCAGATCCCACAAGTTAGGGGCTCGGTTCTACAAGACTGCTGCCCCCCACGTCAGATGCCAAGTGCAAGCCCAGGTTGTCACCTGTGCTCCTGACTGAAAAGATCAGAGGTTCCTGTGACCCTCTCCCTGGCTATGATTAATTTTCCAGAGTGGCTCACAGAACCCCGAGAAAGATTTTGCTTATTAGATCATCAGTTTATTATAAAAGCATACAACTCAGGCACAGCCGGATGGAAGAGATACACAGGGCAAAGTATGTAGATATGGGCACAGAGCTTTCATGCCCGCTCCAGGCACACCACACCAGGTATTCCAGGCACTAGGCACTCCAGGCACCAGGCACACCAGCACCTCCATGTGCTCACCAACCCAGATGCTCTCTGAACTCTGTAATTTGGGTTTTTATGGAGGCTTGATTACTTGGCATGATTGATTAAATCATAGGTCTTTGGCAATCGATTCAACCTCCAACCCCTCTTCCCTCCCTGGAAGTGAAGGGTGGTGGGTGGGACTGATAGTTCCAACTGTCTAATCTCTTGGCTGGTTGGTTTTGGTTCTCTTGGCAAACAGCCCCCATCCTTAGGTGTGGTCCAAAAGTCACCTCATTCACATGACAAAAGACACTTTATGGCTCTGATCACTTATGAAATTCCAAGGGTTTGAGGGGCTCTGTGCCAAAAAAACAGGGACAAAGACCAAATATACATTTCTTATTATAAATCACAATATTACAATGCGTGTCTGTATCCAAGAGTTGGTTTAGGGTCTGAACGATTACTCTGATTAACACCTCTTGGTGTCCTCCAGCCATGCAGAAGCTCCCCTAAAGAAGGGTAGGGACTTTATACACTTACTGGAGTTCTGGAGATGAGTTTTGTTCAGGTGCAGTTGCTGATATGGGGCAGTGGTTGCTGACAGCTTTGCTGGGAAGAGGTGGCAGAGACACAGGCTTGGTACAGAGGTGGCTGCAGAGAGGGACTGAGCAAGGCAACTGAAGGTACAGGCACAGAAGTTGCTACAGACTGAATGTTTGTGTGTCTTCCCAAATTCATAAGTGGAAACCCTAGTGATGGTATTTGGAGATAGAGCTTTTGGGAGGTAGTTAGGCCAGAAGGGTGGAGCCCTTGCGATGGGATTAGTGCCCGTATAAGAACTTGGTCTCTCTTTTTGTCTTTTATGTGAACAAACAGAAGGCAGCTGTCTATAATCCAGAAAGTAGGTTCTCACCAGACACCAGATCAGCTGGATCCTTGATCTTGTACTGCTAGGCTTCAGAATTGTTGAGAAGTCAATGTTTGTTGTTTAAGACACCCAGTCTATGGTATTTTTGCTGCTGCAGCCTATACAGACTAAGACAGAAGGCTCCCCAGAGGAAGTTCTTGATCTAAGCCTTAAAGAATGTGGAGACATTTGACAGGCAGATGGTGGGGAGAACAGAGGCCCAACCTTAGGAGAATGGGAGGCATTTCATTATAGGCAAAGGTTAGAGAGAAAAATGGCCAGAGGTGAGGCTAAGAAGGGACTGCTGGCTTGGCCCAGCGGGCTTTACTAAGAATTTTGTGATTGGTCTTGTGTTACTGGGGCTTATTGAAAAAGTTCTGAAGTGGTAAAAAACTATTATATTTTTGACAGATCCTGCAGGTTTTCTGGGTATTGGATAGATTGATGAGAGGGGAGTGGGTGGAAGAAAGAGCCAAAAATGGAGGTAAAGAGACCATTTAGGAGGCATTTGTAACATCCAGACATGAAATATTAAAAACCTAAGCTAAAGTAGTGTCTGTGGGATTGAAGAAAAAGGGATCTACTTAAGAGACATATAAGGTGTAGCCCTGGCAGGACTTAATGAATGATTAAATATAGAAGAAAAAGGAAAACTAAAATGACTCCAGATTTCTGGTTTGAATGATAGGGCATGTGGTGATGTGCATAACCAGGACAAGGTATATGTGGAAAGGAACTGGTTTAGAGAACAGGGAGGGAGAGAACAGGCAAAGACAATGGGTTCTCTATTGGAGTTCTTACTGTGCCTGTTATGGTTTCACTATGTTTCCCTGAAATTCGTATATTGAAGTCCTGATCTCTAGTACATCAGAATGTGACCTTTTTTGGAAATAGGGTCTTTGCAGATGTAATCAAGTTAAGATGAGGTCACTAGGGAGGGCCCTATTCCAATATGCCCGTGTCCTTATGAAAGGGGGAAATTTGGACACAGAGACAGATGTGTGCACAAGGAGAACATCAGGTGAAGGTGAAGACAGAGATTGGGGTGATGCATCCACAAGCCAGGGAACTACCAAAAACTAGGAGAGAGACCTGGAACAGATCTTTTCCTAGCATCTTCAGAAGGAACATGGCACTGTTAACACTTTGATTTTGGACTTCTGGCCTCCAGAATCGTGAGACAATAACTTTTATTGTTCTAAGGCACCCTGTTTTTGGTAATTTGTTATGGCATCCCTAGAAAATGAATACAGTGACCAATGTACAATGACCAGTCCAACTGGGGATGTCTGGGAGCCAGCTGATGTATAGGTCTGGAGTTCAAGAGTTGGCATTAAGCCAGTGACAGAGTCATCCATCCCTAGCAGCGTGGTGGGTGGACACATGACGTTTATATCTGATCATCATCTTTTTTTTTCTTTTTAGAAAGACTTCACTACTCCATGTGGTCTCAGTAGAACTGATATCTTGGGGCATCTTCTTCAGCTTGCAGACATGGTCTATCTGTAGCAGGAAAAGAATGCAGCAAATACTCAAAGACAAACCAAAGCAAGCAGATATAAGAAGTGGTCAGAGATAAAATGTCCTGATAGAGTTGAGGCCTGGATTCTTGTCCCTGGGGCCCAAATTCTTGAAGATGTGGGAATTCTGTGAGCTACCCCAGCTGTATCCTTTCCAGCTGAGGCAACACATTCTTCATCTGTTTCTGAGAGTTTAAGCATCAGCTGCCTTCAAAAGAATATAATTGTCAAAATCATGAGAGTGTTTGAGGCAGTGCATGTAGAATGAGAAAAGAATAAAAGTGGAACTCTGGGAACCACAGAGGGGAGGAGACCAAGAAAGGATGATGAGAGGTGGGACTATAGAGGAGATAAGGGAAAAGATTAGTGCTTCATGGTTCTAGAAGGAAATATGAAAAAGAAAAGGAAGCATTCATACATAGCAGAATTTGAGTCAAGTAAAGGATAAAAACATAGTTATGGGATCTGTCCCCTAGAAAGCTGTATTAGTTATCCATTACTGTATAACAAATCACCCCAAAACCTAGCAGCTTAAAACAACAAATATTTATTATCACTCAGTTAGTGAAGGTCAAGATTCCAGAAGGAGCTCAGCAGGGTGGTTCTGGTTCAGAGTCTCTCATGAATTTGAAGTCAAGTTGTCAGTCAGGGATGCAGTCTCTGAACGTTTGACTGGGACTGGAGGGTCAACTTCCAAGGTGGCCACTCACATGACTGTTGGTTGGAGGCTTCAGGTCCTTCCCTGTGGGACTAAGGGACCGCTCGAGACAGTTTTCTCCATAGCAAGTGATCCAAGAACTGAGCTCTTTTTATAACCTAATTTTGGAAGTGATATAACCAACCACTTGTGCCATATTATACTGACTTGAAGTACATCATTAAGTATAGCCCAGAGCCAAGAGAAGGGATATTATACTCTACCCCTTTGGGGAGAAGTATCAAAGAATTTGTGGACATATTTTCAAAACTACTTCAGAAGCCTTGGGTGATTTCTGCCAGAGTCCATCGGGGCAGTGGATAGAGAGAAACAGTGTGGGCTACCAAGTGAGGTGAAGTCAATACCTCTCTCTGGAAATTTGGCTCTAAAGAAGTGTAACCTCATAATTGAAGGAGGAAGATTTAAACAAATTTTTTTAAATGTTTATTTATTTTTGAGAGACAGAGACAGAGCGTGAGTAGGAGAGGAGCAGAGAGCGATAGAGAGGGAGACACAGAATCTGAAGCAGGCTCCAGGCTCTGAGCTGTCTGCACAGAACCTGACACAGGGCTTGAACTCACAAGCTATGAGATCATGACCTGAGCTGAAGTCAGATGCTTAACTGACTGAGTCACCCAGGCGCCCCTAGGAGGAATAATTTTTAAACTCCCTATACTATCTGTTAGCACAGGGACTGTATTTTTATATTTTTATAGTCCCCCAAATGTTAACAGACTGAATTCAACATTGGTGAAATAGGTTTGAATTTGGGAAGGCACTTTCCCACAGAAATGCCTTCCATAGGAAATGGGGCCACCACACAAAAACCTATTTGACCCATGTTTCATTTATGGTGCAGTAGGGTGCCAGGGCCATCATAGCATCCACTCACTTCTGTGTAGGATCTGTTACCAGGTAGGACCCATTGCCCATTTCTGCAAGGATCCCCAAGTTCATCACTATGGGGAATGCCAAACAGAGAGCCCTTTGTAGGTAGACCCATTTATCACATAGACTGAGTCTGCTAGCATCTTTCTATAAGAGAATGTCCTCTTGTCAATCCAGCTTGCCATCAACTGGAATGCTTCTCTGTCTCCGGGGCTCTAAGCAGTACTTCCCTGGGCTTGGGTCCTTGGTGGGATTGTGCCTTCACGAGGGAGAGGAATGAAGGCATAATGTGAGAAGAAGGAAAGGAGATAAAGGAAGTAGGACTGACATGGATCAAAAACTTTACGTACCTGTCACTTGGGTTCTCACAATCATCTAGAGAAGTGAGTCTTATTCTTTACCATGTTTAAAAATGAAGAAATGGAGGCATGGGTATAAAATATTGGCCGGTTGTAGAGCTACATACCTATATAAATTATATAATAAATAATATATAAATTAAATCATAATAAATTATAGTGAAAATGTGGCAGTTAGCGGTGTGGGGAAGCCTGCTCAAACCAGCTGATCACGTACATCATTTCCCAGCTCTCCATTCAGTGACATCATATCAGTAGCTTGAAATCAGCCACAGCAGGAGTATTTACATCATGGAACTGGACAAATGTTGCAGATTCTTTTTCCCCATAGAGCCAGGTGCTAAACATTTACCAGCACACTACTGGTTATTGTGCAAATGTGAGGTGGAATGTTGATGAAATCTAATGGCTCACTGAAGAAACGGTGGCAACCTCAGTTGGCAGAGAGGGGGCGTGGGGCTGGTGCAGAATTCCAACCACTGAAATTAGGCAATGACATCTAAGTCCCTCAGTGCAGCTGCAAGGGGTGTAATTTCCTCTTTCACCTCTATTTCCTGCCTATTTTCTGCACATGCAGGTCAAGCTGGGTGTGAGATATGTAACTTCTTTTGGGTGACATTAAGGAAGTGGACTGATTGGGGAAGAAACTCCTCTTTGGAGGAGCTTAAGAGGTCACTTGCTTAGAGATTGACAGCTGCAGTCTCCCTTGGAAAGGTCTAAGTGGGAATCTTTGTCCTCGCAAGAGATTGTGAATAAGGAATTAACAAATTCTTCCCATTTGGGGTCTAGACCTACAGAGTTTTTATATCCAGTTCTCTTATAAAAAAGAGAAACTCTAGTCTCTCTTCTGGTGGATTCTGGACCTTGAGAATTCTGTGGTTTTTCTAGAGTGTGGAGACGTAGATGAGGACTTCTTCAGAGCCCTCTGCCCCCACCAGCTTGTCTGATTGCTCTAGTCTAAGCTCAGGAGCTCAGGGCAGAAAGAAAGGGTTTTAAGACTTGATTGTTCAGTGACTCTGAGGGGAGAGTGGCCTGGGTTAAGCTAGGAGGAAGCTGTGGGTTTCCTTTGCTAATTGTTTTCAGGCCTGTTGCTTAAGACTTTACTCACCTTTTCAAAGACTTTACTGCACTGTCTATAGTGCAAGTTACTTAAGAGGCTCTTCTCGCATCACTGTTAACACCAGCAACTTCACTCACAACCTCACTTGTTTTCCCCGACAGTGTGTTTGCCTGTTATTTGTTGCTTTTACCTGGGGAATCAGATTATGCTTCCACACCCTAAGATGAAAAGTTTTGGAAGGGTATGCAAGAAGCTGATACAATGGGCCCTTCCAGGGTATTAAACCAGAGATCCAGTATGTTTCATATACTTTATACATTTCTGAACTTTTCAATTTCTTTTTTCCCTTTTACTTATTTCCTTGGTTCTTCAGTCATTTGAAATATTGCAGTAAGTGCCTGTGAAGCCACCACCCTGAACAAAAGCTGAGATCTTTCTAATAATTTCCATTTGGCCCTCTGATTTCCCTACTCCCTTCTCATATCCCTGCCAGCCCTCAACTCATGATAACCTTCATCCTGGATTCAACATCCTCTAACTTTCTTTCTTACACAGTTTTATTGCAGCAACTGGATTCCTAAAGGTTATATATTTTTATTGTAGTTGTTTTAAATTTTATGAAAAAGGAGTAATGTTTTATATAAAATTTGGCACTTATGTTTTCTAGTTACTATGTACTAAACTGTTGAGATTCAACCAAATGTTTGATTCATTTGGTTGCTTACTGTCTAAATGTTTTACCAGTAGTATTTTGTACATTTTTAGTAACAACTAGCTAAAATCTTTTTTTTCCAGAGAGAGAGGATACAAGTGGGCAAAGGGCAGAGAGAGAGGGAGAGAGAGAGGGAGAAGGAGAGAAGTGGGGCTCAGCTGAAGCGGGGCTCGAGCCCATGAACTGTGAGATCACGTCCTGAGCTGAAGTCAGATGCTTAACTGACTGAGCCACCTAGGAGCCCTAAATCTTAAAAAAATTAACATAATTGACAAAAGGAATATCATGTATATTAGCAGATGAAACAGCAATTTGATATTATCTTTCAGTGGGCAGTAACAGAGCTGTACCTCCTCTGAATGCACATTGCACAGTCTTTTCCGATACTGGATTTTCAGTGTCTAATCTTTACCTCTGAATCAACCCTTTTTCTCTTGTTCTGCTTTCTAATCAAGAAGTCAAGCTTAATGGAGGCATTATATAAAATGTAGAATATCAGAAATAACCTGAGGGGCAGTACAAAAACACTGATTTGCATGATTTGCATGAAGTTTATATTTTAAAGATACCAAGCAATCTTTCAACTTTCCACTTGCTTATGCTTCGCAAAGTATTATACATCTTAGAGTAAGTGTTAGCATTTTTTCTCTTAATTTTCTTAGAACCTTGTCAGAAAAGAAGAAAATTTTCCTCTAAACTCTTAGGTTTAGTTCTTAGAGGCCTGTGAATTAAACTGATGCAATTAGCAAGAAACAAGACAAAATTTAATCATGTATTTGTATTAACATATGTACAGAAGTTCATAGAAAACTATGATTCAAAGGGAAGATTAAAATTTGGGGTTTATAGGTCATCTTAATAGGGGAAGGGGAGGAGGAAAAGGGCACTTCTAGGAAAACAAAGAACTTTCTGGAAAGATAAATGAGCCCTTAGGTTCATATGAGATATGACAGCTTTGTGACCATGTCTGTTTAGATATGGGTAGAGACTTCTCACTTCTAGTTGTCCTGGGGAGTCGATTTATGATGACTGAATTTTTTTGAATTCTTTGATGAGGGTCTGCTTTTAGGCAGATAAGAGACTTCAGGAACTCAAATGCCTACTGCTCAAAATAATTTTTATGCCACAGAGGTGTATTCTGGACCCTTTCCCCACAACTGCAACCTGTAGTATTAAATTGTCTGCAAAATAGTCACCAAAATTTCTAAATTATCTCACCTCTCCTCTTTGCCATTTTAAACATGTGTGTTCATAAGGTATAGGGAAACACTGTTCTTCATTTGTAATTCTAAACAGCATTTGATAAAATCCTATGCAGATCAATGTTGAAGAAATTTCTGATATCTATGGCAACCGTGCTGGGAACTGTCTAGAAAGACTTTCTAGGACCTCAAGGCTTTCTCCAGAAACCTGTTGCCTTTGCCCAGGGAACAGCCTAAGGCCTCCACACTCCAAGGAGCCAGTACCTCCCCAAAGAGACACATCTGCATGACCCCAAGACTCTTTGATAAATGCTCAAAGATGAAAGTTGGCTCTCTTCCCTTGGAGAGACATTGGGGGATGTCAAGAGATAAGAAGTTTCTAGGAAGAAAAGAATGTAAGGGGAACAGCAAGAGGATAAAAGTCTTCAGATAAGAGGCAAGTGAGAAAAGCATTTTCTGCCAACATTGTGAGAAGTGGAAGAAATATAAGCAAGCTTGCTTTAGGGCAGAACTAAAACCAACCGAGCAAAAAGAGACTTAACTTGTGAGGTATGGGGTTTTGTAACAATGAGAAAAAGCCCAAGGGTAGTCCAAATGCTGGTCCAGTGTTGCCTGGGACAAGGTCTGCTGTAGGTGACCAGACAAGACACCTGGCCCTGTGGGGGGATTTCAGAGCTACCAGGGAGGCTCCCTGAACCCCCCACTGCCTCCACTGTTCTCTGTGACCTGAACAAGAGTCTGAGGCTACAGGTGAGAGTCAGGCAGAACCCCAGCCTGCCCAAAGGGCTGCCTTCCAGTGGGGGGAAGGGAATCTTAGCAATGGGAGGTTGTGTGTGCCCATCTTTTTCTAGAAGCTCCCCAATTTCAATTCTTGAAAGACAGTCCATAAAGGAAGCTGTCATTCCACCCTGTAAGGTGACTTTTTTGCAAATCAGAAAGTGGCACCTCTGTAGGCAGCCTCGTGTGGCAGACACAATGTGCAGATAATGGCACAGCAGGTGAAGGCTGGGGCTGGGTGGGCCCAAGTGGTTCTCAGAGGGGCACCTTCCAGCAGGGCTTTCCGATTCACGGATGCACTCTGGGACCTTGATCCCTACTTAGAAGAGAGGTTCAGCCTGAAGTTGCCGATCATTTCTACCTCCCTGTGAACCACCTTTGGAATCCACTCTGTGCACGGACTTTGGTGGAAGACCAGGACAGAACCAAGAGGCAAGGTCATTGAAGGAGAGCTTGAATGGACCGTGCTTTTGCCCAGGGCCAGCCTAGCCTGGAGCAGGGAAACAAGGAGCAACTGTAGAAAGTAGAAGCCTCAAGGCCACAAGGCTGGGCTGCTTAGACTGAGCCAATGATGCTCATGGGTTGGCTTCCTTCTGAAAGATGAGAAGACACAGCAAGTGAGGAGGAGGTCTGGCTGAGGTTGACCATGAATTACCACTGAGAATGGACCAGACCAAGGCCTGGGAAGGAGCCGGCTGTGGGCAGATGGTCCTAGCACTTCCCAAGCCAGTCTGAACTTCTTGTTCTCTGTGTTTATTTCCCTTTTACTCTCTCTAATGTTCAGTCAAGCTTTGCCAAAGTTCCACCTGGTTTCAGCTTACCAGAGCAATAAAGAATGGGGAGCTGGGTCATGGTGAAGGCAAGGGAACAGAGGACAAATTGGGGCTTGTTCATCCTCCAGCTTTTTCTGCCTGTAGATGCTCTCCTGGCATTATTTCTGCAAAGCAAGACATTATTCTAGCTCACTCCTCATGCCCGGGGAATGCCTCTCTCAGGGCTCCAGGTGCTGGGCCACCCAGCACCTCTGGCCCAGGATAAACATTGAGCAGTGATTTCCCTCCAAGGTGTTGGAGAGAAAAGTATATTATTTTGTAAACAGGCAGATACATTGTAGAGGACAAACTTCATATGAGCTTCAAATATTTAACACAGATTTCAAAATAAATTTCTTTAAAAAATTAAAAATTAAAGAAAAATTAAATAATTTTTTAGCCTTGGGAAAGCGGCCCCTCGAACTACTCCCAGGCTTTCTTGTGATAGTAAGTCATTCATTCTCTTCTGCTTTTGGGGGTATTTCAGCAGAAAAGTTTGAGAAATAGGCTTTAGCAGAATCAAATGAGATTATGAGGCAGTTGAGAATCACAGAGAAAGGAGTCCTCAGACTCAGGTGGGTTGTCCAAAAAGGGCCTGGAATGTTGGCAACAGCTGGCTGAGAACATTGACAAGAGTGAGTTTGGAATTTAAATGTGTAATTCAATGCTGATGTACCTTTGAGGACTTCACTCCAGGCCTGGAGCTCTTACGTGAGAAAGGGCTTTATGTTCTATCAGGTCCTTCCTTCTCTTATTTCTGGGGAAGACCCATAGCCCAGAGAGGTTAAATTATTTGCCTCAGGTCACACAGTTATTCACAAAGATGGAACCAGAACCAAGGTCTCTCGTCCGCTAATGCCCTAATTGTGTGATCATAGGAAGCAAAGCTCTGTTTCTTATTGTATTAATCTCTAGGTTTAAAGATAAGTGTATTCTTAGTTACATTTACTTCCAGGTTAACATAAACCTTTCAGGGCTAGAAGTTTCTTTAGAGTTGTGATGGGGGGCATTCCAAGAATGGAAAAGTGAGATCTTCACTATTTGTTCATTCACCCAGTCATTCAACGTGCCTTAATTGCTTGCCTGTTGCGTGCCAGACACTGTGTGGGTGCAGGGAATATAAAGATGAATTATTTTCTGCCCTCGTGAGGTGGAGAGATTGGACTGGGAGATACCCAGCCTAATGGGGTTGGTGGTGACCCATCACAGCACATCAGGATGAGTGTGGGACAGCCACGCACAGGGTTTTTAGGGAATCACATAAGGAGGTTATCTAACCCAGACAGGAATGGGATCAGGGAAATTCTTTCAGAGGTATCAGTTTATAAAATAGCCGGGTTATGGTTGGTAGGCTGGAATGAACCTTTTGATTATAAAGTTCACTCTGCCAGAGTTCTTGAAATATTTGAAAAAACTTGGCAGAGTATAGTCCTTGTATGGGTCATGTTACCAAATGTTTGATTTGTTGGGCTCCTGTGGGCCACACAATGGAAAGAGCTTATGATGTCCACCATTAGACCTTATGCCATCATACACGGCAACAGGGTCATTCACCACAATTTATTTCTTCTCATGTCACTCTCCCCATGTCCGTGCTCCTCGAACCACACAGCCTCTTCCCTGTGACTCAGACACACTGAGCACACTCTTAACTCAGGGCCCGTGGACTTGTTCCTCCCTCTGGTCACTTGCCCACAGTATCTCCATATGCTCCTCACTTTATTCAGGTCTCTGCTCCCATGTCCTTTTGACAGGGACAGCTTGGCTTTCCCAACCTCATCATGAGAAAAAGTAACATCAACCTGTAGTGGGTTGACTGGTGGCCTCTCGAAAAGATATGTCTCCATTCTAATCCCCAGAACCTGTGAATGTGACCTTATTTGGAAAATAGGTCCTTGCAGACATAATTAAGGATTTTGAGATGAGGATATCATCCTGGATTATTTGGATGGGGCCTTACATGTAATCACAAGTGTCCTTATGAGAGAAAGTCAGAGGGAGAGTTGAGATAGACAGAGGAGAAGGCCATGTGCAGACGTAGGCAGAGGTTGGAGTGGTGCAGCCACGTGAAATGCCAACAGCCGCCAGGAGCTGAAGAGGCAAAGAGGGGAATGTCCCTGACAGCTGCTGGAGGCTGGGAGGGCCTACTGATGATGTTGGTTTTGGACTCTGGCCTCCAGACTGAGAGCATAAGTTTCTGTTATTTTAAGACATCAAGTTTGTGATAACTTGTTATGGCAGCCACAGGAAACTAGTGTATGACACAGCTCCTGCCAGTCTCTGCCTCCTTAGGCTTGTTCTTCGTTATCAGTACTTGACATATTCTTCTGTCTGTCTGTCTATTTATCTATCTATCATCATCATCATCATTATTCATCTAAACACGCACACACACACACACACACACACACATACACACACATACACACACACGTGCGTGCGATTTCTTCATTCTCTCTTTTGAATTCAAGGGCGTTGTTTTTGTTCACTGTTATATCACCAGCCTCTAGAATAGTGCCTGGCATATGGTAGGTGCTTAGTTGATACTGAATGAATGGATGGATGAGACGTTGGATTCTGAGGCTTTGCAGGCACTTGGTGTTACTTTTTCATCCTGTGTGTAACTGAGGAGACAGAAGGATCCCACTTATGGTGATGCAGGGCTTTGAGTAATGGGGAGGGTCAGTGACGGAGAGATCTGGATTTAAATCATGGCTCTGCCACTTGTTAGCTGGTGACTTTGGGCTCGGAACCTCAGTTTCATTAACAGCAAAATAAATACTGTTGCTGTAGGGCTGCAGGGAATGTTAATAGCATGGCTGGCTCGGTGCCTGGTGGGTGGTGCTCAGCGTGGTTCTCTTTTCTCTCTCATTCATGGCCCTAAAACTCACTGTAGGTACAGACAGGAAGGCTTTCCTCTGTGTGGCCATTTCCTCCTGCCTCAGCTGCACAGGTTCCTGAATACTACCTATCCCCTAGGGCTAGCCCTTGCCATTCTCTTTAAAGGTAGGATTTGCTTAATTGAACATAGCAAACCTGATGATTCTCTATCGTGAGATGATGGGCTCCATGGGACCTTGAATTTCCACCCTGGACACTAACTCTTACAATCACTTCATTTTATCAGCCTTTGTGCTGTGAGGAGAAAAGTAGAGGCCATTTTTACACCTGCATCATTATGATGGTTGGTGGCATTCATCAATGTTAGAGAGAACAGCCTCTTCCAGCTTGCCCTGTAGGGATAGCCCTTTAATTGTACATTTGTACCTGGTAGATCCTCATATTGTTTAAGGAAGGTTATACACCCACACATGCATGTGTGCGTGGATCTAGTTCTCTTTCTCACAAACATTGGTTAAACACCTGAAATATTAGAGAGATTAGCAGTTATTATCTCTAGGCTCCTGGGTTGTTGGATAAAGCATGGTTTTAATCTTTTTCTTGATGCTTTTCTTCATTTTCCAAAATGTAAATTAAAGATGTTTCTAATTCATTTTTTCCGTCAGATAAAGCCACAGGCTTTGCCTTTGAGATTTCATTCCTAGAAGTGGTTCAGAATATAAATGTTGAGGTTAGCTTCAGTGCCAGTGACTGGGGATTTTCTCTAGTCTCTGGCTGAACATGTAGAAGTTGTGTTTTTCATTTCTTTTCTGTTCTTAAGCCATCATACAGACACAGACTTGCATGGTAAAGAGGAATAATGGCAACGGTTGTCTGTCAAGAAGGTTAGCTGTGATTTCCTCGATCCGCTTCTCATCTTTGCAATTTCACTGGTTCCCTTGATGTGAACTTTTCCTGAGGTCTTAAACAAACTCCCTGTAAAGCAGTGATTTCATCACACTTCTTTAGCTTCTAGTTAAAAATGGAACATCTCATATAATTCCCAAGGAAAATCAGTTTTGTCAAAACTCATTGTTAATTCATAAAGGGCATGTGGCTGTGCAAAGAGAAGAGCATGGAATCCAATGGATGTTTCCAAAGTTATCGTTTCTTACAGGAGCTTAATATGCCATCTCTGTCAACTGTGTGGGCCTGAACCAGTTAAACTTACTTCATCCAATGGAGATACATTTGATTTTGCATGAATTAGGGCAGCATTTGCAAAAAGCTCTTGACAGAATATTTCATACATATTCAGTTCCAGCATCTTGTGCTTTTCTTTAAAGTTGGGAAGAGAAGGGTTTCCACTATTCATTGTAGGCAAATGTGTTCTATGTTTTCAAGTGGAGCTAGCATAAGTTATTATGATAACGTTAATAACACTTTTCATGTACTACATTCTGGTTGACATTTCCCCCTAATTGAGAAAAATCTAAAATTAATCTTTGTAAGAAACAAGACCAGAGAGGCTAATCAGGTCTGGAACTGGGACTAATTGTACCATAATCAGATTGATGGGCTGTTAAATATCTGATGTGAAAACCATGGCATGAAATGGCAAGAAAGGATCTGTGCAAAAGTCCCGTTGAATTTTCCCCTTGTCCTTTATTTCTCAGTTTGTTCAAAAGGCTTATTACCTCAGCCTCAAAGCACAGATCCAAGACCTCTACCGTTCGGTAACTTTTATTTTTTAATCAGCTCAACTTTTCCTGAGAGAGTTGCAATAAATAGACAAGTAAGTAAGTAAATCTTTATCCTCTCTTTGTCCAAGATAAGGTCCTACAGTGATGCTGGTTTAGAGCCTGAAGCTGTTGCTGATTCTGATGCTTTGTGATTAATTTTCAAGTCTGCTTATGGTTAAATTGTTGCTCAATTTTGGCAGATTGAGACAAGCAGACAAGGGACTAGGCACTTGGTAGAATGGGATAGGTCTGAGCAGCAACTGTTAGCTCTTTCACCAAGGTTAGATCCCTTTCATCATCTCTGGGGTGGGGTAGTCAGTCTGGTCAGGGCGTTGGTACTCACGATCCTGTAGCCTCATAAGAGTTCCGTGGGGAGTGATGTGGGGCAGGGGTGTGGTGGTGCATAAAACACTAGATTAACTTTTGCTTTTCTCCTGGAAGCAGCAGAAGTCAGAGGTAGATGTTCTATGGGAGGGACTCCATGAATTTATATCAGAGACAGTCTAAAAGTCCAAAGACCACTTAGACCCATGGTCAAGGATGGCCAGTCACCAACGTGATGATACTGATGAAGTCAATAGCCACGTGCCCCCTGCTCCAGAGTCTTTGTTTTAGAGTCGATTGTTGAAGTAGGAGTGTTGTAACCTCAGATTCAAGTTGCAAAGTGACACTGAGAGATTAGGTGTCAAGTTACAGGCTCGATATTTGAATAGGAGGCTTGAGGCAGAAGCTGGTGGAAGCAGAATAGGAGATGGACTCAGATGAGGAGGAGGATCGTCAGAAAGTCTAACTCAGAAGAGAACTCCGTGGGTGTTTGTAGGTGCAAAATGTATGCCCTGAAAACATCCAAAGAGGATGTAACTTTTATTTGGTGGGGAGGGGAGAAAGGCATTGATTGATTATGTAGGATTTAAAGCACATAAATCCCACTCCCCTCTAACGCCTCTGTCCCCCCAGGAAGTGAAAAATTGCATGGAGAGCACACTTTAACCCAGAATTTTGTGAAGAGATTTAATGAACTGAAAACAAAAACAGAAAAGCCCCCCAAAACCCATTAGCTGAGAAGCAAGGTTCCTGAGATTACTGCTCAGTCACCCAGTCACCGGAGTCAGATTTGTCTTGTTTTCTTCACCTTGAGCCCCTCTGAATATTCTATGGAAGGACCATGTCAAGACCTTGTCGTTTCTCTTTCTTAGCCAGAGATCCCTTACACCCTGAGCTCCTAGAGCCTCCTGGTGGGGGCGGCCCTCCTGTTGGCCCAGATTCCCCCCCCCCCCCCGACTCTTGGCTTCTCACTCACCAGGATCCAGCTTGGTATGCTCAGGACCTGCCTCATTCTACAAGGCACAGTTCTCTACAAGGCACAGTTTTCTGCCTTGAAAGTGTTCACTTTCTAGAGTCTGGTTTAAGACAACAGTGGAGGATCCTAGCAAAGGTGTGGTGTCTCCAGCTCTGACCTCACTGACCAGCTTGGCTTGCTCATCTCCGGGATCCCTGCCCAACCCACCAGGACCATGTTCCACACTGCCCTTCCAGCGTCCCATTCATACCTTAACCCCGAGGGTGGAGGGGCAAAGGAACTCCATTTACAAATCATCTCTGTGGAAGAGGGGAAAAGAGCAAGTGACACAAATGCACAGGTGTGGAGGGGTGCCTGGTTGCTTCAGTGTCTGACTTTGGCTCAGGTCATGATCTCGTGGTTCACGAGTTCGAGTCCCACATCAGGTTCTCCGCTGTCAGCACGAGCATGCTTTGGATCCTCTGTCCCCCTCTTTCTCTGCCCCTGCCCCACTTGTGCTCTCTCTCTTTCTTAAAAATTAATAAACATTAAAAACAAAAAACAAAAACCAAAAACAACCCAAATGGACAGGGGTGGCTTCAGCAGACACCAGAAGCTTAGAGAACCGGACACAGTCAATTCTGGCCAAACCCTCCTCACCAGTGCAGAGTCCCTGAACCTATTTGCTTCATGGAGGCAAATGACTCAATGAACTCTTTAAAAATGTCTGTTGAAATATTAAAGGCAATAAATATCTGTTATAAAAAAATAAGACACGTGAAAGTAAAGTAAAAAGTGAAAGTTTTCATTCACTTTGCTCTCCTAACCCCGTCTCCTCCTCTGAGGGAAACACTGGTGGCCTTTGAAATGAGTTCTTCCAGATCTTTTTCTGTGCAATATGAGTGAATAGCAATTAAGTCTTTGAATTGTTACATCCACAAATGTGGAAACTGGAAGCATCTTGGGCAACGAGAATATGCCGTTAGCTTATTAATAACAAGGCCTGGAGGCATACCTCAGTTCTTTCTTTTTTTTTTTTTTTCTTTTACTTCTCTTATCCTATCTAAAAATGTGAAGCCCTGCTAAGGCTATATATCAATTTTACCTCAATAAAAAAATGTAAAGTCTTAAAGAATACGTCTAAAGAGAATCTTCGCTTGCTCCGAAGCTCACACACATCAAAATTCAGAGTATTTATGCTGTCCACCCCTGCTCCGCAATCCCATCTGTATCTGCAGCCTACTGTTCAAGTACACTCTTAGCGAGGCTTATTAAAGAAAGGCTCCCGGTTCTGATTCCAGCCTGCTTTGTGTGTTACATGTGTGTTTCTGGACACCTAGAAAACAGTCTCAATTATTTAAAAACAAAACGAAATGCAGTGATCTTTCCCACACTCTTGACCTCCAAAACGTCTTGTGAAGTAACTGCTTTGAACACTTCCTGATTTGGTTGCTTCAGGATGGAAACAACTGTTACCTGAATTTTCTGCATACTGCAGCCCTTACTGACTCACACATCCTGCATCGAATGTCCCGCAGACATGGCCTTCTTTTCCTTAGCAGGATGGACCCAGCATTTCCTTTTTTCCAAGGGTCGCTCCCCAGGGACCACGCATGCGTGAGTCTCTCCATTCTAGCCTTTTGGCTAAAGAGAGAAGCTTATTAAGGTTGGAGTGGTCACCCCAATTTATTGTTTGTTCCCAGCCAGGAAAGTGGAAGACCCAGCTAGTTTCACGAGAAATTTTTTGAGAAGGCTTTTGAAAACAGTAACACAACAGAGAAACTTCATTCTAGAGTTGTGATCCGTGCCCTCCAGGGCAAAGTGATGTCAAGGAAGCCCAGGGCATGCAACTGGGTTCAGGGGAATCTCATCAAGAAAAAACCTTGGAAAGAGGCTCCAAGGGATTGCTGCAATCTTTTCTTTCTTTTTTTAAAAGTTCATTTACTTATTTTGAGGGAGAGAGAGAGAATGAGAGAGAGAAAACATGAGCGGGTGAGGGGCAGAGAGGAGAGAAAGAACCCCAAGCGGGCTCCAAGCCATCAGCACAGAGCCCTATGTGGGGCTCGAACTCATGAACTGTGAGATAATGGCTGAGGTGAAGAGTCGGACACTTAACTGACTGAGCCACCCAGGCACCCCAGGAGTTCTTCAACCTTAATTGCTACTATTGAAGGAAATTTGGGGTTATCTAGCATAATCTCCATGTTTTATAAATGAGAAAGAGAACGCACAGAGCAGGGGAGGAGACTCGTCCATAGTCCCAGAGCTGGAACAAGAGGCCGGGTTTCCAGCTCTCCACCCAGGACACCTTTCAGTGTATCCAGCCACCCCTCTGTCTAGGACTCCTCCAAATTCCAAGTTTTTGCTTCAAAACTGCGACTCGAGTTGTATATGTTGCTATTTCTACATCATTCACGGTGCTCATTTTTGAAATGCTGTTTTCATTAAGAGTTTTATCTATGGCCACCAAAGAGCTCCTGGAGCCGCCTCGGGCTGGTGATGTGGAGCTCCGTCCAGTCAGGGGGCCCAGGGGCCCAGAGGCACCACTGCTTCAGAGGAAAGAGTGCTAGGCATGCAGGTGCCCTGCCTGGGAAGGCGGCCTCCTGTCCAGAGCCGAGCCCCCCGGGTGCACCCTGTGCTGCTTCTCATGTGCCAGGCCAGGTGCTGCTGGTTCGGATCTGCTATAGCAGCTCCTATCAAAACCTGCTTCAAGTCAGTGGGGAAAGATGGATTATTCAATAAATGGTCTCAGGGTGACTAACCATCCCGTTAAAAAAAAATGCACTGCTGCCTTCTTATTCCTTATACTGAAACACATTCCAGAGGGATCACACACGTAGGTGTAAGAAAATGAAGTCGTAAGAGTGTTGGAAACAAACATGAAAGAATTTTTTTTTGAAACATGAAAGAATTTTAAAGTTTAATAATCTCATGCTGGGGCCAGAATTTCTGAGGCTGAGGCACAAAACCTAGAAGCCATGAAAAAAAGAGACTAGTAAGTTTGACTGCATAAATAATTTAAATTTCTGCAGAGCAAAGAATTACCATAAAGGAATTCAAAAAATACAAATAAGCCTTAGAAAAATTGTATATATATATATATATATATATATATATATATATATATATATCAGAGGCAAAGAGCTAATTTACTGAGTGTCTTTTTAAAAAGTTTTACAACTCAGTAAGAAAAGGATCTGCAACTCTATAGAAAAATGAGCAAAAGGCAGCTAGAAGCAGACTAAAGGAATCCAAGTGGCTTATAAACAAAGAAAAACGGTCAAGCATGTGAATAATTAAATAAACACTAAAACAATGGCAATATTTTTTACTATTAGATTGTCACAGATCAGAAATTTTTTTAATACATTAAAAAAATTTTTTTATTAATGTTTATTTTTGAGAGATAGAGACAGAGCACGAGTAGGGGAGGGACAGAGAGAGAGGGAGACACAGACTCTGAAACAGGCTCCAGGCTCTGAGCTGTTAGCATGGGGCTCGATGTAGGCATTGAACTCAGGAATGGTGAGATCATGACCTAAGCCGAAGCTGGACCCTTTACCAACTGAACCATCCAGGTGCTCCGGAGATTTTTATAAACTAAACAGTTTAGGCAGCAGGGAAAGAGGCACTTAGATGCAGGTAGGAGAAGTGTAGTTTGGTGCGACCTCTTTGGAGGGAAAATTGACAATATTGATGAAAAATTTAAATTCAAATACATTTTGACCTGGCAATTTCTTTGTAAAGAAATTATGCGAAGAGATTTATATAAAAGGATGTTCATTACAACGCTGTTTGTTACACAAAATCACCTAAATGATTTTTATTTTTTTTTTAATTTTCTTTTTTTACATTTCTTTATTTTTGAGAGATAGAGAGAGACAAAGTGTGAGCAGGGGAGGGGCAGAGAGAGAGGGAGACACAGAATGAAAAGCAGGCTCCAGGCTCTGAGCTGTCAGTGCAGAGCCCGATGTGGGGCTCGAACCCACGAAGTGTGAGATCATGACCTGAACTGAAGTCGGATGCTCAACTGACTGAGCCACCCAGGTGCCCCCTAAGTGATTTTCAATAGCAAGGTGGCTACATAAATGATGTACCTTCCCATGATGGAATGCTGTGCAGTATGTAGATACGTCTGCGCCAGAGGTGAGAGGACATGTGTATAGGTACAGTCATCACAACATTGTTTGTAAGTTGCAAAAAAAAAAAAAAAAACATGGGAGGGACCACCCAGGTGTCCTTCAACAAGGGCCCGGCACTGATGGGAAGCTGTTGTCAGAGAGATGAGAACACATGTACAGCTGCTGTTAGCGTGGTGATCGCAAAGACACATACATGTCTGTGTGTGCTTTGAGCACCTGGGGAAGCAGTCACAGGAAGGGGATGACGTGCCTGCTTCTGGGGAGAAGACCATAGGGTCTGGGGAACAGGGTAGAGAGGGGAGACCTGCTTTTCATTGTGTATTTGTTTGCACCTGGGACCTGTATGTCACGCTCTTAAACACTATTGCTGATCCCACTGAGTTTTCATTGACACACACTTTATTAAAAACTGAAGCTGAGAAATTTTGAAAACACAAGAAAATAAGCAGATTCCATCATCAGAGCCCTGATGACATCAAGGAATCGTGTAGCCTGAAAAATTTCACTGTATACTAGTTGAGAGATTAAGAGTGAAAAGAATAAATAGCATCTTAGTATTCTTGTGAAAGTAGTTCTGACTTCGTGAACCCCACCCCCAGGGGTCCCTGGTCTGCACTTTGAGAACCACTGTTACAATGAATAAAACAGATACTGATAGATGGTGAGAAAACCAGGCACACAGACCAGAGCTCTGGACACCAGGACTAGGCTGGTGTCCCAGTGAAATGCTATATCCTGGTGTCTCCCCTTCCCCTGGGCCGATGACAAAGGACACCGGGCACTCTCGGCCCCCACCCCTCGCCTACCTCCTCCTTCAGCTGCAGGGCTTGTGTGTGACTATGTACAGTAGCTTTGGAATGTGGCGTCACCCAGGCGCGTTATTTCTTGGCCTTAAGAGGCAGACATGTGACCACCTGGCCTGGGAGCCCAGCCCTGGCTCTCTCCTCAAGATGATGCTGACAAAATTTGTGGGGTTTGGCTCTAGAGCAGAGCCTATTTGGAAGTGAGATTTGGGGTCTAAGACTTTTGAGAGATTCTTTATTTATTTATTTTTTTAATTTTTTTTAACGTTTTATTTATTTTTGAGACAGAGAGAGACAGAACATGAACGGGGGAGGGGCAGAGAGAGAGGGAGACACAGAATCAGAAGCAGGCTCCAGGCTCTGAGCCATCAGCCCAGAGCCCGACACGGGGCTCGAACTCACGGACCGCAAGATCGTGACCTGAGCTGAAGTCGGACACTTAACCGACTGAGGCACCCAGGTGCCCCTCTTTATTTTTTTTTTTTAATATAATTTATTGTCAAGTTGGCTAACATACAGTGTATACAGTGTGTTCTTGGTCTTGTGGGTAGATTCCCATGGTTCATCGCTTCTATACAACACCCAGTGCTCATCCCAATAAGTGACCTCCTCAATGTCCATCACCCATTTTCCCCTCTCCCCCGCCTGCCCACCTTCAACCCACAGTTTGTTCTCTGTATTTAAGAGTCTCTTATGGTTTGTCTCCCTCCCTCTCTGCTTTACAGCCTAGACAGTAGCTGAGCTTAGGAAAAGTATCCTGCCTGGTTGACACGAGGACTCAGCCACAGCCTGTCACGATGCCTCTTAGGTGGTGGGGCCAGGGGGAGCCCGGCCATGCTCTTTCAGCTTCTTGCTTCTTACCTGACTTCAGCATTTCAGTTTCTACCTCAAGTTGGCAGCAGTAGAGTGGGGGGCAGGAGGCGTCTCTAACTGTCTCGAGCAAGACTTGGAGGAATGAGACCCTAGAGTGGTTGGGATAGGAATCTTACTCTGGGTACTTTACACACATTAGCTGACTTAAACCTCACAATCATACCGTGAGGTGGCTATTATTACCTCCACTTTACAGATAAGATGATCTTAGAGAGGTTAGTTCACGCCCACGTTCACACAGCTATTATGTTGTGGAGCCGCATTCTATTCTGTCTGACTCAGTGCCCACGGTCTTACCCATTCAGAAATACTGCCCGGAAGCCTAGAAGGTTTCATTTGAGTTTCGCTTCTTTGCCTTACCCAGTTTTGGAAAGAACCATCCAGAAACACTTTATCTCTCAGGAGATAGGACAGGTAAAATAAAATGTGATGGGGCAGGAGATTGGACATGTGCCTTTCTTTGAATTCCTGATGAAGTTTTATTTGCAGGTAATTCTACACGAAATGAATCAGAATAGCCTCCTTACTTCCATTATTCTATCTGAGGAACTGAGGAATTTTGTTCAGGTCAGGGACTGAGAAAACGTGAAATGGGCCTATCCTCAGTGTCCTTGGGACCACGTCTTGACTGCTCTGTGACCTCAGCAAATCCCTGTCTCTCTCTGTGACCTTTGGTTCATCTGTAAAAAAGTTTGGAATAGGAGTTTTTTCTCCTTAAACAAAACAACAACAACAAAATTGCCCAAGTGAATTCCAAACTCCATATTAAATTCCAAATTTAATATGAATGGTAAGATTGGGTCTGATTCATTTTGCATAGAATTACCTGCAAAAAAAGTCATAATGAATTCAAGGTTGACTATTGGGGTGCTGATTCTTTTTTTTTTTTTTTTTTGGCATAATTGTTTTATTTTTTTTAAAATAAATTTGTTAATTTGTAAAAAATGTTTATTTGAGAGAGAGAGAGAGAGTCAGAGACAGAACATGAGTGGGAGGGAGGCAGAGTGAGAGAGGGACACAGAATCTGAAGCAGGTTCCAGGCTCTGAGCTATCAGCATAGATTCTGATGCGGGTCTCGAACTCACAAGCCATGAGATCATGACCTGAACCAAAGTCAGGCACTTAACGGACTGAGCCACCCAGGCGTCCTGGCATAATTGATTTGTGTAGGGGTATGGCACAATCCTTCACTTTATGTTTGGTTTTCATAGTACACACATAAACGAGGTTGGGTTGTTTTTGTTTTTGCAAAAATATTCCAAGGTGTTATCAGTTTTCCCACGAGTTTCAGCCCAGTCCTTTGATATTTAAATGATCTCTTTTGAAGCCCCTATCCTGTCATCACCCTCAGATTTTCTCTTCTTCAGTTAGTTGGTGTAGCTTTCCCAGATTCTCATTTGTTAATATGGCTTCATGTGTCTGATTTGAGCAGCTTGCCAATAACACTTTCACCCACTTCACAGAAAGTTCGTTTTCCCCAACATTTGCCATCTCTTGGCATTTTTGCATGTACAACTTACAAAATAGTCTGCAAAGAACATTCTTACCTTTGGGGGGAACTGGCTAGTGTGAAAAGGAGAGGGACGGATGGCTGAGAAGGTATAAAATAGAAAAGTGGTCAGTACTTTTAGTGAATATTTTGTGTTGTGATTAACTTTTGCTTTCTGTGTGCAACTTCATAACTGAAACTTGGGTAGTAAATGCTCATCTAACAGGATCCATGGGAAGGATCAGCCACATGCTTGGACAAGGAAGAGCAAATAGGTATCACCCAGTGTACCCACTCCAATTGATTGCTAGTGCTTGTCTGAAGCATTGTGTTGAGAAGGATCCTGAGACTCCTTTTGGCCTTTCTAAGGAAGAGTAGTATGATTGATTAACATGTTTGATGATGTGTGGGAGGGACTGAGTGGCAGTCTGTGTGCTGACATAGCCCATACTAAATACTCAGCAATTGCCAAGTTTTCTTTCTTACAATGTGGCATTCTTGAGGAGAGATTAAAAAAAAAAAAAGAAAAGAAAAATGATGATGATTACTCAGAAGTAGTTCACCTCTGAGAAAAGATGGACAGAGACAGGAGTTGGTTGAACATTTATTCTGGTAGTACCTGCTTTGGCTGCTTGGCCAGCCAGATGACAAAAAAGAAGTCTAGTGGTTAAGAACACAGATGACATTTTTGTTGTGACGATTTTTGCTTCCCCCTGCTATCTGACAATCGTGGAAATGTAGATCTAAAACAAGGAATTGAGATAAAGCAGAAATGTTACCTCTTGTTATAACTCAGGCTCTGGAGCCAGACAGATTTGGGTTTAATTCCAGTTCCAACATTTATTGAATGACAGTAAGAAACTAGCTAAATCTGTCTAGACCTCAGTTTCCTCATTTGCAAAATGGGAATAATAATAGTAGGTGGCACTCTGGGTTGTTAGAAGGACTACAAGTGCATGTGCAGCAATTTCCTGCTTCCTGAAATGGGATAGTGAGTTTCTCTCCCAGGAAATGTGTGTGATGCATAGTTAAGGGTAATGTATGCAAAGTGCCAGAGAGTTTAAGTGCCACCGAAACCATACATCAAAGTCTTGACCCTAGGGTCACCCGGATGTCACTGAAGCCACAGAGAGAGCTTACAGAAACAAAAGAAGCCAATGAACCAGTGGAGTTACTGCTCCGGACTCTCTTGGCAATCTCCTTCCTGCTTCTCTCCAGGAATGTGGTTGCTGCTCAAGCAATACTCCCATCTCCACTAATGATCTTAAAAGCTAATCAGAAGATACCAAGAAATACAGCATTCTTAGCGTGCCTAACCTTTGCTGAACCCTCTTAAATGCTTTTGTTTGAGAGAAAGTTGTTTTAATTCAAATCTATTCAGTCTTTCAGTTTCAACCTTCTCTGTTTCACTCAAGCTAAAGGTATCCTTATTCTCTAGCCTGGGAGGGAGCTCCAAGGTCAGTTTCGTTTGCACTAAAAAAAAAAAAAAAAAAAAAAAGAGCAGGGAGATGGGCTAGGGGCTGGGATGAGAGAGGGAAAAGGTTCATTATTTTATAGTCAGAGAGTCAGTGGGTTGTTTGTTTTACCATCTCATTTTGAGATTTTTCTTGTTGACGTGAAGAGTCAGATTTTTCAGGAGTGAAAAATCAAATGATTCAGAAGCCAAGGGGAGAAGAGTGAACAGGTCACAACTTAAAATATTAATAATGACTTTTACAGTCAAAGGGTAGTCAGATAAATTCTGTGAACATTGAGTACCCTCCGAACATAAATCATCGATGAGCACCCTTTGTAAATCTGCCTCACTTGTATTGTAGCTCCATGTTAAAGTGCAGGGGCATCAGTTACACGGCAGAAGAGACCGGAAGTGGGAAAGAGAGCATGCCTTCAGGGCACCGAGGCTCTGGTATCAGGTGCAACCATTTTCTGAGCTCTTGAGACACAGGCTAGGCATCTGCTAGCCTGGGCTCTCTCGCTATCTAGCTGTAGGACACGTGGTCATACATCTCAAAGCCTTAGGCTCCTCGTCTGTAACGTACAGGTCATAGTGTTGCTATTATTAGGCCAGGCTCAGCTCTGTGGCTCTGCTTCCACTCAATAGTGAGTGATCAATTACGATGAACAGTCAGCATCTTATAGTTTACTATCTGCACGTCAGGAAATAAGGGACTTGCCCAGGGACACATGGTAACAAGGAGAGCCAGGAATCAAGCAGACCCTTGAACGGACAAAATCCCTCTCTTGGTTCGGTATATGGCCCTGATCTCACATGTGGAAGTCATAGGTACCGTGAACAGTGGCTGCTCAACCAGAACTAAACGCAGAGTAAAGATCTTGGATGGTCGTGGTGCAGCCTCTTTGGAAAAATAAGCAAAAGGAAAATTACTTATGTGGCATACGCTACCAACAACAGTTTTTCATTTTTTTTTGAATGTTTATTTATTTTTGAGCCACAGAGCGTGAGTTGGGGAGGGGCAGAGAGAGAGGGAGACAAGATCCGAAGCAGGTTCCAATCCGATGCAGAGAGCCGACGCGGAGCTCGAACTCGTGAACCGTGACACCATGACCTGGGCCGAAGTCGTCTATTCAGCCGACTGAGCCAACCAGGTGCCCCAAGAACAATTTTTAGAAGAGGATCATTACCCTATGTTAATTGGACAGATAGGTTTTTTCTTTTTTTTCTTTTACATTGCTTAGGCTTCCTAAGGCATCGTCTATATTCATATGGGCCTTGGCCTTCTATGGACAAAACTCGAAAATGTATGACCACACCTGGAAGAAGAGGCGCCTGTATTGTCCTTTCAGGCATGAGGTTGAAGCCAGGCCCTCTTCCTCTGCCTCTCCATCACTGCCTACACCATCTCAGTGTGGCCCCGGGGCTGTTGCCAGCTCTCTTGCCCAGTGAGTGCAAGTGGGCACTGAGCTGGCTATGCTATTACTCCTTGTTTAAAGCAAACCAATGCTTAGCTACCCAACTCTTCCCAGATTTTCTTTTTGCCTAACTTGCCCTACAGCTGTGTGTTTTAAACTTCCATGTGCACACAAACCTCCGGGAATCTTGTTCATTCTGGCTCCGTAGGTGTGAGTTGGGGTCTGAGATTTTCCAATTGCATCAGGCTCCCGGGAGGTGCCCTTGCAGCTGACCACATTGATTATAAATAAAATGCACCAGCTTTTCCGGCCAGGGCAAAATGGAGCATCTTGAAGCCATATGGTTTTAAAAGAGATTTTAATAATAATAAAAATAAAATAGCGGGCTCTGCCAACCATGAACAAAATAGTTTACTAAAATGGTCTCCTCTTTAAAAACGCTCCCCCCTCCTTACCTCCACCCTTCCAGTATCCCAAGAATGCATTTAGAGTCAGCTACCATGCCAAGATTTTTGCTGGACTCTCTTGCCTTGGATTTTATTTCTACATGTGCTTATATCAGCCTTTACCTAGTACTTGAAATGTGGGTCTTTCAGAGAGCAGTGCCTCCGATTTGATCTCCAAGTTAACCAGGGGCTGCTGACAGATGGCCAATGAGGGCTGACGTTCTCCTGTCTCTGCCTTATAGTGAGCTCTGGCCTTGGCTGCTGTGTGTAGTTGTGAGATTTGGCTCATGGAAACATGATTTCCTGACTGTGGGCTTGGCGCCCCTCTCCTTAACACTAGTGATAAGCTTCATCCAGCACTTGATAGTCCAGGATGTCTATCTGGTTGTTTCTGCAAGCCAATGGACTTTGGCTGCCAGCAGGCAGTCCGGAAGTTTAGCCTTGGTGTTTCTCGTATTTTCATTTCCTTCTCGGCAGATGTCAGCAACTGCTGGCCTGCTTCTGTCAGTCCGCCATGACCATTCCTTCGGGGGTCAGGATGGGAAGCTCGGTTACTTCGTAATTTCCTTGCCCACATCCCCTCCCTGCCCACCCCGGCCATGAACAGCTAAAAACGCAGCAAGAAGTTGGAAGACCCTCAGAGAGAAATCTGCAACATGGCTTTATGGATAATGGCTTAATATCCAGGTATTACTTTCTTACTGAGTCCCAAAGCTGCCATCAAATGCCTTCCCGCCACTGTTCTGATGATAATGCGTTGTGTAGATTCGAGAAGCTCTGTGGGTCTCAGTAGTGCACAACACGGGGATGGAGAAGGAAGGTATGAGATGAACTCCCCCTCCGGTCTTTATGCCTCTCGCACAAAACTTGATGCCATGGCAACCACTTGATCCTGGGGACAGGTCCACGGAGGGCCTTTCTGTAGGTCAGCAGCATCACTGGTGGACCACTATAGGACAGAATAATTAAAAAAGAGTTTCCTGTCAATCACTGAGATCTGTCCCTTTTCAAAATGCTTTCTGTGTGCAGCCTTTCCCCACCATTGGTGCTGCCTGCAACTGCCTTGGTTCAGCCCTCCTCCCCACACCCCCTCTCCCTGTGCCTTGAGGCCTGCGGCTCCTCAGCACATGCTTGCAAGGGAAGTCTCCCTAAAGTACTGTTCCCCTTGTGCTGTTCCTCCACTTAGAAACCCAAAATGGCTCCACATTGCCTTGGAGATGAAGCATGAATCCTGCTGTACATTGCAGGGACCATGCAATCTGGCGTTCCCTGGTTCGTCAGCCACATTTCCCACCACCCCAAGGTGGCTCAGGCCCATGGCCTTGCTCTCTGCCATCTCCAAGGCAGGACTCAGGACTCAGGACTCGGGGTTGCCCTTTCTTTTCCTTTATTTGTAAAAATTTTTAATGTTTATTTATTTTTGAGAGAGACAGAGAGAGCACGAGCAGAAGAGGGGAACGGGCAGACACACACACACACACACACACACACACACACACACAGAATCTGAAGCAGGCTCCAGGCTCCAAGCTTTCAGCACAGAGCCTGAGGCACGGCTTGAACTCATGATCTGTGAGATTATGAGTTGAGCCGAAGTCAGACGCTTAATCAACTGAGCCACCCAGCAGCCTCAGCTGTTGCCCTTTCTGCCCAGCTTTCTTCTTCTAATGCTCCCCAATCACCTTGTCCTTCTCTTTCCTGGTTCCTGGCATGCTTGTCATTAATGTCTCGATTGCATAGTTGTTTGTTGTCTGTCTTCCTCAACACTCTCACGCCCTGTGAGGGCAGGGGTACCATGCTAGTCTGCTAGGGCCACTGTAACAAAGTACCACAGACCAGGTGGCTTAAACAACGGACATTTTCTCACAGTTCTGGAGGCTAAAAATCCAAGATCGAGGCATCAGCAGGTTTGGCTTCTCCTGAGGCCTCCCTCCTTGCCTGCCAGATGGCCACCTTTTCGCTGTGTCCTCACATGGTCATGCCTCCGTGTATGTGTCTCCCTGGTGTCTTCTTGTCCAAATGTCCTCTTCTTATAAGGACACCACTCAGGTTGCCTTACGACCCACCTTAAAGGCCTCATTTTAATGCACTCACCTCTTTAAAGGCTCTACCTCCAAATATGGTCACATTCTGAGGTACTGGGGTTGGGCTTCACCATATGAATTTGGGGGGGGGGGTACAACTCAGCCCATAATAAGCACTCTCCTTCCCTCTCACTTGTGTATGGCCAGCGTCTAGCCCTGTGTCTGGCTCATGGAAGGCAGGTCTCAGCATAGGTTTGTGACTGAATGATTTTGTGAAAGAAGCTACTGTCCGTCTCTGACGTGTCCTGTCCCTTGTCCCTCGAATCATTTGAGGCCTGGTCCAGCCTTCCCTCACCTGGGAGGACTTCCCAAACCTGGCTGACTTCCTACTCTGGACTTCTCTAGCCTACACTTATGCACACGCACATGCCGACTCTTTCAGGGCTATTAGCCTTGACCCCTTAGCTGGAGTGCACAGCTGGGGCTGTGCCCCACTCCTCATGGACCAGACACAAGGAGGGTGCTCTAAAACAAACTCCCTAAACAAATGTGTGGGTGATTTTCCCTTAGGAATGATTTGGATCTGTTGAGGAGGTCCTTGAGGGAGCTCTAGCCAAGTCCAGGGAAAGGGACCACTCAGACTCACCCGGCCCCCAGAACAGAGCTGGAGGAGAAGCTGTGGGTTTGGGGACTTTAACCTATAAACTGCGTTTCCTTTGTCCTGGAGATCATCACAGACCAAGTTGGAAACACTACTCATCAGCCTTTCCCAAATAACAGCTTGACACATTTTATTATCTGAAAGCATTTAAAATCTGGGTGACTTTGTCTTCTTTCCAACCATTATTCTCTTGCCAGCCGTGGGAGCATGTCTTCTGAAATTCAAAGAGTTAGGCCTGGTTATATATTGACCTCATTCCCCAGCAACTTAATTATTGACCCAGCTTGTAAATCATTCATAGCTTTCCAGAGGTATCCATATACCTCTGCTGGCAGCAAATGGTACCCTGGACTATTTGTGGAATGGAGGCTGGGGTCAGGGAGAGTGTGAAAAATTAAGAATAACAACACTTCCTTTTCTCCCTGAACTTTAACCGCCCTTTTAAATACAGCTAATGCTTTCTTCCTTTGCCACCTGCTCAGAGAACCTAAGTTTACTGCCAAGAAGGCTATGTAGTTTCACTTACCATTCTCCTCCATGCCATGCCACCCCAAGGACATCAGGTAACTTCAGTTTCACCTAGGAGGGAAGTAGCTGGAACCAGCCGTCTTGCCTCAAGTCTCTCTGGGTTTCAGCCAGGGCGTTAGGAATGAAAAGTCTTAACATTTTAAGTACCCCTTCTAATCGTATCTGTTAGGGGCTGGATAAGAAGTAACGGCTTTCAGCTGGCCTGCCGGTGGGGCGTTCAGGCGGCTTTGTGGTTAACCAAGGCCACACATCCAGTGAGCAACAAGATGGGGTTTAATTGTAGTGGTGTCTGGTGGGGGGCCCACACCTCTGTGGCGTCAGGTATCAGCCAGGCCTGCTTACTCTCCAGTGAGGGGAGAGGGCCAGTCAGGTCTCACTGGCTGGCTGCAGGGTTCAGCTTCAATGCCTGTGAAAACAGACACCAAAATAATCAAAGCACTGCATTCCTGTGTCTAAACGGCAGCTAATCCCCTCTGCTCTGAAGGAGCAGAAACCACAGGTGACAGTCCAGCCCTGGGTGGAATCAGCTGTTTGGTTCATTTGTCCCCCAGTCTTGTAGTTCTCAGAGTTGAAAGGAACCTGAAAGATGCCTCAGTCTGTCTCCCAGGTGAGGAAACGGAGGCTGGAGCGTGTTCAGGGGTTGCTTTTGTTGACCACTTGTGAGCCACCCGGACCCCAGTTCTGCTGTCTGCCAGGCTATAGGGCTTTCTTTCCATCATGTCGTGAGTTGTCGTTCTCAAATGGGTTAGATAAGCCTTCTTTACTCAAGAGTTTCAATTAATATAAGCTGGAAATGGGCCTATTTTATTAAACCTGGAAAAGAAATGAATGGCAAGAGTCTTTTAAAGTAAACAGTAGAACATTTAGAACACCAGAAGATGATGTCACTATTTACCAGAGCTAGAGACAAATCGTTCTCAACTTGTTCAGTGCACACGGTCTGGTTCCCAATCAGTTCTAGCCAAGCTTGTCCTGAAGCACAGACCCTCCCCGCCTCCCTGCTCCCCGAAAACTACTGGAACAGGTGGGCAGCTCCTTTGTGCTTTAGAATTGCCTCTTTGTTTCCCTTGGAAGTGTAGTTGGTTGGCGTTGGGTGGGGAAATCCAGGAGAAGAGATCTGCTGGGGAATTTTTAACAAGGTTTGAGTGTTTTACAAGCATCCTTGCAGGCTTCACTACAAGATGCCCTATGACTGCCTGTCCCCTTGTAGATGCTTCTAGGAGCCCGAGATTGCAAAATCAAACTTTGTAGGTAAGCAGTTGAGGGCTGCTGCATATCAACGAGCCACTACCTTTCTTGGTAACCTCTTTTTTTTTTTTTTAACCTTTGGAGAGCATCTGTTAAAGCCAAGCAAACCATTTTTTTCTAAATTTTGCTCTCACTTGGTACCACTTCTGGTCAATTGCTTTTCATATGTTAATGAACTCATTTAATATTCATGAAAACCCTTCAAGGTGGGTTTTCTCATCCCCAATTTTCAGATGAGGAAACTGAAGCCCTGAGCAGTAAGTGGCTTTCTCGAAGTTACATAATTAGTAGTATCACCGAGTCTGTCTTCATTCCACTGTACGTCTTTAGCAAAGCACAGTATCCCATGATTAAAAATAAAAACAAAATTCTTGACCTTAAAATGCAACCCTGCTTAGTCAAGCAGGTGACCAGAGAAGGTTGCTGACTGTCAGGGGAACTCACACTGTGTGATTTTAGAGTCCTGTGCCTGTATATTGCGTGTGTGTGTATGATGGACTGAATGTTTGTGTCCCCCCCCCCCCAGATCCCTATGTTGAAATCTGAAATCCTAACCCCCAATGCGATAGTATTAGGAGGTGGCCCTTTGGGAGCCCTCATGAACGGGATCGGTGCCCTCATAAGGATAGATGTGAGAGAGCTTTCTTCTTTCTCTTTCTCTGCCATGTGAGGACACAGGGACAAGGTGGCTGTAAACCAGGAGGAGGGTTCTTATCAGAATTCGACCATGCTTGTACCTTGATCTTGAACTTCCAGACTCCAGAACTGTGAGAAATAAATATTTCTATTGTTTAAGCCACCATAAGCCACCTGGTCTATGGTAATATGTCACAGCCTCTCCAAGCAGACTAAAACTACAAATACTTATACATAGCATCATCATCATTTTCCCTCTGGGATGGAGTCCGTGGTGGCCTGAGGATGAAGTCTGTGACTGTGGCTGCAAGCTTTGTCAGTGTATTCACTAGGCAGAGATGTGGGCCCTTGTTTTGGGGGCCCGGTGGTAGGAACTTCTTGTTTACTCCCAGAGTTCTGCACATCTTGCTCTGGCTTAACCAGTTCACAGAGGGATATGAACTCTAAGTAAGGGAGGCCTTTCCAGATGAAATTATCCAATTATATTTCTTAATTTTAACAGTGTGAGTAATAGAGACAATGTTGGATAATTTGCAGGCAGGTCAGAGAAAACAATATGCTCCCTCACGTAAAGGCTACACCCTAACTCCAGCACGGGAAAACACCATACAGTCCATCCCTCATAAACCCCAGGTGCGATGCCAGCTCCTAGGGCCACACCAACGTGGCACAGATGAAAAAAGCTACCGGAAATGCCACTTCAGGCTGTTAAGCTCCTGCTGTTCTCTCTCTCCATACTTTTTTTGTCTGCTGGTAATTTGCCCGAGGTTCCAACCCCTGCTTCACGACCAGCCCTCTCTCCTCGGCCAGCTCTGATGCTCCCACCAAGCTGAGCAGATGAGCCCAGCAGTGCTCATTCCTCAAGGGGCTCTGTTCCAGCCAGCCTCCTCCTGGGATCCCAGAGTGCACGTATAAGAACAGCATTTTACTTACAATTTTGTTTAAAAAGATTATAAAACTGACTTCACCAATACTGGAACACTGGTTGTGGCCCTAAGAGCTGGCATCGTGCTCAGGGTTTATGAGGGGTTGACTGTATGCTGTTTTCCCATGCTGGAGTTAAGGTGCAGCCTCTACATGTGGGACAATACTGTTTTATCTGACCCGCCTGCAATTGATCTAACGTCAAATCTCTATTACTCACACTGTTGAAATTAAGAAATATAATTGGATACACATCAGGATTTATAATTTATTATTTTATTGTTATTTGCTGCATTTATTAAATCTGGCTTTCTGTTGCCTTAGTTTCTAAAGCTGTTTAATACCTTATATTTACTATTTTATATCTTATATTTACTCTCTTACGGTAAAGAAATATATCAACCAAAAAAGACAGTTGAAAGATATGTTTTTATCAGTGTGTGGTCCTGGATTCATTTCTGTCTCCGAATTGGGTTCCCTACCCCTGGTCTCAGTATAAATTAAGTTCTCTTATCTCTATCTGGCAGGGAGGGTCCTCAATAGAATAAGGATTATCAGGTGGGAATGTCTGCAGCTTTCCTCTCTTTCCCAGATGGCTGAAAAAAAAATGCTATATCTGTCCAATTTCCTCTTTCCTTTCCCCTCCTAAAAAGGAGGTGTTTTTATTGCTTTTTTAATCACTGGGAGAGGGTTTGTATCAATGTACATAATCAGGAGACAGAAAGAAGAGAGGAAGTAAAGAGAGGAAAGACAGTGTGGGGCTGGCTTGGAGAGAGATGCTTGAGAACAGCAGATATGAGTAAAATGGGCAGTGAAGGAAGTAGAATTCATGAATGTTGGTTTGCCTTCTCTTCGTGGTTTCCAAATAAAGACTTTGAGTCTTTGAAATTCCTTTTTTTGTGCTGAGCTGTACTGTTTTCATCACGACACCACTATTAGACTGAACCATGTGGATCCTGGCTTTATTCAGGTCATATGTGAAAAATATTCCCACGTCCTCTCCATTTTTAGGGCTTTCCATTACTTTGCTCCAAGCAATTCAGAGGCATGAGGTTATGATCACAAGCGTCATGATTTTGGCTCTCCTAAGTGGATCACAGTCTTTGGGATGGGTCTACAATAAGTCTGGACAGAATTCATCTCTAATGAATCTGATAAGCCTAAGAGGAATTACTTCATTACCATGAATAAGAAGCTTCCTAACTGGATTTGATTTCAATAGTGAGGACATGGGGAACTTACTCCAGATGTATTGACTAGAATAATATCTGTTAGATAAGCTTCAAAATATTTCAGATTTGTTCCATCTTTTTGTCTGGAGAATCCTCCGAGACCACACCTGTCTTGTAGAAATGTAGTCAAGATAATCTTTTAGAGGGAATGGTGATTTTGCTGGTGTTCTTTCAAAAAAAATTTTTTTCTTTAATTAGAGAAATCTCCACTGCCATAAGCTGTCAGAAAGATGTGGTGCTGTATTTATTTATAATAGAAATGCGTTCAGCAAATTTTTTTCCCCTGTATGTTTTACTAGAGAAATTGTTTATATTATATATCAAGTTCAAAAATGCATTTTTAGGCAACATTCTCCAACTCAGCCTGTCCAGGGTGCTCACAGAATCCAGGAGATACCTTGTGGTCCTCAAGACTGCCAAGAGCTGCAGAGTTGAGTCTTCTTTCTCATTCTTTTTTTTTTTTTTTTAATGTTTATTTTCTTCAAAAAAAATTTTTAATGTTTATTTATTTTTGAGAGACAGAGACAGCATAAGCAGGGGAGGGGCAGAGAGAGAGGGAGACACAGAATCTGAAGCAGACTCCAGGCTCTGGGCTGTCAGCACAGAGCCCCATGTGGGGCTTGAACCCGCAAACCACGAGATCATAACCTTAGCAGAAGTCAGAGACCTAACCAACTGAGCCACCCAGGTGCCTCAATGTTTATTTAATTTTGAGAGAGGGAGAACATGATGGGGAGAGGTACAGAAAGAGAGGGGGACAGAGGATCCAAAGAGGACTCCATGCGGACAGCAGAGAGTCCAATGAGGGGCTCGAACTCACGAACCATGAGATCATGACCTGAGCCGAAATCAGATGCTCAACTGACTGAGCCACCCAGGCACCCCTTCTTTTTCATTCTTGTGGAAATGGTGTGCTCTCAGTTTGGGGACAACTAAATGACTAACATCTGGGATTTTGCCCTTGTTCACTGTTCAGGGGTTTGTCACTCTGGCAAGAAGTTTGTGAAAGACAAGTTCTAAGTGATTAACAGACTGGAAGCTTATGTTTGGTGACTAAAGTTTCCCTAGTTCATTTTAGAATAGAAAATAGAAATTTGGCAGTATTTCTTTTCTTTTCTTTTTTTTTCCTGTGCATTATTTTAATCATTTAACTGATTTTTTTAATTTATTTTTTTTTAATTTTTTTAACATTTATTTATTTTTGAGACAGAGAGAGACAGAGCATGAATGGGGGAGGGTCAGAGAGAGAGGGAGACACAGAATCGAAAGCAGGCTCCAGGCTCTGAGCCATCAGCCCAGAGCCCGACGTGGGGCTCGAACTCACGGACCGCGAGATCGTGACCTGAGCCGAAGTCGGACGCTCAACCGACTGAGCCACCCAGGCGCCCTTTAACTGATTTTTATCTATGCAAGGCCTCATTCTCCAGTTCTCTGCCTTTCTCCATTGTCCGAAGCATTTTCCCTTCTCGACCTTCCCAGCCTGGGCCTTGAAGTATACCTGGGGTTATGCTAAGTGTTTACCAGTCCTACAAATGTCACCTGATTACCTTTGGTTGGGTGGCAGGCTGCACTGCAGACACTGTCAGGAAGTAAAAATATGGCTACTATTTGACTTCCTCCTTCCAAATCTGATGCAAAGTTTCTTTGCTTACTTTGTGTTTCTGTATAGGGCTTATCTCCCCCTCTGGTCTGCTGTCTCCTGACTGTGGTGTTGGGATGTCAACTTTCTCCTCCTCACTGGGAAGCACCGTCCAGGAAGTCAAAGGTTGAAGCTGACTCTGGTAGGAGCTGGGGCTGCAAACTCCTGCCAAAATGGTGCCAGAACCTGAGGACCAAGTCAAGCCAGAGTCCCTAGGGAGACTGAGGTCTAAATACCAGGCTGCACATGGATGAACATGATATTTAGGAGGTCCCAGGCAGGGACCTGAGTCAGGGCCTCAGAACCCGGAGTTTGGAGTTTGGGGGATGAAATTAAAGTGAAAAGAGACTGCCGTCGAGGCTAGGGTGAGAGGAAGAAAAACACCAGAGCAGCTGTGTTTTATCATAGCTGCTGTATATTTGAATCCATTTGGGGCATAGTATATGGGAAGACATATCTGAGAAGTAAACAATGTGGAATTTCTCAAATAAATCAATAATTAAACATTAAAAAAATTTTATTTCATGGGGGGGAGGGGCAGAGAGAATCCCAAGGGGGCTCCGCACTGTCAGCATGGAACCCAACATGGCGCTTGATCCCATGCCTCTAGGATCATGACCTGAGCCAAAACCAAGAGTCAGATGCTCAACCAACTCTGGCCAGACCTCCTTTATTGGCTTCACAGAGTCCTGGGCCAGGTGCAAGTGTAGCTCCGTGGCAGAGAGTGCCAGTTTTTCCTGCAGGTCACCGTATGATCGAGGTTGGAGTTGATGAGAGAGATGCAGGTTCCAGTTTGTCTGCAGTGTCCATTTGTCCTTGTTTCTACCCACTCCCAGCTGCTTTCCTAGCTGCCCCACAGCATCTGGCTGCCCCACAGCAACTTCAGGCTCAACCCCAGACACAGGGCCAACTGATGCCCCCAGCTATGCAAGTGCAAAGGGAGGACCTCTGTACACTTTATTCTCTATCACCCACAGAGGTTCTGCATCTTTGATTGGACCCTGATGGATACAGAATGATGTATCGATTGCCTCTCAGAGATGCTATAACGGACTGTACTTGGAATTTGTTGATTGAGCAGAAGATCAAGTTTTAACTGTACATTGATTGGAGTGGTGGAAAATGAGCAAGAAATAAAAATGCCCTGTGGAGATGCATGGAAATATATATTCTCTAGTCTGAAAAGCAAATCCTAAGTAACACAGGGGCCCTTCTACTCTGACACTCAAATATCCTGCATATTCTTCAAAGAGGAAGCATTTTTACGAATGCTTAATTATTCATTTGGGGCTTCTGGGTGGCTCTGTTGGTTGAGCATCTGACTCTTGGTTTTGGCTCAGGTCATGATCCTAGAGTCATGGGGTCAAGCGCCATGTTGGGTTTCACGCTGACAGTGCAGAGCCCCCTTGGGATTCTCTCTGCCCCTCCTCCCTCAATGAAATAATTTTTTTTAATGCTTAATTATTGATTTATTTGAGAAATTCCACATTGTTTCATGTGGAAATATCATGTTCATCTATGTGCAGCCTGATCTGGCTGGCTGTGGTCTGGGTGTCTCTTCACCCTAATAAGTCAAGCCAGCAGTCAGCAACAACGCTTTCTGGAGGCCACAGCACCTGCTGCAATGTAGACACCTTCAGGAAGTAAATGTATGGCTGCTCTTTCACTTCTTCCTTCCAAATATGATGCAAAACATTTCTTGTGGCCAGTGCTAACCCAGAACGATACAAGGAAGGGAATTCTCAGAAACAGTTCCAGGTTAGCTCAGGTCACAAGGTAAAAGCCACTGCGGTCTATTCCTTGTCAACTCAACATTCACACACCCTTCTTTTGCTCATGTCTAATATCCAAATAAAGACAATAGAACATTGTGCTTTTGCCTAATGTGATACAATTATTTTTATACTACCTAAGACGTACTACCCTGTCCTACAAAAGGTTCTAGAGTTCTTGCATCGCTTCTCGGCCTTTTGGTTGAGATCAAGTGTAGAGTTCTTGGTTCTGCGTTGGGTGGTATTAGTTTCTCCCTTACCTAAGTCACACTCCCCCTTTGCTAGTCTGTAACTTAAATGCTGAGATCTAAAAATTAATTACCATGAACACATCTCATGTTAGATGTGAGGAGAATGAGCGGGTAATTAACCTCTTTAAACAATCAAACATATTGACCAAAGCTAGACTCAGCAAAAGCTTTATTTTGAATGAGATTATGGATGTACTAAACTGATGCCTTAGTCCCTGAACTTAAGCTGGCAATTTTAGTTTCTTTTAATGCTGTCAAATTTATCCTGAGAGGAGTGGGGCTCCCAGCCAAGCCTGAACTGTGATTCTGCAATTTGGCCTGGTGGTATCTGATTAATTTGTGTGCAGGAAACCCCCTAGGCATCTATTTACTTAGAGAAACTGAAAACTCTGAGGAAGAAGCTTTGAACAGAGCTCCCATCCACACCCCCGCTGAGTTGGGGGACAGAGGTTGAGAGAAAAAGAGGAAGGGCAGCGTCTGCCTTGCCCAGCTCCAGGGCTTAGATCTGACCTCCAAAGATAGGGTAGGGAACTATAGTCAGAACTGGTAGGGGATGTATGTTTCTGGCAGATTCAATCTTACTTGGAATTCAGGTGGAAAGTGTGGCAGAGAACGAGAGAGTAGGCAGTCTCTCTATTTCTTAGAGAGCATCACAGTCCCATTTGGCATATCTAAAGTGTGTAGGCTTGGGGGTTTCCGGAGGCTGCATCCTGGGCAATAGCACATAAGCCTTGGGGACAGATAGAGCAGAAGGGGAAGAACCAGACCTTCCTCAGGCCTGTAGGAAGTGAGTGTCAAGCAGGCTGGAGTGGGAAAACATGTCTGAGATTTCTCTGTGAGATACCTTCTGGGGACTCAAAAGGAAGTGGGGACAGGGGTTAGGGAGGGGACAATGAGGAAGATGGGGTAGCACAAGGATCTTTGTGGTAATGAAACAGTTCTGTATCTTGATTGTGGTGGTGCTTACATGAATCTACATAGGTGATAAAATTGCATAGGAACACACACACACACTGAATAGAGGCAAAACGGGAAATCTGTGGCTTGTACCAATGTCAATGTCCTGGTTTTGTACAAGATGTTACCAGTGAGAGAGACTAAGGGAACACATTACCTTTCTAATCTATTTTTGCAACTGCCTATGAATCTGTAGTTATTTCAAAATAAAAAGCACATTAAAAAAATGAAACTGGGGGAAATCAGTGAATCTGAATCTTTAGGTCTGGGCCTGGGCATTTCTGATTTTTCTTCTTCTTCTTCTTCTTCTTCTTCTTCTTCTTCTTCTTCTTCTTCTTCCTCCTCCTCCTCCTCCTCCTCCTCCTTCTTCTTCTTCTTCTTCTTCTTCTTCTTCTTCTTCTTCTTCCTTTGGCATTCACCAGATGATCATAATTGACCCAGGATTGAGAATGATCACTTTATCTGAAACTGTGAGGGTCAGATATATGAATTTTAGTAAGGATATGTGATACATTATACTACATATTATATTCTCTAGATGGTCCTGAGGCAGCACCCTATAATAAAACATGAATATTTTTTCAGCAAAACGTATAAATATTCACACCAAGTAGGATAAACAACAATAAAAACTGGTGGGAGACTTTGAAGAGAGGGTCCAGTCCTTTCCTTTGTGCCGGGGGAGGAGTCGAGAAGCCACACTGCTGTAATTTGGGCAAAATTGTTCATTGATCTCATTTACTCCACAGGTAGCTAGGAGATCTGAGGAACTATGGGAACTCATCAGAGAAGCATATACAGATTTATAAGAGAGAGAGAGATGTTTGTCCACTTTAAAATTGGAAACAATTAGAAGCAATGTAAATATATAACTATATGGCCTTTTGCTTCCTTACACTGGAGAAAGCAAAATGGGTCACTAGGAGTTCAACTGGAGCCATCCCAAAAAAAATTCAGCAAAGGCATTGGCTCCAATCAGCAGTCTGACCTGGAACTACAGTGTCAATACGTGCTGCCAGTGTTCCCGTGACTAAGTCGGACTAAGTGAACTTCCTTGAATGGGTCATCCAAGATATCTACCTTCCCCCAGAAACAATGCCAGCTCTTTGTACATAAAATAAAAATACTTCAATCGTGAGCGTTTATATATGTACAGATACATATGAAAATGGTTATGTAAATTATGTTACAGATCTACTGTGGAATATTATACAAGTATAGACTTTGCATTTTAAAGCTATAATGAAATAGAACATTTTCTCTTATGTAATATTTAGTGAAAGTGAGTTTATTTTGATAAGCAGTTTTTTAAAAGACAAGCTACATCAAAGTGTTAACAGTGAATATCTCTAGATGGTGGGAGTACAGGTGATTTTTATTTTCTCTTCTATATTTTTTATTTTAAAATGTTCTACAATGAACAGGCTGACTTCTATCACTAGAAATAAAACAAGTATTATTAATTTTAAAATAGGACAAATAATGGTAGTGTGTCAAAATATGCTAAATTATAGTTGATTATTTTCATAAGTTATGTCTTGAGACTATCAAAATACTTAAGACTTAATTAATATGTTATAAAAGTTTTGGGGAACACTACTTAACAATGTAAATCTATATTGAAATGTTGTAGTAGAGTAAATAACCTACCAGGATTTACTTGTCCTTCCAAAATACACATACTTATTCTTGTGATAATTTTAATATTTATGTGTTGCACAGTGCAACTTAATTTGAAATTTTTCTTCAGTTGCCAGATTTTAAGAAAAACAAACTGCATCCATTTTAAGTGAGGCAAAACCATATTAGTAAAACAATTTTTCTTGCAAACTAATTATATGCTATCTACTTTACCTTTTTTCTTTCTTTTTTCACTTAATCCTCACATCTGCCCTATGAAATAGGTGTTATCATTACCCATTTTACAAATAAGGAAACTGAATCCCCATTAAGTTAAGATCACGCAATTAGGCTGCCTGACTTCAGAGTCAGGACTTCTAACGCCATAGTTCTCAAGGAAAGAGGTTTGGATTGTGCTGGAATGGGGAATAAGATAGAATATGAAATTCCACATGAATGGGAGCTTTTGATCAAGATCTGTGCAGGAGTGGATGGAGTTAGAAGGCAGGTGGAATTTCTCTATGTGGGAAGAGCTGTCGGAGCAGAGGGGGCCAGTCACAGCCTGTGTCAAGGCCCTGGCTTTTACTTCCAGACCTCTTAAATGACTTGGAGAAAATGAGTTATTTACTCCACTGGGAGAATTGCATGAGACAAAACAGAGGCTTTCCACATCCTTTAGCTTTCTGAGAATCATATTTTTCTTTAATATTCTCATTAAATGACTGAAACCTCCATCCCAGATTACATAGTGAATTAATTTTCCTGCCAGTGTGTTAAAAGATTCCTGGGGCATTTACATTTGCATAGCCTCCCTATTTCTCCAGTTCTTGCTCAGATCAAATTCTTTTTTTTTTTATAATATAATTTGTTGTCAAATTGGTTTCCATACAACACCCAGTGCTCATCCCAACAAGTGCCCTCTTCAGTGCCCATCACCCACTTTCTCCTCTCTCGGGTCAAATTCTTGAGTGATCCAGTATTGTCCTGCTGGTCATGGTCACTGCCCTCTCTCCACCCTGCTCTCTTCCATACCCGACATTAATCCCTTCTCTTGTTCTCCAAGCAACACCTACATCTGTTAATTAATGTCATGGTAGGTGGTGTCAGCACATCTGGCTGACTTTCACTGAAGATTTGGAGGTAGAAGGAGGGAAGTATGGTTCTGTCTAACCCAGCACGAGAACATGCCAATAAGTCAACTCCAGACAAGTTCTTTCAAGTTTCTAACAGGTTGTCATAAGTATCAAGTCCTCCTCTTTCTTTCCTGGGAAGGCTCTTTTCTCTTCAACAACTGTTCTCATTCCTGGAGTTCTATGGCCAGTTCATCAGATCTCCACTATTTTATTATGCCAAACAAGTCCTGCTTTTTTTGTCCAACTCTTGGGGTCCATCCTGCCTAATTACAAGGGGGAAGATACGTCCAGCCATTCTCCTCTCTACTTTGGCCTGTTTGATCATGGGTGAATTATGGAGCCATTCTGAGCCTCAATCTACTTGTCTGCATGTTGGGGTAGTAACTACACTTCACCCCCCAGGACTATTGTGATAATTCAGTGAACATATTCACTTAGTATAGGGCTCAGAGATGCCTGCTCATTAGTATTATTCCTTGACTTCTTAACTTCTGGGAACATTCAGACTTGTTTTCTCTCCTGTTATGTGTTGAGTCCTTGCTGGGCACCCCCTCTTGGCCAGAGGGAGGTGAAGACTGTTCCTTGGAACTTTTATCTCTGCTATGACTAGTCCTCTCTTACTGTGGATGTCAGGGAAGAATCTCAGTGCTCTGAAACCAACCAGACCTGCCCTTGCCCAGGATGAACAGGGAGAATGTGGAAGCCACAGCTATTGTGGACTGTTGGCCAAGTGTTTGAGTTGGATGATGAACCCACAGATGGTCACATGGCCCTGGAAACTTGGAGAAAGGACTGACGAGAGCAGCTCAAATGTACAACTCTGTGGTTTCTTTGGGGAGAGGCTGGGAGTGGGTGGGAGGGAAGGGGATGGCAATGAGATTAGGGAAAAGAAATCTGATGGTATTGAAAGTTAACATAACTACTGAAGAGTGTTATGGGTGGGATTTGGTGATCATGAATAAACACAGAGATATTGGTCAGGTCCATTATATGAGCAAGAGTGGACAGAGGAAGAGGAGGAGTTCAGCAGCGTGGCTGAGAGGACATGAGGCACATGTACCAGAGTCAGGTAGATAGCTAGGAAGCCTGCAAGACATTCCTCAGAGTTCTTTCAGACTCGATGGTGGTATGGACCCTTGAAGTGTGGCACACTCTTGGTGTCCCACTCACCCCCACCCCTCACAGTGAGGTGCGTGCCCTCTCCTAAGGCCCTTCCTCATAGCTGCCTCCTCCAGAAATGGGTAGGGGCAGGCCCAGCCAGTTCCTATCCTTCTGCTCCATTGGAGACTGTACTTCTGGGACACTGGTGTACCCACAGCGTGCCTGGCACAGAGGGCCCACCTGCGCTGGAGTGGGAGGAAAGGGCTGTCAGGGGCTCCTTCTGTAGTCCAGGAGAACATGGAGCTGACTTTATCTCTAGCTGATGGTCATCTTGTTCCCTGGAGGAGTAGGGTACCAGGTGTGGGGACCCTGTGAGAGAATGTCCCCTCCATCAAAAAGTTCCTCAGGCTGGGCTACCTTGTGAAGTTGGCCACCTGGGAGTAGGCAACTAAGAGAAGCCAAGGACAAGACCCTTCCTCCATTCTTACCTGCCCCACAGGCCTACACCTGGAGGTCAGGTGTGGGGCAGCTCCTACTGAAGAGGCAGGATGTGGGCATCAGCGGAAATGTCAGCCACTGCCAGAGAGAAGCAGCTTTGGCACTGGATGGGGTTATCCCTGGGGTAGGCAAGGCAGGCACAGCCTCTGAGCCATCTCTGAGCCCATCCTCGATGCTTCAGGGTGTGAGGGGGTACTTGGCTTTCAGGAATTATGTTAGTGGATGCTCAGCAAGAGACTATATGCATTTTGTTGTTGTTGTTGCCAGATTTATAGGGATCACACTGTCTGCCTTTTATAGCCTTTAGGTTAAAGGAACCTAGGGGAACACATGATTCAAAATAAAAGTTGGTTCATCTTTCCAGGTCAAAGAGTTATAAGTGTCAAAACTCTCAGGCAGGATCTATCAGTGACGCCATGACCACATGCCTCTATTGAAATTCCTCTTTGCAAGTAAAGAGGTATGTATTGTTTTTTCCAGCAGTGGAAATACAAATGATCCATTCTGGAAACCTTGGCTGTTTTACAGATAACTAATTTGTTTGCTGATAAATGATTACCCAGGAGCTGGGGTGGAGACCCAGAAATCCAACTGCAAAAATTATTAAGTTCCCTCTGCGCAGGCCATTGTGCTAAGTGGTTAGGGTACTGCAAAGAATGTGGAGGGTACAGATTTTCTCCATTAGAATTTATAGGTTAGTAAAAGAAAGAAGATAGGAGAAACAACATGAACACATATAACTGTAACAGATAGGACCTATGCCACTCACACTAGCCATGGTATGATTAGGATAGGGTCAGAGACTCAGAGGATGACTTCTTGAAGGAGGTGTTCAAGCCATGGTTTGGAGATGAGAATTCAGGGTCTGGCAGAGAGAAAGGAGGAGAGCAGGTGGATATTGAAACTGCTCTCATAGTATTTTTAATGTTGCTCTTATTTTTTTTTTTTTTGAGGGAGAGAGCGTGGTGGGGGAGAATACGAGAGTGGGGGAGAGGGGGGCAGAGGGCTAGAGAGAGAGAATCTCAAGCAGGCTCCATGCTCAGTGCAGAGCCCAACATGGAGCTTGATCCCACAACCCTGGGATCGTGACCTGAGCCAAAATCAAGAGTCAGACAATCAACCGACTGAGCCACCAGGTGCCCCATATCGCTCCTGTTCTTGTTGGTTGATTCAGGGCAGCCGTAGTGCAAGAGCGATAAGGACATTTGATTTAAGAAATGAAACAGGGTGTTCCAAAATTAGATCAGAAGTTTTGCTTAAATAGAGTTCAGAACTGGGTTTTGGAAATGTTGGGGAAATTGTTAGTTTTATTCCCAGGACCTGATGCTTCAGGTAGTTGGATATTCTACATGAATATTTGCTTTCTCTGCTCATGCAAATAATAGATTTCCAAGACAAATAGTTCAGTGATCCTGGCACCTCACTTCTCAGATGGAGACGACCTTGTACTGCCATTGTGGGCAACGAGGAGCCATTGGAGGATAGGAGACCAAGCAGTTGGATAATCATATCTGTATTTTAGAAAGATAATCCTGTCAAAGGCAATATGGAAACATTTAAAACTCTGCTACTATTATGGTTGGATCTGAATTTTGAAGTACTATATAGTCTTTTTCTTCCTAATACTCTTTCCTAACCCTCTCACCCACCTCTCCTCTCCTTGCTGCTTTGAGCAAAGTTTGTCTGTGCTCCCTGCCTCAGTGAAGGATACTCAACACAGAAGAAGTATAAAGGCCCACTTTGCTGCCTTTTGAGTTTATCAAGTCTAAACCCTGGGAGTGAAGGACCCCAATATATACCACAGATTTGGGAGTACATGATGCTCCATTTAAAGGTCCCTGTCCCAAGACCCTGGGGACTCTGGTGGAGGAGGTGGCTTAGAGGGAAAGTAAAACTGTATAGTCATTAAGAGATTCTTACAAGTGGGATTGTGTGTCCCAGGTGCATGGGAATGATGGAATCCATTAATTAGTTTGAGAATGGAGAGACGGGTACCTGTTTCTTCTAGGGTTGAGCCTCAGGACGGTGGCAAGCCCCTAAAGAAATGGATTTGGGGTATGCCTGGGCAGGCAGGGCTGTAGATATAGCCTCACAAAGTTCCCCAAACCACAGCATAGACTGAGAGCAACAGAATAACTCTCATGATGCTAAGAGGGGAAGAAAAGAGTGGCTGGCCTTTAATGGACTTAGTGGGTGTAGTGAGGGTGCACTCAGCTGCCCTGGGCATGGACAATGAATGACCAGTGCCAGATGAGACTATTGTGTCTCAACAGATGCCAATGTGGACAGATGACTGAAGCCCTCATATTATGCTGAGTGAATATTTGACAGAGAAAGACAAATGCCACATGAGCTCATTTACAGGTGGATTAAAAAACAAAAACAACAACAAAAAAAAACACCATGGGGCACCTGGGTGGCTCAGTAGGTTTAGCGTCTGACTTCAGCTCAGGTCATGATCTCAGTTCATGGGTTCGAGCCCCACATTGGGCTCTGTGCTGACAGCTCGGAGCCTGGAGCCTGCTTCAGATTCTGTGTCTCCCTCTGTCTCTGCTCTTCCCATGCTCATGCTCTTTCTCTCTCTCTGTCTCTCAATAATAAATAAAAGTAAAAGAAAAAAAACCCCAAAACACCATAAGGACTAAGTTCATAGATACAGAGAATAGATTGGTGGTTGCCAGAGGTGGGGGTGCGGGGGTGGCTGAAATGGGTGAAGGTGGTATAAACTTCCAGTTATAAAATAAATAAGTCATAGGGATGTAGTATACAGTTTGACAACTATAGTTAATAATACTGTATTGGATTATTTGTAAGTTGCTAAAAGAGTAGATTTAAAAGTTCTCATCATACACACAAAAAATTCTGTAACTATGTGGAGATTTTGGGATGTAACTATGTGTTGATTGATGGTGATAATTTTGCAATACATACAAATATTGAATCATTACATTGCACACCTGAAACTAATGTAATGTTGTATGTCAATTATACCTAAAAAAAAAAAAAAAAGAGAGAAAGAAGAAAGAAAGAAAGAAAGAAAGAAAGAAAGAAAGAAAGAAAGAAAAAAGAACAAAAGAAAATACTAGAGGCCCTCAAATACATGCACACACATACCCCTTAGTACACTGAAACAAAGATATAACCTTGAACTGATTGAGATAAGGTTTGGACTCCTCTGGTGAAGGGCTAAAATAGAAATTAAGTGTGTCATAAATGAGTAAAGAATAATTTATGTATCTGTACACTAAGATTTGTGCCTGCTATTGTCTATTGCTAAATGATAAAGATTTTCTTCCAGTTAATTTTCCTGGGGTTCTAATCGTCTTTCTAGAAGATTTTGGATGGAACCCTAGGATTTTTAATGTCATAGCTTTTAGTTCTGATCCTGCCTTTTGGGCTTAATGTCACATTCCTATGAATTCTCAGGAATGTTGAAAAACAATTATTAGGGTATCCCAAGTTTATGTGAAGCACAAGCAAAGAGTTGGAAGATAAGCCTGTGGTGGATCATGGCCAGGCCTGCCCGTGGAAAGCCCCTAAATGTATACAAATAGAAATTTCTTAGGTCCCGTAATAAAAGAGCAGACAAAGGGAAGTTACTTAACTTGTAGCATTGGCAAAGAAAAAAGAGAGACTGCATAAATACTGGGCAGTAATTATTTTAGAATCCCAAATCTGACTATAGGCCTAGGGGATATGCTTGCCAAGCTATTGCATGGTACAGTGATACGAATTATCTCTGGGGACTGGCATGGCCCTTCCAGAGGGGAGAAGATAAAAGCTAGGGAGCCCCTTTGTTTCGGGCTCCTGGGCTTGGGCTAATTCCTCACCCCAGGGGCTGATGCCTACAGCACCATCCTAGGTATATACAGTTAAGGAACATATGGGAATCTTGGGAGGCTGTATCTGTGGTCATTTATTTGTAAATACTGTAGCATGAGTAATGTAGTATGTGTGTGAGTTAATCCTAATCTACCCTAACTCTTTGGAGTGGTTTAATTTGTGGATAAAACAAGTAAACCCCTTCTAGTCTCTGTCAACAATTTAGATTGCTTTATTTGCATAAAAAGTATTAGAAGTAATTTTTGATTTAGTAGAACCTGCAGATTCTTGGTAGGTGTTTGGTTAGGAGTAATATAATAGGACCAATTGTGTTGTATGAATAAAGGATAAAAACCAGCAAGCTTGATAATTATGCCTCAGTGTAGGGCTGAGGGTTGGAGTTCACTGGTGTGATGTCTCAAAGGATAAGACCACTCTCCCGTCTCTCCCCACTATCTAACCATAGGAACCCAGTCTCTGTGTGTGCTTCAAAAAGCCTGACTCCAACTTTTGAGGCTGGGGCAAGAGTGCAAATGGAGGCCCACACAGGATGTGTCTAAGTATTTAAAAACTATAAATCGAGCTAAAAATCTATAATATAGAATATGTTCCATCCTCTTGCCTTGAAAATATAGATATCTTCAGACAGACCCAGAATGCCAAGTGTGAATACATTCTTGGACCCCTCAGAGTTCTGCCTACTCCCTGAATTTCCCTTTCTCTGTCCACCCCCAGCTCTGTCTCACACATTAAAGACACGCCAGCTTACATGCCCAATTCTCTATGAAGAGCTGTCCCCTTAAGCCTAGGGGTGAGCACAACCATGGGATATTCTATCCTCAATACTCAGACCCCAAGAAGAGGCCTGTGCATGACCTAGAGATGGGTTTGGGACCCTTGGTGGGGAATTCTGGGAGTCTGGGTATCAAAGAGTGGTCTGGAAAGTAAGGTATGGGCTTTGGGTGGGCTTGTTTCCTGGACCCTGTGACTCATCACTCTGCGGGAGAAAGGGTGCCCAAGGAAGGCCAGATAGGTACCCCTGAAGGACAGGGTTGGACAGCGGCTCCTCTTGCCTTGGTGTTTCTGATTTTTTTTTTAATGTTTTTAAGTTTATTTACTTTGAGAGAGAAAGGCATAGAGAGAATCCCAAGCAGGCTCCATGTTGTCAGCCCAGAGTCCAACGTGAGGCTCAAACCACGAACCATGAGATCATGACCTGAGCCAAAATCAAGAGCTGGACCCTCAACCACCTCAGCCACCCAGGCACCCCTCTGCTGATTTTTGTTAGGGGTTGGGGGGAAGGTTGCAAGAAGAAGGGAGAGAAATCTCTTCTGAACCACAGTGAGTTTTTTTTAAAGATTAATTTTGTCTACTATCTAACAAAGTTCCCTGCATTTGATGAAATTTGGTGTGAGCTGAGACTTGCTTTTATGGCAACAGCTCCACTTGGCAGCAAGCTTGTGGTGGTGGGAGCACATAGCCTTTACTTGTGTACAACATGGCTGGTTACTGCTATTTTCTATGGTCAGTTCATAACTTCTGGATGCAGAACCAACCATGGCCCAAGAGTTCTGTTTGCAATTGCTCATGCCCATGCTGGACTTAGCATGTGCTGAATGACTAGTTGTGTCTGCTAAGAGCTTCCATTCCTTCCCTCAAATTTCAAAATGGCATTCTTTAGGAAGTGGTATAAGTTTATGGATCTAAGACCTGTCTCTCCCCGTCTACCATGGACTTGGGGCAAGGACCCCTTCCCACTGGTATCTGAACCTCATGGAGCAACATGGATGGTAGTCTTATTCAGCCCCAGCTAGGGGGCTGACAAACAAGGATAGGAGAACATGAGCTCTGATAATTCAAGGGTCTTCAGAAAACCACAGCAAGCCAGGAAATCCACCATGTTCTCTGGGGAAGCAACAGGGGGAAGGGATCCAAATCTCTTTTTCTTTCTAGGCCTCAGTTTCCCTACCTATAAGATGATGAATGTGAATTAAGTGATCTAAAGTTCCTTCTAGTGCCAGAATTCTTAGGTTACCTGGCTCTCCTTGATTAAGGTGACTTCTAAGCAAAAGTAACATTCCCCTCTTCTCCTTCAGCACAAATGGAATTCATTCTGAAGGCATGATGGGCAGCTATGTCCCGGAGGGCCGGGGGCAGGGAGCCACATCCATTTGCCTTGAGTCAACAGGACAGGAGACCTTCTGCCCACCTCTTCGTGACAGGCCTGGACTGCCCTGCTCAGCCAGGCAGTCCTCCTGCAGGCTTCAGTGAACAATTTCCTTCTCCCTCACATTAGTTTAATTGAGCTTTCCTTTTTGTGTCTGCACGTCAGTTGGTACTCAGTGAATCATGTGGTTTATAGATGTATAGATAGAATTTGATTCTGGAACTCCTTTCCTCCAGGCTCAATAGCTCCGGTAAACTGTATGCCTCTCTTCAGCTTTCTCCTTTTTCAGGAAAAGTGACTAAGAGGTGAAGAAAAACACCTTGAGAGGGAAGTTGCCGGAGCAAGCTCTTCCCAGCTTTAATGTCCCAGCTGGTACCCAGATTGCACCCTGCTCTTAGAGATTGTTCCAGATCTTACCCACTCGGCCACTAAGCCCAGAGGCAAATACAGCCTGCACAGCAGCAGCAGCATGACAGAAAGACTGTCCAGCTGCTTTGCTGTTTTCCTTGAGTGTGGATGTCACAAGGCTCATAAGGTTGTGGGGGAGACTGGGAGTCTTAATTGTTGGAAGAAAGATCAATTTCCTCAGCCTTGTTTACATGTCTCAGACTGGCTGTTGTGACCTGGAGGTGAGTTACGGGAAGAAGTTGCATTGCCCAGTGGTTGAGATTGAGCTCCTGTCAAGTGGTGGAGACAAGCCTAATGTCATGTGGTCCCTTTTTTTCCGGGCACACCCACCTTCCTCTTTTTCTAGTGTCTTCCTCAGTTATCCTGCTGACCCTCCCTCCCTCCTCTGCCCCTAGGTCAGCTTAGGCTCCACCAGCATTTTTTCATGATGACATGTCTCCTCCTTGAGTCCCATGCCTATGCTCCCTTGTGAGTGTGTTATGGCCATGTTTGCAGGACTGTGGGACAAAGACACCTGAAGATGTCTCACTTGAATGTAGGAAGTGAGCAGTCAAAGGAATTGGGGGTTGTCTGTTTTTCAGGAAGACAGTTTGGTGGGATTGTTTTTTGTTGTTGTTAATGGTGGCAGCCTCTTCTTGACAAAGTGATAAAGAAGGTCAAGTGTATTTCAGACCCTGGCTTTCCTTTCTGAAGTATCTTTTTCACTGACTGCTCTAGCTCCCCCAAACCCAACTCTGTCCTATGAAAACCTCTTTCCATGAAAATCACCCCCATCATTTCTTTCTTTCTTTCCTTCTCTCTCTTTCTCTCCCTTTTTCCTTCCTTCCTTCCTTCCTTCCTTCCTTCCTTCCTTCCCTCCCTCCCTCCACAACTTTGAACATATTTAGTAAGATGGTCAAGGTCATGAGGGACCTGGGGGAGCTAGACACTGGGATCACTGAGAAGTTGGGAGAAAGAAGTCTGCCAATGTTCCTGGAGGTTCAGCCCCTGGTTGTCCCCTTCAAATGGTGGAGTCATTGGCTGATGCCAGGCCATACAGCTGGTAGAGGAAGGAGAGTGGAGAGTCAGGCTTTCCTGCTGAGGTAGGCAGCAAGACCCTAGGGAAGGTATCCCTCCCTCAGCCATGATCCCCCAACATTTCTTCATTCCACTTTACCCTCCTCAGGATGTCATGGATTATCTTGTTAACATGCCCCTCAACTGGCTAGTAGGTTCCTTTTATCCTTAGCTGACCAAGTCTCAGAATGCTCAGCACCAAGGTGCAAAGAAGGACGCAACCAGCCAGAGGGCCCAGCAACCTGAGCAGAACACACATGAAATCTGTCCCTGCCACCAGCGTGTGGTGGTGCAGTCAGCCAGATGACACCTTCTATTATGTTGAAATTAACCTGCTAGACAACTCTGAATTGGAGAGCAACTAGCTAGGAGAAAAGGTCCTCAATTACAGTCATTTGCAACTGGATTAAGAGTTTTAAAGTTCCTGGTATTAGCAGATGAAGTCTGTTGTTTACCTGGCTGGTAAGAAAAGAATGATACACTGGGCAGAGCCTCATCAGGGCTCACAACAAGTTCCAATGCACTTATGGCCTCATTTTGTTGCCACTGTTGCTTCTATTTGTATTGGATAAAAACCTTCATGTGGGCTGTGGTATGAACTGGTGTCTGCTTTGGTTTGGTCTGAACAGGTTTCATCACTGCTTTGTCTCACAATATAGGCCTGTACAACTTTGGTTTTTTTATTTTTCACAATGAAGTGCTCCCTATGAACTCAGTGAAATTCACTGCAGAATAGGGAATTTTTTTAAAGCCTCCTCAGGAATACTTGTATTTTAAACCTCATTGCTAATTAGGAGGCGAGTGAAAAAGTCTGCCCCTGTTAAGGGAATTTCAGGCATATGACAGCCCATGGGGAGGATTCAAGGAGAAGGAGTGCCTTCTGTGACGTTCAGATCACACCCAGCATGGAGCTCCCTGGGCCACAAAAGGTCAGTTCAAAGTCTGCTGATTGGTTCAAAGTTCTTTTTTTGGGTCTAAGGAATTTTTTTCTTTCTCTTTAGAGAGAGAAAGAGTGGGAGAGAGGGATGCAGGAGAAGGGTAGAGAGAGGTAGAGAGAGAATCTTAAGCAGGCTCCACATTCAGCACAGAGCCCAATGTGGGGCTCGATCCCACGACCCTGGAACAATGACCTGAGCTAAAATCAACAGTCGGATGTTCCACCACCTGAGCCACCCAGGCAGCTGTGGTGTAAGGATTTTTGAAAAGTGCTTTTTCCACACTGTACTACTCAGGGATGCTAACTTAAGGGGAATAAATTCTTTATAGATTATTTTAAAATATCACCTAAAATTTATAAATGAAGGAAATGATTCTACATTCTACCATGATAGTCAAACTTAGCTGGGCCATTTTACACTAAATGTGGACTACTTTTTCTTTTTAAGTTTATTTTATTTATTTTTAGAGACATAGAGAGAGTGTGTGTGTGCAAGCAGGGGAGGGGCAGAGAGATGGAGAAAGAGAATCCCAAGCAGGCTCTGTGCTGCCAGCACCAGCGTAGACCCCAACGTGGGGCTCGATCTGACAAACCATGAGACCATGACCTGAGCCAAGATCAAGAGTTGGACACTTAACCAACTGAGCCACCCAGGCACTACTTTTAATGGGCCATTTTTGTGTAACATTACTCACTAGTAATTGATGTAGATGGAGAATATTTAGCTAAAAGAGACTTGCATGTCCTTTATTCCTGGCTATTGGAAGTGTGGTTCATGGAGATCTGTAGCATATCTCCCTGTCCCCAATGTGTTTCACTAAGTTTGGACTGGAGCCCAGAGAACTCGATATTTAAAAAAATCTCCTCAGAAACAGCCAAGTTTGGGAACCATCAATCTGGTCCATCTTTTGTTCTCCCAATGAGGAAAGTGAGACTCAGAGTGGTAAAATGACCTATCCAAATTATCAGCGCATTAAACACACTCACTACCAGGCCAACCTACGTTAAAAAAAAATCACATTACCACACAAGATTGGAAAGACTATGTACTTGTGGAATTTGTCCCAAGAAATAGAAGGGGTTTTGCCTGATACCACACCAAAGCTTGGCACACACAAAGGAATTAGAGGAATTAAAAGTGGCTCTCAAGGAGCTTCTAATTCAATGGGGTGAAGAAGATGGTGGCCAATCCAATAAATAAAAACGTATGTAAGAAAAGGAACCTATAAGTGCATTTGCCACTCCAGATTCATGTATGTGCATCTTTGTATTGGAATTGTTTTGTCCTCCACAATCCCGTAGCATTTTGTTTGTTTCCCTACTGGGCCATTTCTAGCCTCCACTGTATCAGAATTCTTTAAGTGTGAAGCTTTGTGCCTAGCCCCTAAGCAACAGAGTGCCAAACTCTTTCTATCTTTTCTTTTCTTTTAAAGATTTTATTTTTAAGTAATCTCTACACCTAACAGTGGGACTCAAACTTACAACCCTGAGCTCGAGTCACATGCTCCACCAACAGCCAGCCAGGTGCCCCAAACTCTTCCTTAATGGCCATAGTAGCCAGGCTGCCAGTGCTCTGCACCCAGTTGGAAGGCAGTAGCTTTTTTTTTTTTTTTTTAATTTAAAAATTTATTTATTTATTATTTTTGAGAGAGTGAGAGGGGAAGGGACAGAGATCAAGGGAAGGTCTCTGTGCTGACCGCAGAGAGCCTGACATGGGGCTCAGAACTCATGAACCACGTGATCATGACCTGGGCTGAAGTCGGATACTTAGGTCCAGGTGCCCCAGAAGGCAGTAGCTTTTGAGGAAAGGAATGCAGGGAGCGAGCCATCCTCCAAGTAGCCATGTAATCAATTACCTGATGTGCAATAGGTGCATTAAGTGGTGATTACAGGACCAAGATTATAAAAGATAGTCCTACCCTAAGGATATTTATAACCTGGTAGGGGAGACTATGCATGTTCTCTTAAAAGTATAACCAAGATTATTGGCACGCCTGGGTGGCTCAGTCGCTTAAGTGTCTGACTTCAGCTCAGGTCATGAGTTTGTGAGTTTGAACCCCCCTTGGGCTCTATGCTGACAGCTCAGAGCCTGGAGCCTGCTTGAGATTCTGTCTCCATCTCTCTCTGCCCCTCCCCTGCTCACACTCTGTCTCTCTTTCTCAAAAATAAATAAACATTAAAAAAATTAAAAAATGTATAGATAACCAAGATTACAAGACAATATATAATAAGGGCCAATTGAAGAATTAAAGAATGTGGAACCAAGGTTCCCAACCCTATTAGACCCAACATTCTCTTTTTATAACAAATACTTTTAAATGGTTCCTTTGAGACACCTGTGGGGTTCAGTCAGTTAAGTGTCTGACTCTCGATTTCAGCTTAGGTCATGTTCTCACAGTTCATGGGATCTAGCCCCACGTTGGGCTCTGCACTGACAGCACAGAGCCCACTTAGGATTCTCTCGTTTTCTGCCCTTCCCCTGCTTGCATTCTCTCTCTGTCTCAAAATAAATAAAATAACAAACTTAAAAAAATAAAATAAAAAAATAAATGGTTTCTTTATTTTCCTGAAATAGAATCTATGAGTAATATAAATGATTCAACAACAGTATAATGAATTCCTTAACTCTTATATAAATAAGAAATAAAATAAAAGTAATTTGTAATAAAACCAGATGTATTTTAATATAGAAATGCTCAGGCACATTTATGCCAAAAAACATAATGAAGCAGTCAGATATAAAATCACAGCCATTGGAATGGCTACAATGCAGACTGATACAGAGATCGTGTCCTGGAGACTGAAATTCTGTGAGCAGCAATGCTGTGGAGAACGTGTGTCTCCAAAGTTGTGAACAAAGGAAAAGTTCTTAACAAAACAAGGGCAGTCCTCCCTGAATTTTTACAGAAGTTGAATTCCTAGACAATTCAGTGTGTATTAAAACCATGCAAGCAATATTTGGTGTCTCTAGGTAAAAAGGAATTATGGAGCGCCTCGGTGGCTCAGTCGGTTAAGTGTCCGACTTCCGCTCAGGTGATGATCTCCCCATCTGTGGGTTCAAGCCCCGCGTTGTGCTCTGTGCTGACAGCTCAGAGACTGGAGCCTACTTCCGATTCTGTGTCTTCGTCTCTCTCTCTGTCCCTTCCCTACTCGTGCCCTCTCTCTTTCTCAAAAATAAATAAACTTAAAAAAATTTAAAAAAAATAAAATAAAGAACCTGGTTCTGGGCTAAGATAATTAAAAAGAGGTTTTTCACCTACCTGGCTGCCTGGCAGCACTTTAGAAAGCCATGTGACTTAAGAACCAAGTTTTCCTTATAGGGGACTGTCCTCTGTACTTCAGGCTGTCCAGCACCATCCCTGCCCACTCTTGCTAGTAGCACTCCTGCCCCACACCCATCAGTGTGACAAACCCCAAATCCTGTATATGTTCCCAAAACACCTAATGTGACTTCCAATGAGAACCACCAGGAGAAAAGTTACCTGGGGGTAGAGCAGTGCTTCCCAAACTTCAGCATGCACCGGAACTCCCTGGGAATCTTGCTAAAATGCAGATTCAGGATGTCTGGGGTGGGGCCTGGGAGTCTGCATTTCCACCACAGTCCCACAGTGTCTAGCCAGAGCCAGGCTAGACAGATCCAAGGAGGAAAAATACACTTTGGGTATAGGTAGCAAAGACCTCACGGAAACAAAGGGAACACAAACAGGGCCTTGAAGAATAAACAGATGTGGAGCTGATGACATCCCGTGAGGCCTGGGCAGTTCGAAGGTAGGCACCAGAGAGGGAACAGCAGCGAACGGTGCCCAAAGCAAGCGAGCAAACAGTCTTGAACCCACAGTGGCCGCACCGCTCCACAGGCCGGGTAAAAAACACAGCTCCCTATTGGAGGTGGGTCTGCCAGACCGTGGTGAAGTTCATCTCTTTGGATAAATCCAGCGGCTTCCCCTTTGATAAATACTGTCAAGGCTGGAACATGTGGTGCTAACAAAATATGGTTTTAATTTGGGGCCCACTGCGCTCGTGGTTAAATGCTGCGCGTGTGTACACAAAAGCAGACTCACAGCGAGCCAAGTTAATATGCCTGGGCTGAAAATGACTCAGCCCAGGAGGATTCGGTTGTACAGATTTTGCTGCTCTGAAAGGCAACCTAATCACCGTCATCACTTTTAACGCTCCAAGACTTCTCGTGAACATGGAGGCTCTAAAAGTCCAGCCATTTGCGCGTCTGTATCCAGCGCTGAAGCAGCACACATGCGTCTTCCTGGTTATGTGTTGGCTGCTTTATTGTCATATGTTGTTTGACATTCAGAAACTAGCACGCTGTTTTCATCAACTCAACACTGCATTAAAACTTGATGGTCCCTAGCTTTGTAGCAAAGGGAGGTGGGGGCGGAGGGGGGAAGCAGAGTGGGGAGAGGAAATGAGAATCGGAGAGTAGCAGCAGACCGGATCTTGTTCTGGTGGATCCATTCCTGGGAAGACAGACACGCTCCGTGTTTTTGTCAATCTGTGTGTGTCCACGCTGGAACGGCCCAGTGAAAGAAGGGAACTGGCTAAACAAGTTTCTGTCTGGCCTCGGAGGTGGACACTGCAGGTAACTGGCCTGCGGCCCATTCGTGAATAATGAAGTCTGCTCCGTCCAGAGTGTAGGTCACAGGAACTGCACCAGGGCAATTGCTCAGCAAACCAAAGATTACAGCACCTGGCCAGTAATCTTATCGGCGAAACAAACAAAGCTGAGAATGAGGTCAGCAACAGGTGTCCTCCCTGCAGTGGAACGCAGAGAAAGTGAAGAAACCAGGTGGGTGGTGGGAGAGCAGGAAGGAGGAAGAATCTACGAGAATATCCCAACCCTTCAAAAGACCAGCTCACCAGGAAGGTGAAACTGAGGGAAGCAAGCCAACGTGTTTCATGAAAAGGAGCAAGGAAGGCTCTGATTTCTTGAAAAGACTAGGGATTTATCACAAGGGGAATATGAGGATGAAAAGAGCTGATGGGAATTCTTCCTTCCAGAGGCATCTGCCATGTTGCATTTTAAAATTAGCCAAAAGTGTATTTTCTTTCTATTATGTTGTATATCATTGTAGTGACAGAATAAGCGTGAAATGCTGTGAGCAGTGTCTTTCTAGTCAGCCACTGGTTATCAGGGGAACTTCTAAGGGAGCACAGCTTTGTGGGAATGTTTAAGCTTTGAATATCCACATTTATTTTAATATTTTTGCGGCAAAAGTGATGTATGATTATTATAGAAAAATATAAAGTACTAAAAAGTGCACACATTTTTGAGAATCAGGGAGAGTTCTCTTATTACTGGGGTAAGTCTTTCACGGGGCTACCTTAGAATGATCAGGTTCAAGTCAGAAGATGTGAGGATCGAATAGACTGAGAGATCCCAAGGTATTTTCCAGTGGTCTCTGGGGTCCCCCAAGTCTTCTCTGGTTTTCTGGAGGAGGAGAGAAAAGGAAGTCTCATAGCCGCCCCCACCCCCCACTATGAAGGCTGCCAGATGGTTTGGAGCTGTGGGGGGATGCCAGTCAGGCGTTGTCCAAGCCAGGCGAACATTTGGAAGCATTGCTGCATTTGGGATTTTCTTCTTTTTTCCTTGGATTCCTTCCTCACTAATGGAAAAGATTGAGAGGAGGGCCTGGCAATTTATCTGGAAAAAGCAGTCAGACCTCTAATGGTATAGAGATTGTGTACCATTGGAAAGGGTGGGGACAGAAGGATCTGTTCCTGAGCACTCATCATGGTGATGAAATGCTATAGGGACAAGAGGTCAGTGGGCATTTAACCCACACCAAATTTAGCAACTGAAACAAGCCTCTAATTGGAGGCCTGGATTCCACATTAAAAGCCATTCTCCACCTGATACCTTTTTAAGATACCGCCGTGGTATCTGAATTTCATGGACTTCACTCATTGCAGGTCCCCAAGCACGCTAGCCATGAAGCCATGCTATAGCACATCACCTGCTTCCAGCAGCCTTGACCCCAAGGGCTAAGTGGGAAAAGAGGCAGCTTTTCTCTTTCAGGCTCCCTACACCTCTCTAGTTTGTGACCTTTTAACCCCCTCCGGGTACCTTGGTTCTAGTCTCTTCCAATAATCATCTCGGTGGGCCTCTCTTGTTTCTACACCAGTGTCTGCCCTTCCAGTGAATAGGAACCCAGATATTTATCAGGGGGACTCCCCCACCCCCACTCTAAGTCCCAGATATTTATGGGGGGGCTGCCCCCTCCTACCCTCAGTCTGTGAGGGGCTGGTGAAACTGACACCCTTCTGCCTGTGGGGTGGGACAGATGAGCCACACTTAGGCCAATCATATCATCCTACTTCATGGCCACGTGATTGTTCCTGAGATGGGCACCGCAGCCCAGGCAGAACCTAGGAGAGGCAGTGTGGATTTTTGTAGCTGCTTCTGGAAAACAGGCTCTCCCTTTCTCCTCTATACCAGATACCTGGGAGGACACAGGGATGAAGTGGCTGCCATCCTCTTGCAGTCCCAGGAAGCTGGAATTAATTCTAACAGTGCAATGGGCAGGTCTGAAAGCTAGGAACAAAAAAGAAAAAGCAAAAAATCAAAAGCAGAAAACCTGTGTTCTACTGATACTATAATAAACTCTAAATCCAGCTCTGCCCAGAGCTAGCCTTATTATGGAATTTTAACCTATATTTCCTATAAATGCCTTTGCTTAGGTCAAAGTTGTGGCAAGTTATCTGCCACTTGCAATCAGAAGACAGACACAGCCAGGAACTTCTTGTTCTTTCTCACTACCCATATCAAAATCTGTTTTCAGAAAAGGGTTGTCTGTTCTAAATTATGAATGACTGATAATGCTTCAAAGTGTGATTCCTTCAAGAGAATTTTCAGTTTTCAGCATTCCTTCAGCAAATATTGACCCCTTATGGTACAAAGAGACATGAGAGAGTGTGGTATGAGGAAGGCATAGCCAAACTTTCCCACCAAACTCAGAATTTTTTTTAAGTTTCTTTATTTGAGAGAGACAGAGAGAACATGAGCAGGAGAGAGGCAGAGAGAGAGAGAGAGAGAGAGAGAGAGAGAATCTCAAGTAGGCTCTGCACTGTCGGTATACAGCCCAAGGAGGGGCTCGAACTCACAAAACTATGAGATCATGACCTGAGCCGAAACCAAGAGTTGGACCCTCAACCGACTGAGCCTCCCCGGTGCCCCCAAACTCAGATTTTTACTGTTTAATTTTCTCCATTTAGATCAGTTCCAACTTCTGACAGTGGCAGAGTAAATTGTATCTGACTAACCTTTCTGCCAAAGACAATTATAAATTCTGGACCCCAAACAAAATAATAACAACAAAACCTGTTTAAGGCACAGGAGAGCAAACGAAATGGTTTGGTTCTGCAGACAAAACCATCTCTGGGGAAGTTATGACCCTTGAAAAAAGAGAATCACACTGGGTGAGATCCACATTGATGAGGCATTTCCTTGCACACCACTAAGCACTTCCCACTGTGGTAGGAGACAGCGTTCAAGAAGAAAGTGGCAATCCTACTGAGCTGAAGACTCAGACGTTGGAGTTTGGGGCTCCCATAGCAGTTTGAAATTGGGGAGAAGGGAATCCCAGAAAGGAGGGAGCCTCAGACGGGGAGCTTTCAAACCTATGTAGAGACTTCCTGCAAATCCTTGGCTTACTCCTGATCTGTGCATGTGCAGGGGAGGCACAAAGAGCCCAGGGGAGAGAGGAAGGCTGGAACAGCAGTTGCCTTGTGTTGAGAGATGGAGCTGAGTTCAATCCCCGCCAAGTCAGAGAGGTGTGGTAAACACCTAGGACCTTCCACTGGGAATGCAAAAGGGCACACTTTGGGAGTGAGGAATACTTCCCAGTACTAAAGTCTGTGCCCTAGGAATAAAGGTGAAGCCCAAATATACCTGCCCTAATAAAGCCTAAAACCAAGTCCCCACAGCTGCATTATTCAATATAGTAACTTCTAGGTATGTGTGGCCTTTGGAATCCAGTAAAACTTAAATCAAAAATTTAAAATATAATGCCCCTGTCACACTAGTCATATGTCAAATGCTAATAGCCATTCGTGGTTAATGGCTATTGTGTTGGACTTCACAGATTATGGAACGTTTTTATCATCACAGAAGTTTTATTGGATAGGATCAAGATAACATGCTATTAATTTAACTGCTTGCTAGAACAAAGCTCAGCTTTCTTTTAAGAAAGGTAGCAGAATCCAAAGTCTCCTTAACTTATCGTACATAAAGCTCAGTATACCCCTCCCCCCAAAGTGCAAAGAAATAGGAAAATGCAATCTGTAGTGAAGAGAAACAATAGTCAATAGAAACGCAGACCCACATATGGCCCAGACGTTAGAATTAACAAAGACTTAACAGCTATGATAAATAGGTTAAAGAATCGACAGGACATTATGGGTATAGCAGGTGAAGAGACAGGAAATTTTAAAAGAGACAAGAAAATTAAAAAAAAAAAAAAAAGAACCAAATGGAAATCCTGGAGCTAAACAATACAATATCTGAAATTGAAAACTCATTGGTTAGAAATTAATAGCACAACGAACACAAAATATAAAATTATCAGTAAACTCGAAGTGACCTTGAAGACAAGTCAATGGATATCATCCAAATGGAAAGGGGGGAAAATGACTTAAAGACAAAGAACAGGGCTTCAGTAACCTGTGGGATAGTATCAAGCAATCTAATATACATGTGAGAAGAGTCCCAGAAAGAGGGAAGTGAAGTGAAAATATATTTGAAGAAATATTGGCTGGAAATTTTTTCAGTTTGATTAAAAAAACAGTAATCTCAGCAAACCTCAAATTTCAGCCATATGGGTGTCTTTGACCCAGCCTCACCCACTCACTGACAAGATACGGGGGATCTTCTGTAAGTACAGTAGGTCCTGCGTTAAGGATGCAAATATTCAGAGGCAGCTCTGATACTGACAAAATCCCACAGGTCTCTTCCTCCATTTTTGCTGACTCCAGATAACAATTCTGGAGTATACTTTTCCTACCTAATGATCTGACATCCTTATTTCAAGCCACCCTGAAATGGGATCCCCACATATTTTGAAAGACTTAGGTTGATTTGACTCCAGTTTAAATTCAGCTTGAAGGACATGTTCCATTTAAGTGGAGAATAATAGTGATTTCTGAGAGCTAGAGAAAATGGGGTGGGGTGGGGTGGGGAAGAAACCCACCTGAGATTTCAGCCTGAGAACTTGTGGCACCTGGGATGTTTTCCATGGCAGATAATAATAATAATATTTTTAAAAACATACTGTACCAACTTGAGTGAAATATAAGGACATTTGTTATCTCACAGGATTCCACAGGTGGGGTAGACTCCAATGATGTCAACAAGGACGCACATGCTCTCTCCTCCCCTGTTCTGCTCTTCTCCACAAAGGTTTTGTCTTAAAGTTGGTTTCCTGTGGGTTTTTTTTTTAATTTTTTTTTAACGTTTACTTATTTTTGAGACAGAGAGAGACAGAGCATGAACGGGGGAGGGTCAGAGAGAGGGAGACACAGAATCTGAAACAGGCTCCAGGCTCTGAGCTGTCAGCACAGAGCCTGACGCGGGGCTCGAACTCATGGACCACGAAATCATGACCTGAGCCCAAGTCGGCCGCTTAACCGACTGAGCCACCCAGGCGCCCCTCCCTGTGGGTTTTAAGAAGGCTGCTAGGGCGCAGGGCTATGTGTGTAGACCTGTTCACATCCAGCAGGAGAAAGCAAAAGAAAGAAAACAAAGAATGTAAGTCCCTTCCTTTAGTCTGATTCAGCCAGCTTCAGTTGTACCGATAAGGAAGAAGATATTTATCTTAGATTCCAGTGGTTAAGATTTTAGAGCAGAAATGTGGATGGTACCTTTAAGACTGAGTTTCTAGTCAGGTTCCTAAGAAGGGTCTCGGATATCAGGGAGGTTCTGGAGTTACAAATCTTGAGGGTTTAGAAGTAAATCTCCCGTAGCAACAGTAAATTGCATTTTTGTTTGCGTTACTACAGAGCAAGCTGATGAGCCAACTCATTGAAACTCCATCTTTGGCCTGCACTGCAGGGTTTTCGCTAGTATCAGACATTTCTCCAGCACCTCGGGATGAAATCTGATAGGCAGCAAGGGCATGCTGCTTGAGACAGTTCGTAAGCCTTTTAGGTGACAGATGATAATAATCAGAGTGCCAATAATCGAACCAATGCACACACAGCACCATCCAGAAAATATCGAGGGCTCTCACAACAGCAACCATAAAATCCAAAACAATAATAACAAAACAAAATAGAAGGGAGAACGCGGAACTGAAAATTACAGAAAGAGTTTTGATTGAAGCTATCCAAGTGGCGATAAGTTCTTATGTGATTACTCTAAGTCATCCTGTTGCGTAGAGAAATGAGTTTGCTAAGTGTGTTTTTCCCATGTAAGTGGCTTTGTATTCTAAGCTGGCCTATCCACTGTGGCGCATGACTATAGGTCACAGGGAGTGAGGAAAACAATGACAAACAATTGTGATGTTTGTCAAGATGAGGTCACACCTCTCATTCTAAGCATTAGTAAGAAAATCACAATAACCCCAGCTGTTGCCCTGAGAATGGATGAAGGCGGAAGGTGGATGCCCAAGCAGAAGTGAAGCAGGGGAAGAACAGCACAGAGAAGTCACTGGAGGACAAGTGCAAGTACAAGATATAGTGAGAGGCAGACATAGAAAACCATCCAAAGAACACTGGCCTAAAGCAATCCTTGGTGGGTGCATTCTTTTTAATTTGTTTATTTTTTAATGTTTTATTTTATATGAGAGAGAGAGAGAGAGAGAGAGACAGAACGTGAGCAGGGGAGGGGCAGAGAGATGGAGACAGAATCTGGAGCAGGCTCCAGGCTCCGAGCTGTCAGCACAGAGCCCGAGGTGGGGATCCACCTCACAGACCGTGAGATCATGACCTGAGCCAAAGTTGGACGCTTAACCAATTGAGCCACCCAGGTGCCCCTGGAGTATTCTTTTTAAACAATGGCATTTGGCAAACCAGAAAATAAGGACACAAAGGTAAAAATCATGTCAGACTAAGCAAACAGCAGCTGGAACCAAAGAAGCCCAAGGACAGTCTTGAGCATGGAGAAAATACTGCTGGTTAGGCATTGTTCTCTAGAGCCAGACCACACACATAGAGTCACCACTGAAAATGAAGGACGATTAGAGTTGGCATATGTGTGTGTTTTTGAAAAGCAGGAATAATACTTTCTGAACACAGACACTTATTTTGAAATCTCTGTAATGACAGCTCTTTTCACAAGCTGTGACCAAAACATGCTCAAGTTGAAGCCTCTCCTCTTCATCCCTGGTCCTTTCTGCTGCCTCTTCTCTCTCATCAGGGGCCTTGGTACCTTAGCCCCATGGAGAACCTCCATCTTCTTGCCGGAGTTGAAACACATCTCTAACCACAGTACTGCTAACTTTTGTAGGTCTTTTAGGTATTATTCCACACCCTGCACACCCAAGAGGAGGAGTGGGTATAGTCTGCTTCTCATTTCCTGGTACAGCATCCAAACATTCTTGTAAAATGGCTGCTCCCCTGAAGTTCTGGGGTCATTGTCATCCACTGACCTCCCAGATACCCCCTCTCATTCCCTGAGGACTTTACCTCCTAGCTCACAATATTCTGTCACACCCCAACCCTGCCACCCTCCTAGGATATGTTGCTGTATCCATGGATGACCTAGTAAATCCTCTGGCCTCCCAATTCCTTAACCTTCTCCACCACCACCAGCACCTACTTCTCCGTCACAGCCTGGACCTTCTCATCTCTCAAATCTCCCACTCTGACTACAACTCCCTCCCACTTTAGTCTAGCCTGCTTAATCACTTACTCAACACCTCTTTTTACCAAAGCCCTTAAGCTTCCAGCCCCTCTGCTTTTCATTATCCACCAACCTTCTCTGTCCTTGTTTCCCTTTGAAGTCATGTTTAGATCCCATGGTTCACTATGTTAATCACTATCTGGCCAGTACCCTAAACTTACTGGTCTATTTTGTCCTTTCCTCAAACCTGCCTGGAAAAATAAAATCAGTCCTGGAAGAACTCAGCAATACACCTTCTTCATGTCTCCTCCTAGGCAGCAAAGCACAACTGGAGAAAAATCCCCCAGCTTAGCAAAGTCTTCTCCATCATCACTTCCACTGACTCTCAAACTACCTTCCCCTTCCCCCTGGGGAACCCTTTTGTCCTCTTGTCCATGCACCCTTTGTTCTCTGAAATGACCATTTCAAACTTTCTTCTCAAAGCCTTTAGTCCCCCTCTTATCCCTCACTCCTGGTAGATGTCTTTGCTCCTACTTCACAGAGGAGATAGAAGCCCTCATGTGGGAATTGCCTCACTTCCTGGACCTGCACCTATAAACCAAACTGTATCTCTAATTGTACCTGTGTCCATCCTTTGTTCTTTTCTTCTGACAAAATGGAAGTAATGTCCCTCTTCCTAGAAAGATCAACTCTCTTCCCCATGCTGTGGATTTCAACCTTCTCAGAAAAGTCATGTTACCAATTATCCCTCCTTTATTTTTTTTCTTTTTTCTTTTTATTATTTTAGAAGGAAAGAGCATGAGCAGGGGAGAGGGTGAGAGAGAGAGAGAGAGAGAGAGAGAGAGAGAGAGAGAGACTCTTAAGCAGGCTCCATGTTCAACACAGAGCCAAGTGCAGCACTCGATCCCATGACCCTGGGATCATGACCTGAGCTGAAATCAAGTGTCAGACACTCAACTGACTGAGCCACCCAGGAGCCCAAACTCCTTCCTATCTTTGATTTGTTCCCCTCTAGTATATTCTTTTCATCGGCATCTAAAGAGCATCTAGTCACTCCTATTCTAAAAAAAAAAATCCCATTTCTGGACTCCAAATTTTCTTTGTGGTTCTACTCTTTTCCTCTCTTCCCACTCTCACCCAAACTGATTGGAAGAGTTGTACATAGTAATCAATTGCCCTAATTCAACACCTGCTTCCTCATTAGCCTCCTCCAAAAGGCTTCCTTCCCTGTTTCTCTATTAAAACTATTTTTATCAAAGTATCTAGTGACCTCTATGCCTCTAAATCTCATGAACACTCCTCGGTCTTCATATTATGCGCTTTTAGTGAACTTTAACAAAGGTGACCCTTCCTTCTTTTGGGGAAAAACCAATTTTCTTGGTATCCAGCCTCCTACACTCTTCTGGTTTTTCTCTCATGTCTCTGCCTCCTATATTTCCTCTGTCCCTTTGCCAGATTTTCCTCTCATACTTGGCCTTTAAATGTTGGAACTACTCAGGTTCAACCTTAGATCCTAGCTCACAGGAGGCTTCGCCTCTATGCTGAGAGCTCTCAAATTTGTACAACTGATCTCCAGTCTCCAGAGCCACTCGACTACCTGCTTCATACCTCTGCTTCGATGCCACAAGAGCATTCATTTAAAGCTAAACCATGGCCTTTTCCACCATGCTAGAGGTCTTAGATTTTTCCCCTGTAGATCCCCTCTCTGTCCAGGAGGCTAACTTGGTTGACTATGTCCACTGCCTTGCTTGCCTGTGGCTTCCCGTTGTGTTTGGCTGCTGAGGATATCTGGCAAGAGATTGTAACCAGAGGAGAGAGTTAGGTCAAGGTATTTATTCCCTTAGCTCCCTCTGTGCGGTTGTCACAGGTTGTGTGAGTTCCATGACTGAACATCAGTGCTTCGATTATTGGGGCCTTTTCCATATGACCCTCTTCCTCAAGTCTAGGGCATTAATGCTCAGCTGCTCCTCCTCCTGGGTTTTGCCTTCTCTTTTGTGATTTCCCTATACCCTATGTATACCACTATAAGCAATTTCCACTTTAAATTATCCTAATTTGAGCACAACCTGGTACTTACCGGTACTCTGGCTGGTACTCTGACTGATACAGTAATTGATACTAAAAGGGACCACGAAATTGATCTTTGTAATTGGAATTTGAGATTGGGTTGATCATGTTTGAGGAGTTCAAGGGATAACCTTGTGGGGGGTGGGGAGATTCAAAAGATGGAAATAGATGCCAATAATCTACGCATGCAGTAATATCTCAATCATTCAAATCATCCGTGGTCATAGCATGGGATAAAGAGGAAGTGGGGAGGGGCAAGCCATTGGGAGATCAAGATAGTATGGCACTTAGTTATTCTGTCAAAAGTAGTGATTTTAAAGGTAGTGATTTTAAAGACTGTAAAGTCATTTAAAGTCTGTGATGGCCTACAGTTATTTAGGTTGAAATTCTGTAAATTGTCTGGCATAGTGTAGAACTGTGGTTGATACAGAGTGATGACCATGTCATCTGGGACCATCAGCATCAACTGGGAACATATTAGAAATGGAAATTCTGAAATCTCACCCCAGATTTACAGAATCAGAAACTGGAGCTGAGCCCTGGGAATTTGTACTTTTGAAAATGAATCTTGATGCACATTAAATTTTGGGAACCAGTGCCATAAAGCAAATTTAATGTGCTTATGCATCACCTGGGGATCTTGTTAAGATGCAGATTCTGATTTGGCAGGTCTAGAACAGGAGTGAGATTCTAATGTGCTCTCAGGTGATGTGAAGATGTTGTTAGTCTGTGAATTACACTTTGAGTAGCAAGGCTGTAAGAGTGGAGGGAGCCTGGAGGCTCAGGGAAATGGGAATGTTGGAATGAATCAGTTACTCCAACCTGTTCAAGTGTCACTTAACCAAATGCTCTGTGAGGATTTGAAGAGCAATTCACCAAGGCAGTAAAAAATTCATTGGTAAAGGGAGGTGTCAGAATCCTTGAAGAGCTCTGAGGTGACTCTTTAAAGGTCAGAGTGGCAGTGCTGATGCCATAACAGAGTTGGTTTCCCTGGTCTTAGTAGGACTGTAAGCTACAAGGTACACACAGTGACCTTCATAAAAGCATAAGGATGAAGAGGCAAAGTGTTTCATACACAAGTATCTTTGTCAATGGCAAATTGATCACTAGATTCCAGAAATGAACTAGAAGAGCAGTTTACTAAATCACTTCTTCACATAAACAGGGAGAAAACTTCTAGTTTTGCTGGGCAAAGATCTAACTTGAATCGCCATAGTGGGTAATACATGGCCTCTTATCCAGTTCCCAGGCTTAAGCCAGTCCATAGACCCAGAACCCTTTTAGAAAGGACCCTGCAACTTCCCCAAGCCTTGGAGGGACCAGTGACCATTTATTAGGGTGACCAGTGACCATTTATTAGGGTACTGGAGAAAGAGAACCATCCAGGGTTTGAGCTTGTGCTGATCCCTAGACCAGAAATGCCATCTGGGTCCACTTTCAGAATAGGGGCTATGGGGTCAGATGATAGGGCCTTGACTTGAACTCATCTGACAAGGGATCCAGTGAGACCACAGACCAATTTGATACTCTGTCCGGGAGTGTATACTGAGGAGATACACTCAGTAGCTGGTAGAATCCCCATGTTGGTGAAAGGACCAAGTGGGAGCCCCTGTATGAGCCACCACCTCTCTGACATCTGGTAAATACCCCCATCCCAAATAGCAAACCCAAAGCAATATTTTATTTCTGTCTCCACTGGGAAACCCCAAAAGCATCCCTCTCCACCTTCCCTCTTCCTTTTGAGTCTGTGCATTTCTTCTCCACAACTCTTCCCAGGATATTCTTCTCCCTCCCAACCCTCCCCTCGGTGTCCTATTCCACTGGAGATTACTCTCCTTTTTACATCCTTCTCCTCTCCGAAGATGCTTTGCTCTGCTGGCCTTCTCAGAAACTTGCCTCTCCCCACGACACTTCCTTGGTCCCAGTTTGTTTGAGGAGACGCTGCTCATACTATAGAGAGTTGGTTAACTGTCATTATTGATATATTTAAGTTCTCCTTATGGTTAAAAACAACTACTTAAACCACAAAACTGTTGGTTGTAAAGCACTGTAAGTATACAGGAGAATATAGACTAAAACCGAACTCTCTTTTCTCTTCCTCTACTTCAGAGGAAACCGGTGTTAAATTTCCTATTTATTCACATATACACACCAACTGATATATGGCTTTGTTTATTACAAATAGAATCATCTATCATTTTTTGATATGCTTTTCTCACTCCACAGGTATCATAAACCTTATGTCACATAGATTCACCTTGTATCTTCTAAAATTACACTTTCTATATTGAGATAATGGTAGATTCACGTGCAGTTGTAAGAAACAACAGAGATCTCATGTACTTTTAAATACCCAGTTTGCCCCATTGGTAATACCTTGCAAAATTATAGTACAGTATCACAATGAGGATATTCATATTGATACAATAGGTCAATCTTATTCAGACCTCCCCAGTTTTACTTGTGCTCATCTGTGTTACCATGTGGGTGTATGTGGTTCTAAGCAACTGTATCACCTGTGTAGGTTCCTATATGTACTATCACAGTCAAGATGCAGAGTAGTTCTGTCACCATGACGATCCCTTGTGCTGCCCTTTTATACCCACACCCACCTCCCTCTTGCCCCTTCCCTCACTGCTAATTCTTGACAACCACTCATCTGTTCTCCATTTCTAAACATTGGTCATTTCAGAAATGTTACATTTATGCAATCATATAGCTTACAACCTTTTGGAATTGGCTTTTTCATTCACCACAACTCTCTGGGGATTCATCCAATTTGTTATGCATGTCAACTTTTTATTGCTGCGTAGTAAACAATGATATGGATGTGCCACTGTTTGTTTAACCCCTCAACCATTGAAGGACATCTGGATTGTTTCCAGTTTTTAGCTATTATGAATAAAGTTGTTATGAACATTTATGTACAGTTTTGTATAAATATAAGCTTCTATTTCTCCGGGATGAATGCCCAAAAGTATAATTACTGGGTCATATGTTAATTGCATGTTTAGGGAAAACGAGCACACTCCTATTCTACAGATTTAAGTGCAAAATGGAAGAATATTTTAGAAGGGTCAATTGGCAGTATTTACCATTTTAAAAATGCATATTAATTTTAGCTCAATTTTGCTTCTAGGAACTGTCTTCTAGAAATATTTGTGTACTTGCTAAAAGATATATGTACCAGGATGTTCATTGCAGCATCGTTTGCATTGGGAGAAAATTCAAAACAACCAAAATATCTATATCATAGTATACACAATAAATCTTTTTATTTTCTTGCTGTTGAGTTGTGTACAAACTGTTATGTTTTATTTTTTTTTAATGTTTATTTATTTTTGAGAAAGAGAGAGAGACAGAGCACAGTGGGGAAGGGGCAGAGAGAGAGAGAGAGAGAGAGAGAGACACAGAATCCAAAGCAGGCTCTAGGCTCTAAGCTGTCAGCACAGAGCCCAACACAAACTGAGATCATGACCTGAGCCGAAGTCAGACACTCAACCGACTGAGCCACCCAGACACCCCTAAACTGGTATGTTTTAATTTGAAACTCCTGTAGGAGTTAAGGTGTAAGCATTTTTTTCATAAGATTTTTGATTATTTATATTTCTTATTCTGGGCCTAATTATCATGTTCCTTGCACAAAATACACACTTTAAGGGTTAATCTTTTATTGATTTTTAGGCATTTGTGCACAGTTGATATTAATGGGTGTTAACCCTTTATCTGTAGGTCTGCTGCTCAGCCTTTGCAACACAGAGGTTTCTTCTTTCTGTGTAATCACATCTGTCACATTTTCCTTTATGGTTTCTTGTCATGTTTTGGAATTAGTTTCCTATCTTCCATCCCAGTTTTACTCCTATTTTATTAGAGTTATGGGTATACACATGTGTTTGTAACGAGCCTCGAATCCTTTTTGAAGGAGGCAAGGAGTATATGGATCCCATAAATAAATAAAAATGTTGGGTGAGATACGGGAAATTATTTTTATCTATTCATAACTGTCATGTTTCTTGACAAATATAATTCTTGCTGTGCTGTATACATTTTAAAGTGATGCCGGAAGGAGTAATTATATCATGACTTTTAAAGGATTATGAACACCTAAGGGAAAGGTACTGTTTAAACACGTTGCTAATAATGTGTTTGCACATTTTTCAAACTGCTCAAATTACATTCACGAGCATCAGCAGCATGATCCGTACTGGCCTCCTTGGAGAAGGACGGAGGATGGGAGGAGGTCAAGAATATTATTCCAGGAGAGGTTGTTTAGACAAGGAAGTAATTTATCTTGCTATGGACAGAATGAAGAGCTCACCACCCAGCAATTTGTAATTGATCACAATTATGTGGCCTAGCAGTGGGGTGCAAAATGAAGGAAAGTATTTGGTCAAAAGATTAGCACAAATAGAAGAATGTTTAGTGAGATCCAAAATTTAAGTTGGTTTAGCAACAAGAAAAAACAAAGCGGTTCGGAAGGACGAAAATGAAACAAAGTAAATGAAAATGGAGATTTAGTCCACATGTTGTGGGTTGATGTTTCCTTGGAAGGAATGGTTAAGAATTTTTGATCCTTAAAGCAACCTCATATTAAAGTAGTTTAACTAATTTAGACATGTTTGACACTACCACAAACAAAATAAATTATATTGGGCTCTACACTGGTGGCTAAGAAGCCAGTTCACCGAAATGGAAGGATATTGAAGGTACTCACATTATGTAATCGGTACAGTATGTCAGACCTAGTGGTCTGGTTAACCAAATGAAGGCATATTTAGTGAAATTCAGTATAATTTTTTCCTAGAACTACCCCACTTGATTACAGCAAAATAGGATCTACTAATCATAGACTGCATAAATTGGAGATTGAGCATGGTTTTGGGAACAGAGATGCTTTCATTATATCGTTTGGTCTTCTGTGGCACATGAGGGAAGATGTGTCAGCAAGGCTAACATGGGTCCTTTCTTTAGGAATCTGCTTACGATGATCATGGAACTTGAACAAGCTTCAGTGCTCATTTAGTCAACTCCCTTCGTATTCCAGAAAAGGAAAGAGAAGAATAAAGGGTGTGACTTGCTTGAAGTCATGTAGTGAGTTCAGGACCCAACTGGATTATACTCAGGTCTTCTGATGCCCAGATCAGTGTTCTTTCCACTGTAGGAAAATGTGTGCTTCAAAAGTCCAGGCTCAATAGGGCCTCTGGCCCAATTTCAGGTTAACTTGGACATTTTCATAGTCTTCCCTAGGTATAAAGCTACATTGAGTTAATTCCATTGAACAATGGAAGGTATAAAGAAGGGATCCAGAAACTAGGCTCTGAGCCTGAGGTGAGGGCTTTAGCCTTTTTTTTCTTTCTAGAACTGACTTTGGTTCTTCACTGCAGATGAAAATCAAGATGTGGCCACCATTGTGGAGAACTCAGGTCATCAGCTCCTGCTCACTCTCACCAGCCACTGCTGGTGGCTTCATAGTTTGGAACAATGCACAATGGGCTGAAGTCCCAGGGAACTCAGCTGGGAGTAGGAATATCACCAAAGAGGAGGAAAATGTACCTATCTAAGTGCGATGCTAATTGATAACTTAAAAAGGTAAAATTTGTGATATTCTTTATGTATTTTGGAGCCTGTGATTTACTCCCAAGTCTCAGTTTAAGTGCTGAGAAGCTCACAGGCTCACTATCCCTAAGCTGTGGAGCCTAAGGGATAGAGGACATGGAAAGGAGGCCATGCCTCTGCTGCGATGTTTCCTTAGTCTCTATAGTACCCCTCACCCTGCCCAGGACTCTCTCAGGTTTGACCCCACCACAAGGAGATCCTAGAGTGACCCAGACTTGCTGAAAATGACAAATTAGGAAACTTTGAGCCACATGATCTCTTTTTTTTTTAATTTTTTTTTTTTTTTTACCATTTATTTATTATTAAGAGACAGAGAGTGAATAGGGGAGGGGCAGAGAGAGAGGGAGACAGAATCAGAAGCAGGCTCCAGGCTCCGAGCTGTCAGCACAGAGCCTGACATGGGGCTCGAACTCACAAACTGCAAGATCATGACCTGAGCCAAAGTCGGACGCCCAACCGACTGAGCCACCCAGCCACCCCCCACATGATCTCTTCTTATTCAAATCCATTTGAAAGCAAGTTTACAACTAAGCTAGGCGTTATGTCCTGTCGGATTCCCTTTTCTTGCTTATCCAATAGGATCAGGCCAGTTTTCTTTCATTTCCTCTATTATTAATATAATAGTGTGAATGTAATGTTGTTGAAGGCAGGACTGTAGTGAACATGTGGTATTTCTCTGTCTGTTTAATATCCATTCCACCCTCCAGATGGCATCTGATTTCTTTCAGGGACTTACCTCTTCTACATGTATGCAGTCTAAAGCCAGAATCCACATGACTCCGTTTATATGAAGCCTGAGAACAGGCAGAAATAATCTATGGTAATAAGAACAGTGGTTACCTTTGGAGGAGTGATGATGAGGAAGAGGCACAGGGAGCCTTCTAAAGTACTGGAATTTATTTAATCTTGGTGGTAGTTATATGGGTGTATACATATGTAAAAATTCATTAAGCTGCCACTTAAGATTTGTACATTTTATTGTACGTATGTTATACTTCAATAAAAATGAAAAAAGGAAAACATAAAACAAGAAAATGATTGTATGGACATCAACAGCTCCATAAGTTAGATATATTTTGTTAATTCCACACACAAATTAGATTTATACCCCAATCCCATATATGACGTTGACAAATGTTTAAAAACCTTTTGTATTTTTCCCCTCCATTCTTTGTTTATATCAAGGCAATAGGAAGCTAATGTGTTTCCCCTTCCAGGAGTATTTTTATGTTCAAAGGAAAACCATTGGGAGAAAGTAATAATTAACACAAAGGAATGAGGCTTAATGGTGGGCTTTCAGGCATCAGTAGAGGAGGTATTTCAGGTCAAGGGAGGGTCAAGAGAATCTCCCAGAGAATTCCACACTGAAAGGGTAGAATTGAACAATAAATTCCTAATAGACATTTTCTGCTAATTCACTGGTGTGGCCAACAGCCTTCGGTGTTCCGATCCTTGGATGGAAAAATCAGCCTACTTGTTTTCAACTGATAAGAGAAGTTTGCCTCCTGGGGATGGTTGTTTCCTCAAAGCAGAGGGAAGGGAAATTTCGTGGGCAGCTTTCCCTCCATACTGAGAAGAGAACAGAAAGCAGGAAATAGCAAGGCCAGGAGAGGGGATGCAGAAGTGAGGGTGAGAATGGAAAAGCACAGGAGAGAGTGGGTGTGGGCAACACCCGTGGGGAACTGATGGAAGATCCAGCAGGGGGAAGGGGAGAGAAAGGGAGCCCAGGAGAAAGTCAAATGAAAACAAAGACAGTGCACGTGAAAGGGACCAGAAGCAAGGCACTTGGCACCTGCAGCCTGCGCGTCCCCTTGCCCCTCATGGAGCATCTGGGCAGGTGAGTGGCCTCCTGGCTCCTTCCTTTCGGTTCCCAAGCTTTTCACTCCGTCCGCTATGCCTACAACGGCGCAGTGGTCTTCTTAAAACCTCATCTGATCATACTATTCCCCAGCTTAAAATTGTTTAACAGCTCAACATTATCCCCTTTAAAAGTCCACGCTCCTAACCATTGCATACCGGAGCCTCTCATGACTCGTCCTTGCTTGCCCCTCAGCCTCATCTATTTGGTGCATAAAGAGTGAATACGTTCAGTAAATTTTACTTATACACCAGGCCCCCTTATCCGCCGTTTCGCTTTCTGCAGTTTCAGTTTCCCACCGTCAGCCGGGGTTGGGAAACAGATGGTCCTCCTCCTGACATTGTCAGAAGATCAGTAGTAGCCTGACGCTACATCACACTGCCTACGTCACTCTCCCCTCACTTCATCTCATCACGTGGGCGTTTTATCCTCTTATCAGAATAAGAGGTGTGAGTACAGTACAATAAGATATTTTGAGAAAGAGATCACATTCTCATAACTTTTATTACCGTCTATTATGATTGTTCTGTTTTATTATTGGCTAGTGTTAATCTCTTACTGTGCCTCATTTATAAATGAAGCTTTGTCATAGTTATGTATGTATAGAAAAAAAAAAACAGTGTATATGGGCTTTGGTACTTCTGCAGTTTCAGGCATCCATGGGGGGTCCTGAAACGTATCCCCCGTGGATAAGGGGGGACGACTCTCATCCTATTCATGGAATTTGGCTGTCTAGTTGCACTTTAAGAACCCTAGGAGGGTATTGATTGTATTTATACAACCCAACTCCAGGAGATCACTGTGAGTGAGTACCTGACCATACAGGAGCCTGGACAGGACTTGATTCCTCCAACCAGGACTACCTGCACCCTTACCTACTGAATGGGGACAGGAAGTTGGCATTCGCTAATCGAGATGTGAATGAAGAGATTACACCGTTACCTATGACTCTTATCAAGGACCCTGGTTCTTTCAGAGAAAGCCCTCTCTTCTGCTGTCTAAATCCTGGCTACCCTTCAAGACTCATCTCAAATACCACCTCTATTGTGTCCACTCAGGCTCAGAAATAAGGCTTTCCGGTATTTTGGCAGCAGCCCTAGTTTGTAGGGAGAGGGAAGGACTTGGGGCCAGAAGCCGACAGGCCTCGGGATGGTAACATGAGGGGGGCGCTCGTGGTCAAAGGTCCAGTCTTCAGGGGCCCACAGCAAATAGGCTTAGTTCCTGCAAGCATCAATCAGTCACCTAGAGGGTCCACACTCCTGCTGGGGCATAGAAGCAGACAGTTCCGGCAGCGAACCTTGGCTGAAATTAACTGAGCAGTCTCGTCAGGGTGGTTCCCAGTGACTGGTACATTTACAGCGGGAGTCCTCCTGGGGACAGGAGATTGTGGTTCAGGTGCCCGAGGGAAGAGGCAAACATGAGCAAGGCAGGATGCCCGGGCCTCAGTCTGGATTAAGAAAGTTGATCAGATCTCAATCACGCAGACCAATCTCCCACCAGGGAGAGCTCAGAGAAGGTGGAAATGCTGTGGGTCCCAGGTGTTCAAGTCTCAGTGGATGCCGCATCAGCGAACTGGCAACAAACTGTTGATTCCAGCCCGACCAGCTGCTAGTCACCCCGGCTGGCGCTCCAGAATGGCTGAGCTCGAGGGTGGAAGGTGTTGTGAGCCGCAGCTGCTCTGGGCCAGTGGAGGCAGGGGCCGTGAGAGCCTGCCCTGCTCTCCTCCCCGTCCCTGTTATGTTTGCTGTCACCCCTCCTCACTTTTGCGTTCTCCTCCTGTAAATAACCCCTGCGGCGGGTAGCAGAGGGCCAGGCACACACAGTAAATGAGAGTCAGTTGGATCGAATTGCATTGAGCTCCTTGGCAGTTCAGGCCTTGGTCTGTGCTACGCTGCCCAACCCAGTCCTTTTCCATATTTTTTATATCACCGATGAGGACTCCTCTTCCTCTGTGCGTGGGTGAAATGTAGAAGCAGTGACTCTCCATTCTCCCGGGTGAGTAGCTGGACGCATGGGAAATGGAAGGCAGTGCATTGTTTCCCACACCCTGCCTTCCTCTGCCCCTCAGCAAAAGTGATCTATCCCTTCTTCCTTTCTGTCCCCGACATCAGTGGAAAACTTGATCTGGTTGCCATGGAGACCAGCCACTGACTTCAGAGCGCCTGTTTATTAAAGATGAAAGTAATGTATGCCTGGCTGATCTGAACAGCTGTCAGAGATTCGGCTGTTAGCAAAGGAAGTCACTAATTTCGAGGTATAATCACTCATCTAAGAGAGAGACGGCCCGCCTTCATCTTCCGAGTGGAGCTGGGCTGTGCGGGTAAGGTCGGCCCAAGCAGGCATTTCTGGTTCTTTTTTTTTTTTTTTTTTTTTTTGGCTGTTTGTTTTATGACTAATATGGTAACTCTACTTCTTTTCTCCCTTATTTCCTACTGAAAATACATGGTCTTTCAGTCGTGTGATAGATTAATTCAGTTTCGTGGGCAGGCCCAGGAAACCCAAACCCTCTTATGACGTCGTTTCCTTTGGAAAATGTATTCTGGATTCCAAGCCACCTACTTACAGATGAGGTTGTCTGTTTATCCGTTCAACAGCCTCCACCAGGTGTGCAAGAGGAAAAGAGGAGGTGTTGAGCCACACAGAGAGCGGACTTGGTGTATCTTGGGTGTGCTTCGACAGGTGGGAGAAGCAGGCACCTTCCGAGGGAGGCAATATATTAGAAGAGAGGTGGGGTCTTCATCTTTCAACCCAACGAGCTGTGTGATCTTCAGGAAATTAGCCCCTTTCTTTTTTCTTTTTGCTCTTTCCATTCTTTCAATGATAAACCCTGAGTGTTCTCCAAAACCGACTGAGAAAATGGGTTAATCCCTGCTGGGTTGTAAGGAGTGGCAGTGCCCACTGCAGCACTCCGGGAAGACCCAGCGAGCAGGGGCCTGTGGTGCAGGGAAGAGGCTGCTGGTAGCTGATGCCCGCTGTCTTGTCACAGCGCAGATGACTCTCCATTCTTTTCTGCTCTCTTTCCTCATCTGAAAGAGAAGTGATGAGTAAGCTGATTCTTTCCAACTATAACTTTTCTTTTGTTCCATAGAGACTTAAGTGTGGGTTTCCATGAACAGAGAGGCCTCCCAACACTGGACAGCTAAACAAGGGTTAACCCTGAGTCTAGGTCACCATTAACCAAGTACAACCTGTACCTCTGGTCCAAGTTGTCTCTGGCCAAGGCAGGGGCTTGTTTCCCTCTCTTGGCCTCAACGTGCAGGTACTTACGTAGTGGTCTGGGCAGGAGCTCCTGTCCCATTTCTCCTGAGCTGCCCGGTGTTTGGGAACAAAGATGAAATATGAAGTGGGGATCGTTAGTGCCTTTAGAACATGGTGCACCCAGAGCCCAGATTAGCCTGGACTCCAGAAAGGCAGCTTCTGGACAGGCAAACCTCAGAACTGCCACCATCTATCCCCTGGGAGCTTTTATTTCTCATCAGCTCCATACCTAAGGTAGGCAAAACAGCCGTCTCCTTGTCACCATAATGCTTCCTCCTTTCCGAGTTCATCCTGAACCCATTTTTCTCCACAGGATGTGCACCTGTCTTAGGTTTACATGTTTCACTGAAGGAAATTCAAATCCCATTCATGGGATGCCAACGTAGGTCATAACACTTGTTATAAGCACATCTATTTGATTTTTTTTTTAATTTTTATTTTGAGAGAGAGAGAGAGAGAGAGAGAGAGCACGTGTGCACAGGGGAGGGGCAGAGGGAGAGAGAGAGAATCTTAAGCAGGTTCCATGCCCCACATGGAGCCTGACTCACAACTGTGGGATCATGACCTGAGTAGAAATCAAGAGTTGGATGCTTAATCGACTAAGCCATCCAGGTGCCCCAGTACATCTATTTAAAAATTTTTTTATGCTAATTGTATAAAACAGTAGAGGAAAGGAGGAATATTCATTCATCCATCCATCCATTTAATAATTACTTATTGTAGGCACTTACTATGGGTCAGGTAGATTTATAAGGTAAATCTGGTCTCAAGGAATGTGCATTTATTTTTCTTAAAACCTGCCTTATTGAGGGACACCCGGGTGGCTCAGTTGGTTAACCATCTGACTTTGGCTCAGGTCAGAGCTCACAGTTTGTGAGTTTGAGCCCAAGTCAGACTCTGTGCTGACAGCGCAGAGCCTGCTTGGGATTCTTTCTCCCTCTCTCTCTGCCCCTCCCTGCTTCCCTCTCTCAAAAATAAATAAATAAGCATTAAAAAAAAACCAAAAAACGGCTCAATAAACCAATTCTACAAGCAGATTGCACTGTCAAAGGAAAACCTTTTCTTTTCCAAACTTCTTTCCTTTTTCAAACTGAGAGTGATTAAGGAAACTCATTTCAATTTCTTGTTTGTTTTGTTTTGTTTTGCCTTGCTTTGTTAAAGGAAGACTGGAGGAACCTAATCCTAGGTACTGCTATTGTATGGGGGCTGGGAAACAAACACAACACTATTTAGTGTGGGGCAGAGCCTATATGGAGGGAAAACCATTTTGTCCCTGTCTGAGGCCAAGGGAAGCCATGATCTTTTCAGAAACTCATAGAAATTCCACCTGAGAGAAAATTAGTATGGCGTTCTGTATGCAATTTCCTTACTTTCACAGAATTTACAATCTAAAATGCAAAAACCCTGGGGCCCCTGGCTGGCTCCGTTGATGGAGCCTGTGATTCTTGATCTCAGGGTTGTGGGTTTGAGCCCCATATTGGGTATAGAGATTACTTAAAAATAAAATCTTAAGGGGCACATGGGTGTCTGTCAGTTAAACCTCTGACTTGAGCTCAGGTCATGATCTAGGGGTTCACGAGTTCCAGCCCCACATCAGGCACTGTGCTGACAGCTCAGAACCTGGAGCCTGCTTTGGATTCTTTGTCTCCCTCTCTCTCTGCCCCTTCCCTGCTCACAGTCTGTCTCTCTCTGTGTCAAAAATAAATAAACATTAAAAAAAAATTAATAGAACATAAAATAAATCTTAAAAAAATAAAATGTAAAAGCCCATTCTTTGGCAGTTCTCACAGAGATTTGGTGTGAGTGAGCTATAGATCCATAGCAGGCAGGCCAGGCTTGTCCTGGGGCCCTTTTCTTGCCGCAGAGGGAAGTGAATCATAGATCCACCACTCTCAGATGCAGATACTGTTTTCTCTCATCCCAAAAAGAATTCAGGCAACCGTGATTTCATCCACATATGTCATGAGTCAGCTTATCAAAGTCTGAAGTGGGACTACCCTTAAATGATCTGTGTTTAAAAACTACCTCCCCCCATCCCCATAAACAAGAAGATGTAAAGGACCACTCAATCACCTACATAAAAATCATGAATCATGAGCACTCATCTTGCCTGCCTGAGAACTCTGGCATCTTATACATTTGATTCTTTTTTTCTCTGTTCTCCTTTGGGTTGACACTCAGAGCCAGGCCTCATGGTTGTTTATCAGCTGTCTAAGGCTATTTTAAAAGATTTTTGCTTTCATTTATAACATACGTCACATTCTTCTTGCATCCGCTACTGTATTTTCCAAAGGGGTTATGTTAAAGGAAATTCAACACCCACTTTTCTCATTATTTGCTCCTCAGTTTGCTCACTCATCAAAAGGCCAGTGCTATTTGATACTTCAGAAGATTATTTTCCCTGTTAGGTGATGTTTCAAGGCCAGGGGAGCTGGCCCCAGTGTCAGGTGACTGAGTTTTGTTCCCATTTCTACTGTTGACTCAATAAATGTCCTTGGGCAAGTCATTGAGCCTTTTTGTGCTGCAGTCTCTGGGGATTAAATCTGCCAACTGTATCATATGGATTTGAACCATAATGTCCTCCGGGATAAAAATAGGAGGGGGCCAGGTGTCCATGGGGCCCCAAACTGATGGGAGGAGGGTGACCATGGGAGCTCAAAAATGTCCTTGAGCTGCAAACCCTGTAACAGCTTCAGGTCACACCAGTGCCCTTGGGCATTTGTCCAGTTGCCTGTGGGGTCGATTCCAGCACTTGAATTTTTCCAGAAAAAAGAAGGTACTGCATTAATCACCCAGACTTGTATATTCTGTCTGCTCCATATCCCTATGCCTTTATACTTCCTTCCCCTGCTATGATACTTACCACTGATTGCTATTACTTGTTTGATTGCTTGCCTCCTGGGCTGGAAGCTTCTTAGCAGGGGATGGAGGGGAATCATGTCTGCCTCATGCAACATTGTACCCACAGTGTGGACCATGTGCCTGGCAAATAGAAATTATACTAGAAATATTTGCCAAATGGATGAATGAATGAGTGCTGCCTAGCCTCAATAACATCCCATTTTGTTATCACTGAGGTTGCCTATTCCTGGCCAAGAATGTCATGGGATCTGATTATCCCCATCTCCCCACAGCCCCACTACAGTATGACAACGAAAGCAGGTCTCAGACCAAATGGCTGTCATGCACACACATTTATTAGTAAGAAGATCCAAAAACATTCAAAAGCAGTTGGTTCCATAAGCTCAGCAAAGTCCCAGCCTTCTGAACTTTTAGGTGTTCTGTCCACATTTCACATGAAAAATTATATTGACAATGATAGGACAATATCCTAAAGACCAGATTTAGTTAACATTAGGCATCCAGAATTGTCCCTCTTCATGGCCGAACACAGGACAAGTTCCAAATCATGCCTTTGACTTCTGAAAGGTGACCATTGAAGAGCTGGTTACAGTGTGATACTCAGCGTTCATAAAAGTGGGGAACGCCCCTAATGTTTTAGCCAACCCACCTGTCTTGAATACCACTTGGTTCAAAAGCCCAGCGCTAGCCTCCTTTATATTAATTAACAGAATGCTAATTTTGCCAACAGAAGTCACTTCTATCCATTTTGCTAATTAGTCAAATTTCTGCTGTTGACTCCAGATAAAGATGGTTAAAGCACTCGGAGTAACCACCTGAATAGTTTTGTCAAGATGAACTAATGGAAGCAATAGAAGCCACTCAGACTTTTAAAAAGCAATTAAAAAGGCCCATGAGGCCCCGCTCTTGGAAAATGAAGAGTTGCGTAGCTCCCCAGGGCTATCCTCCTCCAGTGTTCTTACTAACCATCCGGGGGGGGTTTTGTCTACTGGTTGCCTTCCCCAGGTGGACCTCAACCTGTGCATTGTAATGGAGTATAATATATTCCAGGCTTGGCTGTGCACATAATTGTGGGTCCAAAGGAAAGTTGTCTGATGGGCCCCAGAACCTTTTGGTTCTACTGACCAAGGAAGTTTTCCTCACTTTCCTCTTGTTTCTGATAAATATTTATATCAAGGTCAGCTGAAAGGTCACCCTCACAAACTCCTCTTGGCTCCCAGCTTCTCCAGTCTCTCAGATCTGACATGGATGCCCTGCACTGCTGACCCACTCCATAATGGTCAGGAGCCTAAGCCATGTCACAGAGAGAGGTCTCTGGGCTCCTGGGTGGCTTGGTTAAGCATCTGACTTCGGCTCCGGTCATAATCTCACTGTCCATGAGTTCAAGCCTTGCATCAGGCTCTGTGCTAACAGCTCAGAGCCTGGAGCCTGTTTCAGATTCTGTGTCTCCCTCTCTCTCTGCCCCTCCCCTGCTCTCTCTCAAAAATAAACGTTAAAAAAATAAAGAAAAACAAAGAGGTCTCAAGCTATTTGTGCCACACTGACCCTTTGTGCTATTGTGGCTGATATGTTTCCCAGAGTTGTATCAATGTTCTCCCCTTACACACACACACACACACACCTCATTCTATAGAGTGAAACTCTGTCTTGGGAATCTGCTCTGAACCTCAGACAACGTGGAGATTCTGCCTAGCTTCTGTTGCTCTTCCCCGTAGAATTAGAATATACCCCAGGCAAGGTACAGGCAATCACGGGCTCTCAGGGGAACCATGGCCCAGAACCATGCCATCCTGCCACACTGGCTGTCAGGAACCCCTTGGAATACAATACACAGCCTGAAACTGCTAACCCCATTGGATATTTTATCCTCCTGGCTACCCCTGGGATAACGAATCCTGCTGCCCTAATTCTACCTAGTTATAGGTTCTTTTCTATCCCACCATGTGTGATGCCAAACTTGCACAGTGTATTTGACTCATAGTGTTATCACAGCAATAGGGTTAATTTTATTTTTTATTTTTTTAAAAAAAATTTTTTTTTCAACGTTTTTTTTTTTTTTTTTTTTTTTTTTTTTTTTGAGACAGAGAGAGACAGAGCATGAACGGGGGAGGGGCAGAGAGAGAGGGAGACACAGAATCGGAAACAGGCTCCAGGCTCCGAGCCATCAGCCCAGAGCCTGACGCGGGGCTCGAACTCACGGACTGTGAGATCGTGACCTGGCTGAAGTCGGACGCTTAACCGACTGCGCCACCCAGGCGCCCCGCAATAGGGTTAATTTTATATGTGTCTCTCTCCATGGGAAACAAGTTACTCACATTATCTGTCATTCCCACTTACCCTGCTGGGGGCGGGGAGGGGCGGGAAAACCTAAAAGAGCAGCTTTAAGTGGTTGTGCTTTGCCCCTTATGACCCTGCTCCTAGAACTGATTGGTCCAGCGGGTGGGGGCGAGGGAGGGAGACACTAACCAACAGGCAGCTAATCAAAAGGCTGGTCAGCAACTCATTTCATAACCTGGAGCACACGCAGAAAAACTGGGTTAATCTCTGTTTCTCTGAAATTTAAATAGAAAAATGTCAAGAAAAAAAGATGCGGTAGGATGCTTAGAAACAGGAAGAGTGAGGCCCCAATGGGATCACAATGAGCCCAAAGTACAAAATATTGAAACTATGGGTGAGTGGTAGCAGTGGAAGAGAGGAGTTTCAAGCCAAGGGGAAGAAGCAGCTCAGAGGAAATTGAGCCAGGGCAATGGGTGTGACCCTCTAGCTCCTGCCAGGAAGCCCAGAAGTTTCCCGAAACTAGAGTAGCTCCCCAGTCCCAACGCTGTGAGCCTGCCCCGTCCAATGTCTGTTCCTGGCTGTCTGTGGAAGACCAACTCCGGTAATGTTCTGCATTTAGTTTTACAAAAAAATAAAAAATACCCCCCCCTCGCCCCCGCCAGGCTAGTCTGCCTGAATCTGCTCCTACGGCCAAGAAAATCGTCCATCTTTCTGGACGATTCTCAGTGTGTGCAAAGTTGGTTGGCATGTATCTTTGTAGCTTTTGATCCCTAATACAACACATGGTAAGCAATAGGTTCTCTGTAATTGAAGCCTGAAGAAAAGAATATTTGAAAGCCCAGTGAACAGTCAAGTTCATGCAATTACTATCTTATGTTGCAATGTCTTCAGTTTGGCTCTCAAAGTTGAACAAAGGATGGTCACATTTCCTAGCTCCCACCCCTCAAGCCTTTCCTGCTCCATGAGATTCTAGACACACGGCTAATTTTTAAAAATATAATCCTTAATCAGATTCAAAATCTCCCTTGAGAGAGTAAATTGTCCTATTCCTGTTCTCATTCCAGTTTGTTGAACTAATCAACACACACACACACACACACACACACACATCATTTTGATTTTGGACTGTCCTCACTATTTTTAGTACCCAAGTTTGTGGTTCTAATCAATTTATCTAAAAATTAACCAGAACTGGTTTGAGTTCCTCTTCCTGTTTGAAAGGTATTTATCAATTCACTCTTCTGTAACTTTGAAGATAAGTTAATTTATTACAGGAAAGCAGTAACTTTTTCTCCCAAAGGTATATAAACATCAGCTTGGTTATGAAGGGAAATTTTTAACTTGGGACTATTGAAAATTACCAGAGGAGGCATACGTATTGATCCCCTAACACAATGATGAAAGTCACGGTCCCCTCTCTGGTGGCTGTCCATCTAGAGGTGGAAGTTGGTCCATCTGTTTTCCCCCACTGTTCTAAGAGCAGTGGTGGCTTTTGCTACCTCAGCTGGCCCTGGCTGGACATCAGGATGGGGAGGGAGAGGGAGGTTCATGCTAGACCAGGGTCAGCAAATATTTACAGTAAAGGGCCAGATGGTAAATATTTTAGATTTTGTGGGCCTTACAGTCTCTATCACAACTACTCAAATATGCTGTTGGAGCACAAAAGCCACAGACAATATGTAAATGAGTGAGTAGAGCTGTCTTCTAATAAAACTTTATGGTTACTGAAATTTAAATTTTGTTTTGAGAGAGAGAGAGAGAGAAAGCATGCACATGAGTGAGCAGGGGAAGGGCAGAGGGAGAGGCAGAGGAAGAGCAGGAGAGAGAATCTTCAGCAGTTTCCATGCCCACTGTGGAGCCTGATGCAAGGCTCGATCCCATGACCTGAGTGAAAATCAAGAGTCGAGCGTTTAACCAACTGAGCCACCCAGGCACCCCTGAAATTTGCATTTTATGTAATTTTGTATGTCACAAAATATTACTCTTTTGATTTATTTTCAGCCATTTAGAAATGTAAGAGCTATCTTTGCCTAGTGGGCTGTACCAAAACAGGATAAAAACATGGATGTAGGTATGAGGTCCCTGCTTCCTGCCCTACTTGAGCGCTGGGGGTTCAGGATATAGAATAGATGCCTCAGATAAATGTGGCGACTCCCAGGGTGGAAAGATTTGGGTCTCCCACCTAGGGTGAGTCCTGGGGAGACTTGAGCCTCCTATAGAAATTTCATGTCCCTCATGGTATAGGAGCATCAGAGCGACAGTGGTCAAGGGAGGAACCTAGAGAGAAAGGCCTGGAGCTGGCTCTGTGACAAGCACCCAGAATCATGAGGGCAAAGTAGTCAAAATTCCTGAGACCCTATTTGAAGGGAGTGTAGGGGAGGTTGACCGGCATACAGCAGACTGAGAGAAGAGGCTTGCTGGGAAGAGACACCGTCTGGACCTATGACCAGTGGCCCCTCAGCAGGGACAGCAGAGACAATGGCTGATGCCCAAAGATCTCATGGGATGTGGTTCTCTTCAGAGGAGAAGCAGCCTTCCCCCACTCCTTCAGGTTTCCTAGAGCGGATGAGAGGCTCCTCACCTGCCTGAACTAGAGGTCCCAGAGGACTGTGCAGAACATGCTCTGAGCTCTGCCAATGCCAGAGCCGAAAAGCAGAGTACCTTCTTAGTGGCCTTTCCTTAGAGAATATTGCTATCCACAAATGCGGAAGATCTGGACTCCCTGTGCCCCCCACCCCTTCTCCCTGGAGTTCTAAGGCAGATGGAGAGAAAGTGCTGCAGCACCTAGGCAATGTCGAGAGGAGTTTCAGGCTCACTACTACTCTCTGCCCTCCACTGGCATCTTCTTAGCCAGAAGCTGTCGCATCTTGTCCTCACAGTCACGGGCTGGCATCTACTATCCATGCCCCCAGTCTCACCATGGTCTCCAGTCAGCAAGTGCACGTGTTTGCATTCTTTTGATGTCAGTCTCACTTTCCTTTGGCTCCGCAAGCTTGTGATACTTGGATAGTTAGGCACACCTGGCTGCTTTCTCTTCCCCTCACTAGAGAGTAGGCATCTTTGAGACACTCCCTCCACCTCTCAGTCATTGCTGGTGCCATGCCAGGCAGGGCCAGCTCTCATATGCTTGCAGAGCTCCTGGTCCACATTCAGGGAAGTGAAACATAGCCCCCTCTGCTCCTGCTTCATCTTTGACCAACATGGTGTTTTTATTGCCCCACCTCCCAGACTCGAGTAAGGAGGCCGATGGTAAGGACAGTCAGGGGCCCTCTCAAAGACATGTATTCATATCTATCTAAAATTTATTCTCATAATTCTTTCACCTCAGACATATTAGGTCTTGGTCTGGATGACTTAAATTATAAAGATGTCAAATATCTCCAAATTGATGTATCAATTCAATGGCATCCCAATCAAAATCCTAGTTTTAATTTTTTTTTTGAAACTTGATAGACTTATTCTAAAATGTTTGGGGAAAAAAAGAAGTTCCATAGATAGCTAAACCAATCTTGAAACAGAAGAATAAAGAGGGGGAAATTGCCTAACAGATATTGAGACACTTACGAAGTTGTTTTTAATGTGCCAGTGAAGCGGAATGTAGAGCTCATAGGTAGCCCTATGTTTACCTATGAACTTCACCTAACACAGAGTTGGCATCACAGACCAATAGGGAGAGAGGATGGATTGTTTAGTAGATGATGGTGGTGAAATAGGTAGCAAAAGGAAAATAAATTTGGATCCCCATCTAACCCCATATACAGAGATTTCCAATGGATTAGAGACCTAAATACGACAGGTGGAACTATAAAGTTAACAGGAAAAAAGTGTGGTAACCTGGAATGGGTAAAAATTTCTTAAACCAGACTTCAAAAGTCTTCAAAACCATAAAGCAAAATGATAGATCTGATTACATCAAAATTAAGGGTTTCTTTTAACAAGTGACACCACACTTGAGCTGAATTTAAGAGATAGATGACAGATGGGGAGAAGAGATTTATGATGTCTAAAAGTGACAAAGGAAAGGCATCTAAAATACACAAAGCCCTGCGATTGAACAAGAAAAGAAAGTGGGCCAAAAGAAAAATACATTAATTATGCAAACAGATAACTTACAAAAGAGGAAACCCCAAAGCTTTAAAAGGATAGGAAAGAAACTGCTCATTAGTAATCAGAGAAATGTAAATTAAAGCAATGATAGAGATCACTTTACATTCTGAGGGTGTGTTAAATTGTAAGGTTAACAGCTATTAGATTGGCAAAGTTAGCTGGATAATGCCAAGTGCTGGCAGGGGTGTGGAAATAGAGAGTCCTCTTGCTGCTGGTAGGACCACAAGTTGGAGAATTATCTGGCACTAGCTAATCAAATTAAGTATGGATACTTAATGACCCAGCAATTCCACCAATGACATAGACCTTGAGAAATTCTCACACACACACACATTAAAGGGGCATGTGGAAGTAGGGGTCAATCCAAGATTTCTGGGGCTCGATGTTTATATTATTTGGGGAAGCCTGGCTACAAAAAAATGAATATAAAATTAGGTACAGAGCTTTGGAAAACCCTTTGGGAAATGAGACCTTCAAAGCTTAGGCTTTATCAGCCTCTCTATGAACCTGTCTCTGTATCACTGTCATGTGTGCAGACTGGGGAGTTGAAAGCTTCTAAGCCAGTTTTGTTACTACACCTATTGGGCTCCTTGGGGGTAAATAATGGGTGGTATTAGCTCAGCATTCTCTTTAATAGTAAGATATCCACCTAAACTTAAAAAAAAATGTAATCTTCCAGTAATGGAGATCCAGATCCCCAAACTGGCTCAATCTCTATCACTATAGCTGAGGACCACTGGGTATAAATATGCAAGAGGGCCCAGAGAGATATAGTCAGGAAATTCCCATGACTCTGGCTTGGCAGGAACACTCAGATGTACGTATGAGAGAGATAATATTTTGCAATACTTCCCAGTTTATTTATTTTTGGGAATGCCTTTCAACCAAGGAGAGTGCTTAGGAGAGGCACCATGAGAGTCCCTGGGGTATGCTGGCTTGTTCTATTCTGCATGCTGAGAGTCCAGGACATGGCCCTGGGCAGTGTGCTGAGTTCATCTGCCCCAGCCAGCATTTTTGGAAGGGCAGCAGAAGCTGGAAACACTGGGCTCTTCTGTGAAGCACAGTAGCCAGAGAAAAGGAAGAGGCTAGAGGAACGTGAGCCTCTCCTATGTGGAGCTAGATCTACAGATAGCTGGTGTGAGGCCTCTGGGAGGTGATGAGGTCATAAGGCTGAAGCTCTCATGAATGGGATTAGTGCCCTTATAAAAGAGGCCTGAGAAATCTACCTTGCCCCTTTTGTCACATGAAGATACAATGATAAGACAGCCATCTGCAACCCAGAAGAGGGCTCTCACCAGAATCTGACCATGTGGACACCCTGATTTTGGACTTGCAGCCCAAGCGGCAATAAATTTCTGCTATTTATAAGCTACCCAGTCTATGGTACTTTGCCATAGCAGCACAAATGGACTAAGACACCTCTATAGAAAGGATCATTTGCAAAGGTTGCATGTGGTGGATCCATGACCTGAGGCTGATAGGGTTTGTGACAGAGCATGTAACAGAGCACCAAGGAGGCACTGCTGGACATACTAGATGGGGTTCAGGACAGAAGCCCAGTGACATGGAGGAATGGAGTGGTTGGCCGATGCTTAGGGCAGATTGGTCACCCTTTTTAAAGGGCCATCATGGTGTGTTGAGAGTCAGTGAGGTGTGTGTGTGTGTGTGTGTGTGTGTGTGTGTGTGTATTACAGAGAGAGAGAGAGAGAGAGAGAGAGAGAGGGAGGGAGAGATGTGTTGGGGAGTAACCACTGCTGCTTCAGCTCCCTAGGCTCACCTCAGGCTCAGAGCACAAGGTCAAAGACAACTCAACAAATTCCAGCTGCCACCTGCTGGTGCAGCTGAGGCTTCTAGTCGGGAGCTCAGCCTGCAATGATAGAGCAGCTGAGCAGAATGGGATTGAGGGAATTAACTGGTAACATTTCACCTACGATTTGCCTAGCAGTTATGGAGGAGGAAACCCCATGAGCCAAGGTAGAGGAGAGACATTTCATGGGCCCTCTGGGGCATCCCTGGCTGTGGCATGGACTATATGGCTTAAAATGGTGGAAGAAGACTGTAGAAGAGAAATTTGGGGTCCAAATGGCAAGGGCCTTGAATGATTGTGGCCTCAGAGTTCAGGCAATGATGAGCAACAGAGATTTTTAGAGAGAAGAAAGGAGGAATTAAATGTTTTTAGACAGAACTCTGGAAGCGGGAAAGAGAGGAACGGGGGGGGGGGGGGAGGGGCTTGGACCTACTGTGCAAGACCTACTATGAAGGTGCCTGCAGAAGTCTCTGGAAAAGATAACAAGGACCTGAGCCAGGGGCACAAGGATGCAAGGCCCAGATCTCCACTAAACCTAGCATGGGAAAGATGAGAAAATGGATCAATACAATGTCAGACACAGCCCGTGAGGACTATGGCAAGGCATAGACAAGCACCTCATTGTGCATGGTGGCAGGAATATCATAAAGAGACGACGGTCAACTGTGTTCTGGAGGATGATCCAGAATGAGCCAGGCAGAAAAGCTGAGCAGAAGGTATTCCAGGCAGGAGGAACAGTACGTGTGAAGGCCCAGAGGCCCAAGAGAGCATGGGGACTTTGGGGAAGTGCAAGGGATTTGCTGTGTGTAGCTGGTGTCTGGGGTGTGAGTAGGGGATTTTAAAAAGATTTTCCCCCCCCCCCCCCCCCCACATCAGGCTCATGGAAGGCAATTAAGAGCCACTGAAGGTCAGGGTTGAAATGCAGATCAGGAGCTGACAAGCCAGGTTAGGGCAAAAGACACAGATTAGAAGATCATTTTACACAAATACTGATTTAGAATAGCTGAAGGAAAACTCCCAGATTTCTTTTCTCTGTGCTCCGTTCTTAAATGTGGCAATCAGTTTAACTGGTACTTTTCTCCCAGTCTAGATAATTACTAAGCATATGGATTTTTCCAGTATGAAATTAATCTGCTCTGTGGAGTAAATTGCTTGGGCAGAGCTACCTTCATACTTTTTTTCTGCCCTGGCAGTCCCCACTCCCAGAGGGTCTCAGGATGTGCTGAATTTGACCATGGACTAAGTCCCAGGTGGGCTATTGAGCCAAGGCTGAGGTGAGAAGGTTCCAGCAGGAGGTACAGGCAGTGCAGCTCCTACTTGGGCCTCAAAGGACAAAGGCTTCCGCTGGGGACAAATGGTGGGGAAGCAGACAAGAGAGAGGAAGAGTAGAATGAGGCTCCTTTCCAGCTCGTCCTGCAGTGATGGTGTTACGTTTAGGAGTCAACAATTTTTCTAGCCAATAAGAAATTCAAATTTCCTGAAAGGGAAAACACCCTGGCATTGATGTAGCAAATTTCAAGTGGACTCCACATTCCACGGGAACAATCTAGAATGCATGTACTAGTTTCGTCTGTTATTGCAGGTTGCATTCCCTGGCAGGCCAGCTGCACTTGGCAATATCACATTTAAAGAGAAATGGACTTATCTCCAGGTTCTGTGTCCCAGGCTTACCAAAAAGAAGAATAAAATTAAAATAGAATCTGAAATTTTAAAAACACTAAAATTGGTGTCTCGGTTCAGATTGGCTTTTCTTAAAACACTGCTCTCTACTCACAGTTTCGCTGCTGAGGAACCCATAATAACTGTCTACAGCCTTTGGATTTGGTTATAACTTTCTTTGGTCTTTAAGGCTCTCCATAAGGAGCAATCTCTTCAGTTTTGTCTCCCACTCCTGTGAACTTCTATCATGTATCCTAGTTCAGCCTATAATCTTACTGATCCCCCTGGACACCAGTCCCCAAGCTTGTTTCTATTTTTGCATTCTATTTTGCCTTCTGGTTTATACAGCTTTCCCTAACTGTCTCCTTCTTTTTCTACCTGCCCAAATATGTCAAGATTCAGATTTGGACCCAGTGCTTCCATAGCTGACCATATTTGGTGGCGTCTGCATATATCCATGTTTCCCTTGTCTCAGACCTGTTTAGGGGTCCAGCTGTCCCCCACTCAGAGGATGGTGACCTGACTGCAGCTCAGGGTAAGTTCTAATTGACTAAGTCAATCATTATGGTCTCTTCCACGACTAGCTGGGGTGGACCATGAGTTGTAGGGGAAGAGGTCTGCCCAGACACCTCTGAAAAGTCTTCTTTCACTAATGGACGTGGCCATGTTTGGATGCTCCAACTGGACACTGTGTAGCCATCTTGTGCTCAGGCAGGAAACTACCAACTACACTGAAAATGGCTGAGTGGAAAGATGGAAAACTCCAGCGTTGAGATTCTAACACCTGCCCTGTCTCTATACTTGCCATTGAGTGAGATAATGCATTTCCATATTGTTTAAGGCTCTTTGAGTTAGAGTTTTTGGGGCAATGACAGCCAACAGCTTCCTAAGTGACCCAGGCCTTCTTAACCTGAGGTACACAGACTCCCAAGAGGTCTGAGGATAGAATTCAAGGGTCCATGAAAACTGTACGTTTAACATTAAAATATTTCCTTCCGTTATGAATGTAGGCAACAAGCTTCAGCAATATTAGTAGAACCTGTGACTTGGTCCTAAGAGAAATCATGGTTATTTTCATATCATATTTTGGTTGTTGGAAATATCTTGAACAGCACTTCATAATGATTTTCATAGGCCCTAGGCACCTTTGCCTTTGTGGATCTCTTGCTCCATGAAAACTATATTTTGCTACTGCAGTATAAATACAAATGTATAAGTATATATTAAAGCATTTTCTTTGGCCTCAAATTTACATTTTCTCTGGACTTTAAAAATGAAAACATTTTTAGGGCCCCTGTGGTCGCTTAGGCACTGTACCTACAGTGACTAATGAATAAGTCAGGTCTGATCTCAAATATCATTAATGTTTATCACTACTTCAAAATTTTGGTAGTTACCTGACCCATTGCTAGAGCTTCAGTGCATTAACTCAGAAGTGCGTATTTATTACATTACAAATTAGGGTTTTTTTTAAAAAAACTATTTTAATAGTTTTATCTCAACAAAACTGATATGTGATACATAACCATATATATTTATGATTATATTCTACATTTTAAAGTATTATTCTGGAAAAAAAAATTCTGTGAGGGCTCCACAGGCTTAACCAGACTGTCAAAGGGTCCATGGCATGAGATTGGTAAAGAATGACTATGATAGCATTCCCCATGATTGGAGGTGGCTTTGGCTTCTTTCCATCAAGACTCATAGTAGTGCCAGTCATTTTAAGAAATGATTCTATTGAACTCAGGATTTTAAAGTATTTGCTTTCGCCATGAGTGATGCTTCATGTTTTATTGTTTCTGTAAAGTATATCTCCTCCTCCTGTAAGCTCTTTGAGGGCAGACAATTTGCCATCCATTTCCTTCTACCACATAGTACTGGCCCAGCCCCAGTCATCCAGTAGATGCTCAGTTAATGCTTGCTGACTCTCCCTGGCCTGAGAGCCACCTGAGAGAGGTGATGTGGAAGGTTGTGGTTGTCTTTTATAACATCAACCAGCAAAGTCCACAAACATTCTAGTTTCCCTTAATCTGAGCTGCAGGCTCAAAGCCCTTATAAATTTCCCCAGAGCAAAATGAATTCTAAATTGAACAAAAGTCCAGTGTTCAGGATTATAAATGTAGAAACACAGGGATGTGTGGGGGGGGGGGAAGTAAGAAATCTCATTTCAGGGAGGCACAGAGAAAGAGGTCTTCCTTAGAGCTTATTTTTATACAGGTGTGTATGGGGATTTAGGGACCTCCAGGCCAAGTCCAGAGTCCAGCTCTATGCACTTTCAAATGCCAGCTTCCAGCTAGAAAAGTAGGGGGGGTGCCTAGAAACCCTGGAAGAGGAGGCTGAACGCAAAATAAGAGGCTGAAAATGAAACTCTCTCTGCTTGTCCTCCATTTATCACCAGTAAAGGCCCCAGGAAGAGTGATGCACACTTCTGACTTGCACACACTGTCCTCAATTTAATCCTTACCACAAACCCTGTGAAGCAGATATTATAGTCCCTGCTCTGCAGACCAAGGAAATGAGCCCAGAGAGGTTGAAAGTTATAGACCTCCCAAAACTAAACTCTTGCTTTTTTTCAGTGTGTATCTCCTAAGAGATCCATGCTCCATATACTCCTATGTAACAATGGTACAATCAGTACTGTGTTAACTCAGAAAGGTCAGCATTGGTGAAATTCTATTATTTAATATACAGTTCAAGTTCAAATTTCCCCAATCATCTTAATAATGTCCTTTTTATCTTTTTTTCCCCTTGACCCAGTATCCAATGATTACACGTGGCATTTAGCTGTCACATCTCTCTTCTTTAATCCAGAACAGTTACCCAGACTTATTATTATTGTCTGTCTTAACAATGACATTTTTGAGGATTTCAAGCCAGTTGTTTTGTGGGACATCCTTCAATTTGGATCTGCCTGTTTTCTTTGTGATTAGATTCAAGTTAAACAATTTTTGGCAGGAATATGGATAATTTCTTCTTGATTAACTGGTGTTTATTGCCTGCTGGACCCTTTAAAGTGTGAGGGGGAGGCAAAGAATCCATATTCTTGGGATATCTTGTTTACAAGCAAGTTTCCCAGGTACATAGCAGTTTTGAAGACACTGTTATCTTTGTGTTTCTTGTCCAAATTAATGAAGCTTCTTCTGTCAAGACAGGCCTTTATTTCTCCAGACCCCTGGCCATCCTGCCCATCCAGACAGTGCCCGAGCCTGGGGCCCAGGGGCTCAGCTAAAATGGTTGTCAGGAGATCAGGTAGGTGAAAGAAGCAAGGGGCTGACAAATGCCTGCTGTTTCCACAACCTCCCTTCCAAGTTTCCCCAGGGATTCGGCAAAGGTTCAGCTTACAACCTCAAGAACTCTCTGGCTCTGTCTTCTTTCTGCCTGGTGGCTCCCAGCTCCAGCCCTAAAAGGCTGAATAGGGAAGGGAATGGGGCCAGGCACCATTATAACAGGTGCAGGATAAATGGCCTAAAAGTCAAGACTATGTAGAAACAACCAGAAACCTGTAGATGGGAAAGAGTTTCAGCTGTTTTTCAGATCACTGCTGTGAGCCAATATAAACAATGAGTAAATTCAGTTGCTCAAACTTTATTTTGCTTACCAACGTTCGGAGGCTTTATGCAAAATTGCAAAGGAGCTATTTTATTCTTTAATATCTTCCAATCTCCCCTTTCCCATCCCTCACAGTTGTCCTCTCTCTGACCCCAAGGGCTCAATTACTCCTATCAGAACTTAGTTTCCCTATTTTTGTTCATGCGAAAATATAAGTGACTAACAATAACACTTTAAAGTATTATTTCTATGACAATATTGGCATTTTGCCAGGCTCAATGGCCAGTGGAAGAGATGGAGCTTAAAGTTTCGTGCATCTGGCGAGCCTGTGAGCCAGCTGCACCAAGGGCCTGAGGCTCGGGCAGGTGAAGCTGGTCAAGGATGGAAGAGGCCGAGGACCGGAAGCAGAACTTCACAGGAAGCCCAGAAGCAGGGAGCTGGGAAGGCCTGGGAGAGCATGGGCAGCTGCACGCAGCTCTGAGGGTGGCTATCATGATCGTGCAGCCCAGGTAAAAGCAGTGAGCTTGGGGCATGGACAGTGAAAGGTGAGAGTCGAGGGGGATACTGAGTCCTGTCAGCTTTACCAGAAGTCGCTTCCAGGGTCTTCTCAGCCGTCTCCCAATCTCCAAGGATTTTACAGAGAGGAAACAAGTTGAGTGTGAGCTGTGGCTGTGAACCTGAAGCAGGAAACAGGTAAGGGCCAGGAAACTAGAGCTGGCTGGGGCCGTGGAAGGTGAAGGGTCATTGCAAGAGCCAGACATTTGGAGCACAAAGAGTGGGTTCATGGGAATCTGAGGACATGAGGACACTACAGTTCTGACAGTTGTAAGGAACGGGATTGGCCCCAAGCTTGGTTTTGGAAGCTCATGGCCTTGTGTGTGTTTTACTAAAATTCTGCCAGAACTTGTAGAAGACTAGGAATCTGGTAGAGATAGGGTGTGGTGGCTTCCAAAGTACCGAAAGGTTGCAGAACAGGCTTTGGAGGCAGGAGGAGTGGTTATCTGGAAAAGGATGGAGAGCCCTAGGGTGCATTAGATAAAGGTCGGCTATATGGAGCCAGCTTCCCGGTGAGTTTAGCAGAATCACAACATACTTTGACCACGTATTCTTGGTAAAAGCGATTTCACTTTTCTTTCAGCGAGTGGCTCATATCTGCTAAGATAAAGATATTCACCAAGCACTTGATGATTTTGTAATGTGGACTGTGGGTGATTTTGATCAAGCCTACTCAGATTCAAGGAAAAAAGACAAAAAGAAAACAAATTTTCTTGCATCTGCCATGTGGGGAAAGTATGAATTTGTGTGTGGAATACCCCTAAAATTATTATTTTTTGGTTCAATAAATATTTATTAATGCCTATTACAGTAAAATCTTAGGGAAATATAGGGATGAATATACAAGTGCACAGGAAAGAATTCATACAAATGGGAAAATGTGGCATGGAAAGTTAAGTAAATGTCTTGCCTGAGATTACCAAATTTACTTCTGCCAATCAATACATAAATCACTCAGATGTTTATTGATTATTTCAAGATGTACCTTTCTTGATACAAGAACTATTGGGGAATATTGGAGAAATGTAACTGAGTCTGTGACCTGAATTTACAATCTAGTTTGAGTTGCAAAAATAATATGCATGAAGCAATTAGCCAGTGAGGCAAAATAATGAGTAATTAGTTATTAAACTGTGTGGCATAAAAAAATAAGGGTGTTAGCAGAGAGGAAAAATAGGCTTCAGTATGGACATCCTTACCATCTCTGCTCACATATCACATGTTGGCTTGTTTTTGTGTTTTGAGGAGGGTGAATATTTTTTAAATTCTAGAAAGTACAAAGAATAATGTAACAAGCACCTGTGTTCCCTTTTCCCGGAATTAAAAAATGCTGGAATTTTTCACTTTTGTTTCAGACATGGTTTTATATAAAATGAAGAAAATTTCTTAGAGTTGATGTTCTTTGTTCCACTCCTCATCCTCTCACCTAAAGGCTTCTTTCGTTGAGCATTATACTTGTGGGATTTGTCAGTGGTTAATGTCATTTGTTCATTTTCAGTGCTGAATAATGTTCTATTGTGTGAATAGAACAACTTTATTCATTCTACTATTCATGGCCATGTGAGTTGTTTTCATTTTGTACACCTTTTTGGTGAGCAAATGCACTAATTTCTCTTGCTTGTATACCTTGGAGTGAAATTGCTGTATCACGGTGTAGGTGTCTCTTCAGCTTTAGTAGTTATTGCCAAACAATTTTCTAAAGCAGTTGTACCTATTGTTCCATATTGTCCATATTTTACATCTTTTTAAACTTTAGCTTTTTGGTTGGTTTAATAATATCTTATTTAATAATATCTTTTTTGTACTTCCCTGATGACTAATGAGGTTCAGCTCCTTTTCACGTATTTTCAGATATTTTCTCTTTTGTGAAGTGCTTGTTCAAGTGTTTTGCCCATATTTTTTCTGTTGTCAGTTTTTACTTATGGATTTGTAGGTCTTTATATAGCTTGGATACAAGATCTTTTTATGTATTACAAATAATTTTTCCCTCTCTGTGATTTGTTCTCTTACTGGTATCTGGAGGAACAGACATTCCTAATTTTATTTATTTTTCAATATGAAATTTATTGTCAAATTTTTTCCATACAACACCCAGTGCTCATCCCAACAGGTGCCCTCCTCAATACATTCCTAATTTTAGATTGTCCATTTTTTTATTAAAAAAAATTTTTTTATAGTTAGTGCTTTACAATTCCTGATTTGGAAATCTTTGCCTACCCCCAAGGATATAAAATTATTCTTTTATACTAGCATATTGAATCTTAAGTTGTTTTACCTGTCTACAATCCACTTGGAATTGATTTCTGAGTATGGTGTGACACAGGAGTCAAATTTTGCTTTTTCCCATCTGAATATCTTACTGTCCTGCATTTATTGAAATTACCATTCTTTTCTTACTCTTCAGTGCCATCTTTGTCACAATCAAGTATCCATTCAACTGTGTATTTGTTTCTGGACTTCCTCCTTTCTGTTCCTTTGGTCTATTTGTCCTTGGACTTTGACTACATATTCCAGACATCTCTTATCAAGGGCTGAGGAAGCTGGGATACTTGTTGACCAATTCCTATTATTCATTGGTTAAAGGTTGCTCCTGGAGCCATTAACTCCCTAGTATTTCTGTCCTCCTCTATGGGAAATCCAAGAATAGTTTTGCGACTAGGAAAAGCCTTGAGATCTACTTTCCTACTCACTTGGTTGTTGGCAGCATATAGTTCCTTGTGGTTGTGGGACTGAGAGTTTCAGTTTTTGGTTGGCTGCTGGTCAGAGGCCATTCTCATTTCCTAGAGGATGCCTAAATTATTCACTACTTTGGATTGCCCAACATGGTCACTTACTTTTTCATAAGGAAAAAAGGCTTTAGCAAGATGGGCACTGCAATTTTATGAAACTGCATAATCATGTACACATAATCATATATCCTGCCACCTTTTCCTTATTCTATTCAAGTGATAGGTCTCACATTTACAGGGAAGGCATCCAACAAGAGCGAGAACACAAAGGAGCAGGAATCATGGGGGCTACTTTAGGAGTCTGTCTGCCACAGCAGGTATGGGAACTATCTACCAAGCTGAAGGTGACTGCTGAAGTGTGCCAAATAGATATTGGCAAGATATTGCCAGGGTCTCTTATATATCTCCATCCTAAACCTCTCTTGAATTTCAGACTTACAAATACAATGGGCTCCTTAATATCTCCTCTTGCACATCCAGTAGGCATCTTGTCCTTCACATGTCCCAAGCTAAACTTAATTCTCCTCTTCCACACCACCAATAACAAATAGAAAAAAATATTGCATTCTTCCAATTGTGAAAATCTTGGAGATATCTTTGATTATTCTCTTTCTTTTGTAACTTTGTTGGTTCTGTCCTTAAGTTATATCCAGAACCTGACCACTTTTTACCACCTCTATAGCTATCAAACTGGTCTGTTTCTAGACTTTGACCCCTGGAGTCAGCAGCTGAAGAGATCCTATTTCAATATAAGTTAGAAGTTGGCAGTTCTCAAATCAAAAATCTTCCAGTGGTTGCCCAAGTTCCACAGAGTACAAGCCAGAGATCTAGCGTGCCTACAAGCCCTACGTGCCCCCTAACCTGAGCCCCCTAATCCGTCCCCCACCATTCTCCTCTCTTCAATCTGTTCCAGTGACGCTGGCTACCTTGCTGTTCCTTGATTGTGTTCAGCACATTCCTGCCTTAGGGGCTTTGAACTTACTGTTGTCTCTACTAGAATACTTCTCACCCTGACAAACATATGGTTTATTCTCTCAGTTCCTTCTGGTCTCTACTTAAATGCCCCTCTCACTAGGGAGGCATTCCCTTACCATTTGACATAAAACAACACCCTATCCTCCTTACCCCATTGCATTTCCCTCCATAGCAGTTTCACATAGTCTGATGTACTGTGTCACATTTCCTTATCTATTTATTATTTCTTGTCCCCCACTAAAATATAGATCCCGTTAGGTTAAGAACTTTGTCTTTATTCTCTATCATATCCTCTAGATATAGCCTAGAATAAGGCTTCACATGTGGGAGAAGCTCAATAAATTATTGTTAAAGGAATGAATGCTGTATCCCACAAGAGACCATAAATGTCACTTGGTCTGGTCTCAGTTCAGAGACAAGACCAGGCTACCACACATTTAGTGAGTGGTGGAGCTGGGGCAAGAGCCTAAGTGTCTTTTTTTCTGGTTTGTTGTTCTTCCCATTCCACTACTTTCTACTCATTGATGGAAGCCCAATCCTGATAACTGGTAATTAGGTAAAGTAATAGGGAATAGTACTGAACATGTTCCTAAATGTTTTGCCAAATAAAACTATGCTGTTCTTTCAGTCTACTAACTTAGCATCCAAAGCAAATATCAATGGTGAGTAGAAGGGGGCAAGACATGTTAAAACTGCTTTAGACTTATAGTTATATTTACTGATCAAGTGAGTCATTGTCCTGTCCAGGGAACAATGGTCTAAGTTGTCTGCAAAGATAAATGACTCTGGTAAAGAACTCAGTTTTCTCCTTTGATGAATAGGCAAGGAAAGGGTCTGTCTGCTCAATTCCCCCCTTTCACTCTGTTCTGTACCTGAGCAGTGCCTCCATAAACCACATCCAACAAGCTCAATGTCTACCTCACAAAGCTCAGAAAGGGAATCCCTCCTGTAGGAAGTAGTTTGGGCTTTTTTGCAGAGAAGATTCATGTGGAGAAGAATACCTCCTCCCCCATCTTCCTCCCACTCTTTCCCCTGTCCCATCTGTCTCCACTTTTGTGAGCAAACGTTGTTGTTAAAACAACTTAATTAAGCTAAAACAACTTCCTAAACCCCCAAGTTATTTCTTTCCCCACCTTTTTCCAGGTGCCTTTCTTTCTCTGTACTTTATTCAAATACCTTTTCTGTAATGGCTGGACATGGAGCTGGGATGCAAACTCAAAAAGAATGGTATTATTTCATTTGCATATTTCCATAATTCCTCCAGCAATATGATGGATGGAAGTGGTGGAGGGGTTTTAGATGTCAAATTTGCAGGTAGGATATGTCAGAAAGTTGTCTTTTTGCTAATTTAAAATAATTCATCATAAATACAATGATGCACATATGTGTAAATTAACTCTAATATTCACTCTGGGGGTCATGGATAACACGTGAAGAAAAGTAATCAGGAAGCCACCATCTAGAAGTGTTTATGTAAGCATTATAAATATTGTTATAGAAATATATTCTGGAGAGTGTGCCAATTAGCATAAATGATGTAAGGAAGACTTTCTAATTGACTAAATGAATAGTCTTTTTGAGCTATGAGCTTACATAGAAAACTATATTGGGTCTCTTTATCCTTGTGTGGGAATAATGTACCTTTCCAGCAACCCCATGAGCCTTACACCTTGGGGCAATGCTCCAGGTCCAGAAATCCATCTTGCCCTGCCTCTTCCACTGCATGTGAGGCAGGTTCTGCTGCTTGATCCTACCAGAAGCCCAACTTAGCTGCTGTCAGCATATTGGGGTGTCTGCCTGCTTCTTTGGTAAAATGCCCATTGGTATCTGAGTGTGGGGACTTGGCCAAGATTAAAGGAAGGGTTCAATGATGTGTTTTGTGCCTGCTTGCTAATGAAGTTTTGCATGTGTGGCAGAAATTGGCCGAAGACTAGCTTTCATCATAACAAACTGCCTGGGGGAAAGAGGGTAAGGTGGTGGGAGAAAGGGATGTAGAGGCTTTGCCCTCCTCTCATCCCAGGTATTTATTAGTATTTACCACAGGAACCCAATAATTACTGAATGGTTAAATTGGCTTAGGTCAATTTGCAGCCCACATCTTCAGCCATATTTTACAGTTGTTCTTGATGAAGATACAAAGTAAATAGGCCTAAGTGGCTAGTGGAGGATGACAAGAGGTAAGATTTTTCCTCAAAGTTGTCCATTGATCTCCTTAAAGATTCTGACGTTCTAGACTTCTTGGTACCTTTTATTTCCTTCATCTGGGAATATGGTGGACACAAAATGGTAGGGCTTACTTGGGTTTTCCAAGGTAAAAACTGTTATTGAAAAGGAGAATTCTCTTAATGGTAAGTGTAAGTCAGACCTGAGGAGTCCAGGGCAAAGTATCAAAATATCATATACAAAAATAATTTTTGGCATAAAGGCCATTGGTACCTAAGGCCAGGTACCTAAGGCGACAGAAGTAAGATAACAAGATGAATTTTCAAACTACAGCATCATCATAGAAAATGTTCCTCCTGGCCAAAGTACCTCCTGAGTAGAGTGGCTGAAGTGTCCTCCTGTGCAATGGTTTGGGCTGATGAAGGGTGATTCTCAGAAAATAAGTAATGACCCTTTAGGAGAGATCAGGTTTCTAAGGGCCATATGTAGGAGGGCACTCTTAGTTATGGGACTAAGGAAGGTGTAGACTATGCAGAATGATTGACATATTTTTACTGATCCAGATGACTGTAGTCACAGAGAGATATTATCTCTGCCCTTATTTTATTGGGGGAGGGACCTTCCTCAAAACAGACACTCAGAGTCCAGTGGGGGCCTATGCCCCAGCAATTGTGCCTTCTGGCCTGGCAACTGTATGGAAGGAGAGGCAGCTACTTTGTTTTTCTCTTTTGCAGCTTGAAACATTTGAGGGCAGATGAGTTGGCATAAAGCAAACATAATTACATGTTAACTTCAAAGATGGAAAATACTATGTACATTAAATTCCATAACCTGCCAGGAAGGAAATTATTCATGTTGACCTAATTTTATTTGTGATCATCCTACCATTGTTTAGAATAAAAATGTTGGTGGTTGACTTTATAATTCAATGCTTTTATTGGAAAACAATTTTTAAAATGGCAATATACTGTAGAATAGAATGTGCCTTGTCCCAATTACATATTTTACAAGAAACTGAAAATTATGGATAGTGGGTGGCCACCTAGTAGAGAATTTAGGATCTTTATTGAAAGAAAAACTATAGAATCAGCCATTTTGTCTTTATTTGATTTAGTGATCTTTTACCTTATCATGATTATTAATTTATCATTATTAATCATTATTTCTTTTACTTTCTTATTTTTATGCATCAACTCAACATAATTTGTGTTTAAATTTTTGCTTAGACACAACATTATTTCACAAAAGCATTCTGGTTCATTTTATCTTAAGTACCAGGGAAGAAAAAAGTAGAGATCAAAGGAATATTAGTAATCACTCAATCCAATCCCCTCACTTTATTTTTATTTTATTTTATTATTTTTTTAATGTTTATTTATTTTTGAGAGAGAGAGAGCGTGAACAGGGGAGGAGCAGAGAAATAGGGAGACACAGAATCCAAAGCAGGATCCAGGCTCTGAGCTGTCAGCATAGAGCCTGACATGGGGCTCGAATTCACAAACTGTGAGATCATGACCTGAGCCGAAGTCGGATGCTTAACCGACTGAGCCACCCAGGTGCCCCTTTTATTATTATTTTTTAAAGTAGGCTCCATGTCCAGCCCAACAGAGGGCTTAAACTCAAGACCCTGAGATCAAGAGTCACATACTCTACTGACTGAGCCAGCCAATAACCCCAATGCCCTCACTTGAAAGAAGAAGAAATTGGTATCAAGAAAAATTGTACTGCTTACCCAAGGTTGCATAGCTGGTTAGTGGCAAAGATGGATTCAGAACCCAAATCTCATGACTCATGGGCTAGGGATCCTTCCCCCACACCATACTGTTCCCAATTTCCCTGGCCATGCCATACTTTTAAATTCTGGTTCTTCCCCTTTGAGTGAATATAGACCTTTTAAATTTTTTTTTGTGTTAAGATGGAATTTTTCTGGTCTCTACCCCTTCCCCTTTTCCCTCTCCACATACCTTGTGGGATCTTTGGGAGGAATTAAAAGGAGATTTCGGGGAGAGTGGGGAGTAACATCTAATAGAAGTCAGGGGAAGGAGATAGTCGACACAAACAAGATTTGTTTGTCTTGTAGATGCTGCAGTTTGAGGAATCTGAAAGACACAAAGGTTTTAAGATCAGGTATAGGCTCCCAGGCTGGAGGACAGGGCAGAGAATAATAACAGCAATATAATGATGACAAGAGGATTCAAGAGGTGGAGTCAAGGAAGAGAAACTAGAGAGAAAGAAGGGAACCGGCGATGCACCCAAGGAGGACCCTATGTGGACTGATAGAAGGCTCGGCACCATCCCTTAGACTCCGTGTGGTTGAATGATTGGCTCTTGATAGGAGTCTCTCTTTTGATGATAGGTTATGGGCCTATTAAAGGTTACATTGAAAATTTGGGCATACTGGCAGGTTTGGGTTTTAATATAACCACTCTGCTATTTGGAATCGTGTTTCACGCCAGCTACTCTGGGCAATCCTAAAACAGCTCTTATTATTGATATGTCAAGTGGTCCCACAGGGCATCTGCTTAATAAGGGTTCAGAGGGCTGTACAGGATACATAACTGGAGTGATGCTTGGGGCGCTTCATTTCTCCAACAGCTGAATTCTAGACCAATTCACCTTATGTGAGCATATTGCAGTATAATGGTTATAGGCTTTAGCATTAGATCCAAATTCTAACCTCCCTTCCTAGTTGAGGACAAAATTTCTTTAACTGCCCAAGTCTCAAATTTCTTATAATAATATATACTTTGTAGTGTTGTTGTGAGAATTAAGTAATATGGATAACACACTTGGGGCTATGCTTGGCACAATTGTCAAAAAATGGTGACCTTTATTTTTCTGGCACTACTGAGAAGAGGAGGGAGAGAGATAAATGTCTGAGGAAAAAAGGGCAGGAGTTTCTTTATCCTTGGATGGAGGAGGTTTTGGAGTTGGTAGAGATGCCTGGTAGGAATAATGAGTTGGCTAAGAAGAAAGATGGATGGAGGGAGGAAAAGAAAGATAAGGTGGAGAAACCAGGCAAGGTCCCCAGAAAGAAAAGTAAGAAATGGCTGTGAGCAGTAATAGAAGGTGTTTTATAACCCCTCTCTACTGAAAATGTGGTCCTTGTACCAACAGCATTGGCCTCACCTAGGAATTTGTTAGAAATACAAAGTCTCAGGCTCCTCCCCAGACCTTTTAAATCAGAATTCACAGTTTAACATGATCGCCAGGTCATTCCTATCTATATTCACTAAATCTGTCGATGTTGTTTTTATGAGCTAGGGGTTGAGGAGATTCAAATCAGCAGGAAAGCCCCCTGGGGCCTTGTTATCTCTGAATTTATCAGGACAGTTTCTCAACTAAATGGGTCCAGGATCCAATATGTATCACTTCCTTTGGCACTCTGATCTGGACAGGAGGTTTTCCAACCCAGTTAGGCTGAAGACTCTGAGGGATTCTTAGAACTTCTCACCTGGATCCAAAGTAACAGGCTTGGAGGAACTGAAAAGTGGAATGATTAGCATTCTTTATCTATTGAGGAAACAAAAGGAGAGTTAGGGTTGTCCCTTAGACACACCTGGTAACCCAAGGATCCACCCTGCCTGACAGGCATTCTGCCACCTGCCCCTTCAGCTCCTGGTACCCTTCCTTGCCTCTGAACAACAGAAGCACCTTTGTGCCCAGCATTTAAGAAACCACAGGTGCTTTCTTCTTAGCCAATTCAACAGGACTATTGTCCTCAGGCAAGCCACATCACTTCCCTGTTCCCAGTTCCTGTTCCCTGTTCTATTTAGAAAGACTCCTGGGGTTTCCCAGTGCACTGAGGACAAGAACCATGACATTCTGGTGGCTCTTCGTACTGAATTATACTCCTAAGTAAGCAGCCAAGCAGGTGATGAAAATGAGAGAAGTTGCTAGATATAATACAAGAAAGTGTTGGGTCTGGGGCCAACAAGAGAGCATTTGCACCATCAAAAAAGGGTAGTCTCCATTCAATCCTGCCAGTTGTCAGGGCCCATGGTAGCCAATCTTTTTTTTTTTTTTTTTTTAATATATGAAATTTACTGTCAAATTGGTTTCCATACAACACCCAGTGCTCATCCCAAAAGGTGCCCTCCTCAATACCCATCACCCACCCTGCCCTCCCTCCCACCCTGCCCTCCCTCCCACCCCCCATCAACCCTCAGTTTGTTCTCAGTTTTTAACAGTCTCTTATGCTTTGGCTCTCTCCCACTCTAACCTCTTTTTTTTTTTTTTTTTCCTTCCCCTCCCCCATGGGTTTCTGTTATGTTTCTCAGGATCCACATAAGAGTGAAACCATATGGTATCTGTCTTTCTCTGTATGGCTTATTTCACTTAGCATCACACTCTCCAGTTCCATCCATGTTGCTACAAAAGGCCATATTTCATTTTTTCTCATTGCCACGTAGTATTCCATTGTGTATATAAACCACAATTTCTTTATCCATTCATCAGTTGATGGACATTTAGGCTCTTTCCATAATTTTAGCCAATCTTTTTTCAAAGAAAAGCTAGAAGTCCAGGCTTTTATGTGAAGTTTTCTGATTTTAAAAGCTGACAATGAATTCATTTTTTTTAAAAACCCTGCTGCTCATACAAACCATATCTGAGGGCTAGATGCATCCCACGGACTGCCAGTGTGTGACCTCCTTCCTAAGTCTTTTAAAAGAGGAGGATTGAGGGGTACTTGGGTAGCTCAGTCGGTTAAGCACAGAATTCGGCTCAGGTCATGATCTCATCGTTCACGGGTTCGAGCCCCATGTCGGGATCTGTGCTGACAGCTCAGAGCCTGGAGCTTGCTTTGCAATCTGTTCTCCCTCTCTCTCTCTGCCCCTCCCCCACTTGCACTGTCTCTCAAAAATAAATAAACATTAAAAAAATTTAAAATAAATAAATAAAAGAAGAGGATTGAAATTTTCATCAGACTTCAAATAGACAAATGAGACAAAGACTCTTGAATTGGTGTTTGCTCAGCATGGTAGGCCCTGGGGATGGCTGCCCAAGGAAAACAGAGATGCTGACTTACTCTTCTAGCTGGACACAGTTTGAATGAAATATTGCTGTCATACCTTTCCATTGCAACTAAATACAAAAATACAAAAACATTCAATAACTCACATGTTCTGGGATGAAAAGAGCCTATCATAATTAGTTGATTAATCATTGTCAGTCTCTTGTCATGTGCTGATACATGAGTAACGTATGTTCAGAGTATTGATTGCATTCAAGCTAGGATTCCTTTGAGGCTGTCACCTGAAGGACACTGTGACCACAGAGGTCCACCTCAGCTTACTGCCTTTTGCAAAGTGATAATCGGGTGCACAGCCAGGTGTAATTTAAGCACAGCTTCCTACAGGCAGTGGGCTGTTATGGCTGCACTGTTGTCGCTGTATTGCTTTCAGCTTTAATGGGAATCTTTATTGAAACAGAAACCTAATTCCATTTGGGTTAATAATATGCCCACTCAATCTTCCTTTCCAGAACCACCCTGATCTTTAAACTTTCTGAGGGGAGACTGGCAGTGATTTCTCATTGCAGGTGGATATCTCATCAGATAAAGCAGGGTCAGTAAAGACTTATGCAGAATCGTTTTGATTCCTTTTTTCATAGTGAAACTGCAGTAACTCTCTCTTATCTCTGAATATAGTGGTGCTAAAACTGTGGTGGAGGACCACAGCAGTTGGTATTTGTCTCCCAGATATACCAGCTTGAAATTCAGGAATGGGATGAGCTTGTATTCAGGTGCCAAACCAGGACTAGAGCTATTCATTCCAACTCTGCTCTTTTAATCCAGGCTTTCCCTGTGTGATTAATGGCTATGGAAATAATTTATGAGAACCAAATGGGGGTTCTGGGACTATGACAACCCAGATGCAATTTCCATCTTTCCTGCCGCCAAACCCCAAATTTCTTCTTCTCTGGAGCCAAACACCTGCTAACTCCCATGGGTGCTTGGGTGCAGGTGAGGCCTTCAGCTTTGGTGGGTTCCAAGCAGAGAGAATTGTGAGGCTCCTTCTTCAAGTGAGCTGGGCAAATGTTTAGAGAATAATGTCAAAGGCAGTAAAGAATGGAGGGCAGTAAATCCTGGGAAGGGTTGCATTGTCAGGTCTAAATTCACCAAAGGCCCAGTGTGACTGCACTGAGTTTTCCAACCCCAAGAGTCCATGGAGGAGTTGAATGGGGACTGAATCCTCTCCCCTTCAGCTGGGACAGTGTAGGAAGTCTTGAGGAAGGAGGGTTTCCTGCAGGTGCCTAATGGAGTGCAGGCAGCTTCTATAATTCAGCGTGTGGGGCCTGAGATTTCTTCACCATCTTTGGGAGTCCCACCACTTGGAACATATAAGCCACCATACCCTAAGACCTAAAGATAAAATACCATACTATTTAAACGGGGCCAGGCGGCCAGAGAGAGGATAATCAGAAAAAGCAAAATACATTCCCAGCAAAATGAAGCTGGGAGAGGAGTGTCTGGGTGTGGGAGGGGCAGGGATAGGAACCTGAATGAAAAAATAGCAACTGTTGGTGAAAAGAGAGGGAAAATAAACAAGATTCCAAAGGTTTATAGAAGGGAGGAGAGAAAGTAAAAGGATTCTAAAGCTCTTATCGTATCAGAGTAAGGGAGCACCAGGAAGGAGCTAAAGCATCTCTGTGGGGAAACAATGCATACTGCTGAGGATAATAGTATCTTGTTTTTTTTCTGGGAAAAAAAAATATATAGCGCATATATATATATATATATATATATATATATATATGCTATATAAGAAGCAGTTAGGCTCCCAGGTCACCTCTCTTGCTTTACACAGGATGAGTGGCACTCTACTGCCTCCTGGCAGGACTGTCTGAGAGGTTGAACCAGAGGGATTTGAGGCAAGGATATCACTGAAAATGGGGATGAGGAGGAAGATTAGTTACAGAAAGTTGGGATCCTCGTCTTCTTCTGTGCCTTACCTCCTAGAATACTAGCTACCTATGCTTAATCCTCCCACTAAGGGAATTAGAGATTTCCTCTTTGGGGACGTGACCAGCTCAGGAGAGACGACTTAAAGATACTGACAGTTAGAACCCCTCAGTGAAGCAGACAGTGCTGGAGAGAAGCCCACCAATCAACAGATTCCACTCACACCCTCTGAACTCTGGTTCAGTTAGCACATCACTCTTAAATATGAGCAGACAACCAAGGATTACAGACATGTAAGAAAATCTAACATGAAAGGCAGAGACCAAATAAAATAAAATAAAATAATAAAAAGTATTCTGGAAAAAAAGAAAAAAGGAAGAAGCTTGAAGAGCCCTCAATATCTCCAATGAGAAAAGAGAAGATATCATATGCAAGAAATGAAAAGAAGTGATTAAAAAGGAGAAGTGAGAGAACAATTGAAAGAGATCTTGGAGATTAAAAACAGGATAGCCGAACGGAACAACTCAAGAGATGAAAAAGTGTTGTCAAAGTTACCAAATAAAAATACAGGACTCCAGTTTAATTTGAATTTCAGATAAACAGGAAATGTTTAGTGTAAGTATGTCCCATACAATGCTTAGTTTATCTGAAATTAACATTTACCCGGGTATCTTCTATTTTATCTAGTAACCCTAGACTGAAGACAAAATTGATGAAATCTCCAAGAAAATATAACCAAAGAAAGTGAGCGAGAGAGAGAGAGAAAGATGGATAGATAGGTAAAGTGAGGGAGAGGCACACAGAGAGAAACAGAGAGGATAAAATTCAAGGATTTGTTAAGTCTAGTATTTGAATGATAAGGAGTTCTAAAAAGGAGAACAAACAGAGAAAACACACTGTAAAAGAAATTTCCCACAACTGATAGAGTCTACCCAGAGTCAAGCACAGAGGACAAAAAATCCCTGACAAAGCACATCATTACAAACTTGCATAGCACCAATGACAAAACAATGAAAGATCAACCCATATACAGAGGATCAGGAATGAGAATGGCAAATCTTTCTGTAGAAAAAAGTAGAGCAATGCCTTCTGAATTGTCAGAGAAAATTTATTTTCAGTCTAGAATTCTATACCCAGCTAAATAGACCTTCAAATCTGAAGGCAGAATAAAAATTTTTTCCCAGAACCTTCAAGATATTAAAAAACTTACCCTCCAATACCCTTGCTTAGAAAGCTATTGGAGTATGTGCTGCATCAAAATGGGAGAGCTAACCAAGAAACAAGATAAGGACCCCCAGGAGAGAGGCACAAAATCCCTGAGATGATAAAAAAGGGAGATTTTACGATGACAGCTATACAGCAAATCTGAAGAATGATCAGGCCTCATTGGAACAGAACAGAAGGCTCCAGATGGGCTATTTGAAAAAAAGATAAATTTTATAGAATATCTGATGTTTGGAAGTATTGAGATGAGATTTTAATTCTGTCAGAGAGTTTGATTAATAATTTAGACACAAGAAAATTAAAAAAGTGAAAAATTATGAACTCTAAAGAAAACCAAAAATTGTACAATAAGGAAATTTAATTATACTTCATTTCATGACTTAATGGGGAATATTATTTCATTATTATTTTAATATTAATAGCCATAATAATATAAACTCAATATTAATCAACAAGACTATGATATAACTACATGTAAGGAGAAAAGTATGCTTGTATGCATTAGCATGCCTGGGTGTGTGTGTGTCTGTGTGTGTGTGTGTAAAGTTTGTGAGGGTAAAGAAGCCAAGTCCTATAATATAGTAGTCAGGAGTCTCTACATGATAATCCGAAACTGAAATAACAAGAAATAGCTGTATAAGGGGCTCCTGGGTGGCTCAGTCAGTTGAGCGTCTGACTTCGGCTCAGGTCATGATCTTGTGGTCCATGAGTTCGAGCCCTGTGTCGGGCTCTGTGCTGACAGCTCAGAGCCTGGAGCCTGCTTTGGATTCTGTGTCTCCCTCTCTCTCTCGGCCTCTCCCCCACTCATGCTCTGTCTCTCTCTCTCTGTCAAAAATAAATAAATGTTAAAAAAAATTTTTAATAAAAAAAAAAGAAATAGCCATATAAGCATGCCATTTGGAAATACAGAAGCAAATACCAGAAGATATAGATATAAAAGTTGTGGGTAGTTGTCTTCTAGATCATGGAAATTAACAGGTGGTAGGGGCAAAAGTGTAGACTACTATTTTGTATTATAAGTGTTATATAACTATTGACTCTAAAACTATTTACCTTAATAAAAATAAAGGTAAAGTTTTAAAGATTTAACACATTTTTATTTTATCTGGAATCCAGTAATCCATTCAAAGAACAGCATTCTCGACCACGTAAGAGTTAGTCTAGGAATTCAGTATCAGAAATTCAATATCAGAATTCTGGAAGTAATACCAGAAAATCTATCAAAACCTTCAAATATGAACAATATGAACAAACTGAAGTTTTTCACATGATCCTATCCATAAAAATTGTTTTTATAAAATTTAGCAGACACTCCTCAAAAGTTTCTAAATAATTAGAAATACAGAAGAATAGTTTATAAAAATGATAAGGTGTGTTAAAGTCTACAAAGATAAAAGGATTAAATATCATCCTAAATGGCAGAAGGAAAATGGTAGGGGATTGTTCTTGAGAGGTAGCAGCCCCTACAGCATAAAGAACCTCTTTTCCTGTGATGTGAAGGCATTTAAACTGTATCTTTCTTGTAGTCCTTAAAATTTGAATGATCACCTGCATTAGAAACACTTGCTCCAGGCACCCCAGAGTCTACATATAAATAAGAGCCCCAGATAATTCTCTTTTGGATTAACTTTGGGAATGGCATCTTAGGCCAACAGAATTTACCACCAGAGGCTTCAAACTGAGAAGCAACAGAAACAGATTTTCAAAGACCTCCTTCTTCCTTTTCTTCCCCCAACCCACCCACCCATTCCTGCATCATTACAATAGAGGACTAATGGCTTGTTACTCAAAGTCAACCACACCATTTCCTATGGAAAAGTTGGGTCACATTGCCATTTGATGCTGGAAAAGTTACTGGAAGTGGCCTTGGTTCCCGGAGCATCCCTACTTCATCAGATTGTCGGCAAACAGCAAGATAGCATCTTCTTGGGGGGCGGGGAGAGAAATGCTGTGATGCTGTGTGTTGTCAGCAAATCTGAAGCTGGCCTGTCTTGGTTTTGAAGGTTTTGTTGTTGTTTTTTTTAATTCCATCATAATGAAACTTGAAATAGTTCTCTGAATGGTCATTGCCACTTTTGCAAGTGCTGGAGGAAGTAACCAGGGCAGAAGAAATCCTCTGGGTAGGCCTCAGAGTCCAGCTGGAGCCATTTTCACTCAGAATTTGGTGACATCAAGGGCACCTGGGTGGTGCAGTTGGTTAAGTGTCCGGCTCTTGGTTTTGGTTCAGGTCATGATCTCATGGTTTGTGAGTTCGAGCCCCATATCAGACTCCACACTGACAGTGCAGAGCCTGCTTGGGATTCTCTCTCTCCCTCTCTCTCTGCCCCTCCCCCACTTTTCTTGTTTTCTCTCTCTCTAGCAAAAAAAAAAAAAAAAGAAAAGAAAAGAAAAAGAAAAGCATTTAGTGACATCAGACTACGAAGGCAGATGAGCTTGCTTTGGAGACCTGGAGAGTAGCAGCCATAGAGAGCCATGGGGATCTCAGGCAGTTTACACAACAGTGACAAGAACAAACTGTCTTTGAGAGGTGGCTCCAGGGAGGAAATGACTGGAGCGACCTAGTGAAGCCTTCTCACCCGGGCGATCTGTTGAACAGAAACTCTAGGCAGCGGCTCTGGAGCTTTAGCATGCATCAGAATTACCTGGAGGGCCTGGGAAAACCACCAACCGCTGAGCCCCAGCCCACCATTTGTGATTCTGTGTTATCTGGGTGCAGTTTGAGATCTGGCATTTCTAACACATTCCTGCTGCTGCTGCTGCTGTGGGGCCACTTAGAGAGCTACTGCCTTGTGGTTGGCAAGGGAAATCTGCTCAGCGACATTTTTTTTTTTTCTGGGGCAATGGCCTTGTGACTCGACTGAGGGAGAAAAGCTAGGGAGGCTGATGGCATGCACACTGGGGCCACTTCAAGGTCTGCGGGGCTGTAATTAAATGCTCCTCTTGAGGCCAAGAAAGAGACTTGGGCACCGTTGGCGAAATAAGTACTGCACCTGTTTACATTCATCAACCCACAAGCGTCTGATGACTGGCTATCATAGTTATAGCTATCATTTATTTATTAAAATTTTTTTTTAAATGTTTACTTCTTTTTGAGCAAGAGAGAGCGAGCGAGAGAGCGTGAGCAGGGGAGGGGCAGAGACAGAGACACAGAATCTGAAGCATCTCCAGGCTCTGAGCTGCCAGCACGGAGTCCCATGCGGGGCTCAAACCCACAAATCATGAGATCATGACCTGAGCTAAAGTCCTATGCTTAACTGACTGGGCCACCCAGGTGCCCCTATAGCTACAATTTATTAAGTGCTGTTTGTATGCCAGGCACTTCATAGACATTCAGACTTTATGGCAACCCTGTGACCCCCTCCAGACTTGCCAAGCGTATCCCGCCCCAGGGACTTGGCACTGGCTGGACCCTTGGCCTAGAATGTGTTCCCCTCTTCACACCCCCAGCTCTCCCCTACTCTCGGGTTTTGCACCAATACCATCTTGTCCAAGCAGCCTTCCCTGGCCACCCCCTAGAATCTCAACCCCCACCCCAGGGGAACCTCCATTCCCACCTTCAGGCTTCACTCTTCTCTCTTGAGCACTTAACCACTGACATTCTGTATATTTTGTTTATTATCTGCTGCCTGCATTAGCATGTAAGCACAGGGCAGGGCTTATGTCACCATTGTTTCCTTAGAGTCTAGAACTGTCTGGTACACAGTTAATAGTCCATACTTATGGGTAAAATGAACAAATGAAACCTTTGGAGAGCCAAGCCTTCCTTTGCAGGGATGTGCAGAATTTGGTAGCGTGATGATTAGAGCCTATCAACTAAAAAAGTATTCGTATCCGGCTTATTTCATTGGAACTGTTTACATGTGAAGAAATGGAAATTAAAACAAAGAGAAGATGGCTACAGGGGCTAGGAGGAGGGAGCAGGTAGTGACACCACGCATGTGGACCCTGGGGATAGTTAGTTGTCCCTCAAATCTCCTGGCAAGAGTAGCTCTAAGTGGGTGGGTGTGTCCCCTGGACTCTTACTGGGGGCAGAAAACGGCTGCCACAGTCAGCAAACACGGAAAACCTTGCCCAGCCCAGCTGCTGGGAAGCAGGTTTTCTGAAACGACAAGGAAGGGTTAGTTAGAAAGAGGAGCTGCCAGATAGCCAAACCAGCTGACCCTGGAGGGAACCAGAACTAGGCCGTCACCCAGAAGGAGCAGCAGGCACAGCAGCATGGCGGCACTGAAGATTCAGGGTCAAAGAGAGCCGGCCACAAGCCAGCCACCGGACAGACTCCCGAGGCAAAAGGAAGAACCTAGGCCCCTGATTTAACTGTATAAACAGACTCCGTCTGATTGGAAACACTGTCTGATAGAGTCCATGCCACATGGAAAATATTAAACATTTCCTCCCTTGGCACCTGTTGCTAACGGACAGGCTGCAGTGTTGATGATTTTGCAACAATATATAAATTCAGTCCATTAATGAACCCCAGGGAGAGTCTACATGCCCTGGCTTATCTCATATTTGAACATAAAAAAAAGAGAGTGCCTGAACGGTTGAGTTCACAGCGTTGTGCAAACAGGCAGGTGCTTCGGTCACGCTTCATAGCACAGCACCCAAGTGAAGAAAGAGGAAAAAGAACATAAATGTTAAAGCCAACAAACAGACTTCACCCACAGTGATCAAGTGACCAGCAACGAGATTCAATTCAATTTAATTCTATAAACAGTAATTATAGGAGTCAGCCTGGGGTGAAAAATCCTCTAAGCAGAAGCTGAAGTGTGGTCATCGTGACTGGTCCCCGACATTAAAAGCCCTCTACGGAGAGTAATTCAGTGATTTGGCAAACCGTACTTCCTATCGCCATCAGGGGAGCATTGAAGACCTACCACGGGCTGTGTGTGTGTGTGACGACAATCACCATGCCAGGTTGCAGTGAGCCCAGTATAGTCAAAGGGAGTGGCCATCAGGCTAAGCTTGGTCTAGGGTAGTGGAACTGTTAATAGAGGTTAGTTAATAATAGGCCCCAGGGTCAATATGTGTGGGATCTATCCGGTTAAGCAGAGGTTAACGTTTAATGTATTCTTGTATAGGCTAATATGCAATGGAAATCTATGAGAGGACTATGGTAGAGTGTTTCTCAAATATCTGACTATAGAAGCCTTTTTGCAAAGAAACCCACATTAGAAAAATCTAAGCCCATTTCTCTCTCTGCACCTATGTTGAGAAGACGGTTATGGGCTAAGTGTGACTGTTTATTTATTTATTTTGAGAGAGAGAGAGAGAGAGAGAGCGAGCGAGCAGGGGAGAAGCAGAGAGCGAGGGAGACAGAATTCCAGGCAGGCTCTGCACTGTCAGCACAGAGCCCAGTGTGGGGCTCGAACTCACTAACCGTGAGATCCTGTCCTGAGCTGAAATGAAGAGTCAGACGCTTAACTGACTGAGCCCCGCAGGTGCCCCAAAGTGTGACTGTTTATAAGCAGATTTTGTTATATTGGTAGGGAAAGATTTGGTCACTACTAAATTAGTGAGTTCTTGAAATGGATGTTAAACTTCCTCGAGCCTCTAAACCTGCCTGTGACAGTGACCTGGAGAGGATGCCTCTCTCCAGTAATGGGAACTCAAGGTGTCCTTTACTGGATATGATCTCACACTGCAAAGCTTCAGACGACACCTGCCATCAGAGTCAAGTGCTTTTTTTTTTTTTTAAAGTGGTGTTTACAGCTTACCAAATTGATTTTATTAATCTCCAAAAAGTTGGAAATTGCAGTTTGAAAAACACAAGTTGTATCCAAATGGAAGCCTATTAAAATTCTTATGCCTCTTCCCTCAAAGAATTTTGTGTTCATTGTCTCATGTGGCAAAAGAAAAGGCTGGGGACCAGGTGTCTCCTCCAGGAAAGGTGGTATTTAGCACCTTCTTCACGTGCTACAAGCTCTTGACTAGGCCCGTGATTTGGAAAAGAACAGGGCAAGCTGTGGTTAAAACTGTTTTTAAAACAACGCTTTCAAATTTTAAATGTTATTCGTATTTTAATCTTATTCTGTAAACAGTCCATGGCTATTGCCAATATTTGTTCTAATTGAGATCCCAGGTGAGCGCACAGATAACAAAATGATATGGCTCCAGCTGCCCCATGTCGGGAGGCTCCCAGGTAATCACGGGTTAGGAGCATTACCTACAATGCTCTTTCTTTCCCTTCACCTCACCGTCGGTGTCTGCATGCCACATCAGGCCGGGCTTATCCTCTGAGGGTCAGTGGACCCAAAGTCTCCTGGTGCCCTGAGAAAGGTGAGAAAGATTAGTGACTTAAAAAAAAAAAAGAAACGATTCTAGACCAGGGTGGCTCCGTCGGTTCAGCGTCCAACTTCGGCTCAGGTCATGATCTCACAGCTGGTGAGTTCGAGCCCCACGTCGGGCTCTGTGTTGACCGCTCGAGCCTGGAGCCTGCTTCAGATTCTGTGTCTTCCTCTCTCTCTGCTCCTCCCCTGCTCACACGCTGTCTCTGTCTCAAAAATAAATTTTAAAAATTAAAGAAAAAAAAAGATTCTTTAATACTTTCTACTCTAGCAAAAAGGCCTGAGCCTCAAGGCCCTGGCCTCAACCCCCGCCGTGTGGTTCCTGGGGCCAGCACGTACCGCTTCCCTACCTTTCAGGGCACCAAGGGTGCTTCCAGCATTTTTTTAAAAAACTAACAATTGAATGTGGTATTTTGCAATACACCGTGGTTTTTCAAGCTTTAATATTGAGGGTTCTAAAAAAATGTTTGTATTCTCAATTTTCTTTTCTCACTCTCTTTCTTCCCTTCTTGATTTGCTTGATGTTTTTCTGAGCATTTTGGCTGTGGCGTTCTTCCACTATTGTCCCCTGGAGTAATATCTTAAATATAAAATACAATCTTGTTGCTTGGAAAATTAAAGAAAAATAGAAGTGCAGGTCATGGGGCCTGGGGCGCAGTAGGAGAGAACAGAGGTGGTGGTGGGGGCAGGGAAGGATTGTAGTTCAGTCCGAATGACACATGATTCACTGTAATGTCAAGATTGAAAAAAAAAGATGGATTTTACCGTGCTAACTCAATTTAACTGTTCAAATGATTATTGTTCCCCTGCTGTTTGCAAGAACATATGAGATGAAAGGAAACGGACTCATAAGGACTTGAAGAGTTTTCAGGAACCATTATGCCCACAAAATCTGTTTTGATTTTGCCAACATTATGTATCCTGACATATCCATTTTAGTGTCTGTAGAACCAAGACAGTAGAGCATGGAGGTCAAGAGGGACCTCTGTTGCTGATTCACTGTGTGACCTTGGGCAAGTCACTTCACTCTTTTAAATGGGGATTATTTAAGCACAATCGTGCTTACCATTCAGGGTTGTTGGCAGGATTTAATGAAATAATGTGCGATAAGCACTTAACTGAAAGCTGTCATGGGATGCCCTATTGGCTCAACTGGTTAAGCATCTGATTCTTGATTTTGGCTCAGGTCATGAAGTCACGGGTCAGGAGTTCAAGCCCCACATCGGGCTCTGCGTTGACAGTGTGGAGCCTGCTTGGGATTCATTCTCTCTCTCTCTCTCTCTCTCTCTCTCTCTCCCCCTCTCTCCCCCTCTCTCTCTGCCCCTCTCCTAAGCACATGATTTCTCTCTCTCTCAAAATAAATAAATAAACTTAAAAAAATGTCTGTCATATGGCGAGTGCTCAATAAATTTTATTATGAAACTCTGCATGCATAGGAGACCAGGGTTCCATCTTTGGCAGAATTCCACAAAAGCCACCCAAGAGAAGTCTTGGAGGCCTTTTGCACCGGATATTAAGCACAACAGATTTCAATGGCAAGTGATTTGCCCTTCAGGGGGCATTTGCAATGCCTGGAGATATTTTGGTTGTCATAGATGTGTGCGTATGGGAATGCTACTGGCAAACAGTGGGTGGAAGCCAGGGATGCTACTTAACATTTACTTTGCACAGGGTAGCCCCACTACCAAGAATTATTTGGCCTCAAATGCCAATTGTGCCAAGGTTTAAAAAAAAAACGGTTGGGGCGCCTGGGTGGCTCAGTCGGTTGGGCTCCGACTTTGGCTCAGGTCATGGTCTCACGGTCCATGAGTTCGAGCCCCGCGTTGGGCTCTGTGCTGACAGCTCAGAGCCTGGAGCCCGTTTCGGATTCTGTGTCTCCCTCTCTCTCTGCCCCTCCCCTGCTTGCGCTCTGTCTCTCTTTGTCTCTCAACAATAAATAAATGTGAAAAAGGACACTAGTGGGGTGCCTGGGTGGCTCAGTCGGTTAAGCGTCCGACTTCGGCTCAGGTCATGATCTTGCGGTCCGTGGGTTCGAGCCCTGCATCGGGCTCTGGGCTGACAGCTCAGAGCCTGGAGCCCGTTTCGGATTCTGTGTCTCCCTCTCTCTCTGCCCCTCCCCTGTTCATGCTCTGTCTCTCTCTGTCTCAAAAATAAATAAACATTAAAAAAAAAATTAAAAAAAAAAAAACAAAACGGGCTTAGCACAGCCCCTTTAACATCTTAGGTCCAAAGATTATACTTTTCTTCATGGCTATGAAAGGAGTTGTATTAATCTGTATGTGTACAGTTTTGTGATTTTTCTTTCTTTCTTTTTTTTTTTTTTTTTGTCATCTGACTTTCAGAAGCTTGTGTGGAGACGAGATGGTGAATGACAAGAGTGTTCTGAAGTTGGCTATTTTTGTATAATTTTTATTTTTTAAAGTAAGCTCCACACCCAACATGGGGCTTGATCTCATCACTCTAAGATCAATTAAAAAGAGTTATAAATAAAGTCTTAAGAGAACAAAAGAAAAGTCTCAATTTCCTAAGGGTCAACCCACTGACAAAGAGTTTGGGGCAGAACTGGGAAATGCAGTTAATGCTGGAGACAGAACCCTGGTATTTATTCACCACTGTTCCAGACTTTCAATGTTGAGGTGAACTTGTGGGAGCACAGAAACCCACAGGGAGAGTTAGACAAATGAGAACATGGACTTATTTTAAAGAATTTACCTTGATGGCAAGAGACAATTTTGATGTTAACCTAGGTCTTGAGATGAAAGCACAGATAAGCTGAATTCTTCACAGAGCTAGAACAAACAATTCTAAAATTTGTGTGGAACCAGAAAAAACCCCAAATAGCCAAAGTAATCTTGAAAAAGAAAACCAAACCTGGAGGCATCACAATTCCGGACTTCAAGCTGTACTGCAAAGCTGTAATCATCAAGACAGTATGGTACCGGCACAAAAACAGACCCGCAGATGGATGGAGCAGAACAGAGAACGCAGAACTGGACCCACAAATGTATGGCCGACTAATCTTTGACAGAGCAGGCAAGAATTTCCAATGGAAAAAAAGACAGTCTCTTCACCAGATAACATTGGGAAAACTGGATGGCAACATACAAAAGAATGAACCTGGACCACTTTCTTAAACCATACACAAAATAAACTCAAAATGGATGAAAGACTTAAACATAACACAGGAAGACATAAAAATCCTAGAGGAGAAAACAGGCAAAAACTTCTCTGACCTCGGCCACAGCAACTTCTTACTTGACGTGTCTCCAGAGGCAAGGGAAACAAAAGCAAAAATGAACTGTTGGGACCTCATCAAGATAAAAAGCTTCTGCACAGTGAAGGAAACAATCGGTAAACCTAAAAGGCAACCAATGGAATGGGAGAAGATATTTGCAAATGACATACCAAATAAAGGGTTAGTACCCATAGGAATGCAAGCTGGTGCAGCCACTCTGGAAAACAGTATGGAGGTTCCTCAAAAAACTAAAAATAGAACTACCCTATGACCCAGCAATTGCACTACTAGGCATTTATCCACAGGATACAGGTGTGCTGTTTCGAAGGGACACGTGCACTCCCATGTTTATAGCAACACTATCAACAATAGCCAAAGTCTGGAAAGAGCCCAAATGTCCATCGATGGATGAATGGATAAAGAAGATGTGGTGTACACACACACACACACACACACACACACACACAGAGACACACACACTGGAGTATTACTCGGCCATCAAAAAGAATGAAATCTTGCCATTTGCAACTATGTGGATGGAACTGGAGGGTTTTATGCTAAGTGAAATTAGTCAGAGAAAGACAAATATCATGACTTCACTTATATGAGGACTTTAAGAGACAAAACAGATGAACATAATGGAAGGGAAACAAAAATAATATAAAAACAGGACATAACATAAGAGACTCATAAATATGGAGAACAAACAGAGGGTTACTTAAGGGGGTATGGGAGGGGGGATGGGCTAAATGGGTAAGGGGCACTAAGGAATATACTCCTGAAATCATTGTTGCACTATATGCTAACTAATTTAGATGTAAATTTAAAAAATTAAATTAAAAGAAATAAAAGTAAAAAAAAAATAAAAATAAAGGGTTAGTATCCAAAACCTATAAAGAACTTATAAAACTCAACATCCCAAAAAACAAATAATCCAGTGAAGAAATGGGCAAAAGACATGAATAGACATTTTTCCAGACAAGACATCCAGATGGCTAACAGACACATGAAAAGATGCTCTCAACATCACTCATCATCAGGGAAATACAAATGAAAACCATACGATTTACCATCTCACACCTGTCAGAAAGGCTAAAATTAACAACGCAGGAAACAACAGATGTTGGCGAGGATGTGGAGAAAGAGGAACGCTTTTGCACTGCTGGTGGGAATGCAAACTGGTGCAGCCACTCTGGAAAACAGTATGGAGTTTCCTCAAAAAATTAAAACTAGAACTACCCTGTGGGGTGCTGGGGTGGCTCAGTCAGTTGAACCTGACAGCTTTGGGCTCTGTGCTGACAGCTCAGAGACTAGAGCCTGCTTTGGATTCTGTGTCTCCCTCTTTCCCTCTCTGCCCCTCCCCTGCTTGCACCTGTCTCTCTCTCTCTCTGTCTCAAAAATAAACATGAAAAAAAAAAAAAAGAACTACTGTATGACCCAGCAATTGCACTAGTAGGTATTTATCCAAAGGTTGCAGGAATGCTGATTCAAAGGGGTACATGCACCCCAATGTTCACAGCACCACTCTTGACAATAGCCAAAGTATGGAAAGAGCCCAAATGTCAATTGACTGGTGAATGGATAAAGAAGTTGTGGTATATATATACAATGGAAAAATTTTAAAACTTTTTAAATGTTTATTTTTGAGAGAGAGAGAGAGACAGAGCATGAGTAGGGGAGGGGCAGAGAGCAAGGGACACAGAATCTGAAGTAGGCTCCAGGCTCTGAGCTGTCAACACAGAGCCTGATGCAGGGCTCGAACCCACAAACTGCGAGATTGTGACCTGAGCTGAAGTCTGACGTTTAACTGACTAAGCCACCCAGGCGCCCCTATATACAATGAAATATTACTCAGTGATCAAAAAGAATGAAATCTTGCCATTTGCAAGAACACAGATGGAACTAGAGTGTATTATGCTAAGCGAAATAAGTCAGTCAGAGAAAGACAAATATATGATTTCACTCATATGTGAAACTTAAGAAACAAAACATATGAACATAAGGGAAAGGAAGCAAAAATAAGATAAAAACAGAGAGGGAGACAAACCGTAAGAGGCTTTTAAATACAGAGAACAAACAGAGTTGCTGGTGGGGTGTTTCGTGGGGGGAATGGGCTAAATGGGTGATGGGCATTAAGGAGGATTTGTTGGGATGAACACTGGGTGTGTATGTAAGTGATGAATCACTACACCCTAGTCCTGAAATCATTATTACACTATATATTAACTAACTTGGATTTGAATTAAAAAAAAAAAGCACAAAGAAGTTGAATCTAAGGGGAATATCTTTTTTTTTTTTTAATGTTTGTTTATTTTTGAGAAAGAGAGTGTGAGCAGGGGCGGGGCAGAGAGAGGGAGACACAGAATCTGAAGCAGGCTCCAGGCTCTGAGTTGTCAGCACAGAGCTCGAAGTGGGACTTGAACCCATGAACCGCGAGATCATGACCTAATCCAAAGTCAGATGCCGACTGAGCCACCCAGGTGCCCCTAAGGGGAGTATCTGAACGGATAATTCTTTAGACCTATTTAAAAGTAAATATTAAATCAGATTGGAGCTTCCTTATAGGAAGGCTTTTTTCAATTCAAATAAATATACTAACGTGTGGATAATTCTCCCAAGTGTGCACAAATCAGATCTAAAGACTTTTTAGAATGTTGTTGACCATAGCCCCAAAGAAGAAAGTGTACCTTTATGTTTTGACAACATGCTACCTTCAATTTGTGATCAAACATAAGACAAATCAGAGAAAGAGGCTGAGAAATGAGCCGGCATCACGTGGTGTCACAGACTGTCAGGTGTGGCCGTCTTTCCTGTCATCTCTCAAGGAGCAAGTTCAATGGAAAGTAGACAGTTCTGTCCTCATGAGATGCAAATCTATGTACTTCCGAGCCACTCCTTGCATGTGTCTGGCAGAGAGAAGACCACGCAGCAAGAGAACCTCTAGGATGCAGGTTGGCAGGCCCGGTGAGCCCAGCAGCCCTTCAGGCCACAGCCTCTTTGGCATTTGCCTGAGTTTTGTAGGCTCCAGTCGTGGGGATAGTGAAAGGTAGGTGGAAGGATGGCAGGCCTGACTGGAAGAAGCAGAGTTGGAAAAATCCCTGTAAAATGGCCATGACCTTCCCATGTTAAACTTGGAAGGTCAGTGCACCACTTGAACTGCCATTATGGCTCATTCCTCTTGAAATGTTCTCACATTCAAATTTCTATTGGAGCTGAACCAAGCGTACAAGTTCTCCAAAGGCAATTTAAAGTTGAAAACATTTCAAAGGAATGCAAAAATTGAATAAACCTCTTGGTTTTGTGAGGGGATGATGGCCCACTGACCTTGCCACTTTATGAGCAGAAGGCAGGTGTGAGCTTACAAATTTATGTTCCAGAATGTCCACAGGAAGTGAATAACGATTACCCTGTTGTCCCATTTGAATGCCGTGCCACTGTTAGCAGTGCCAAAAAGCTTGATTGTATGGTCACCTTTGTTGCAAGAACAGAAGTTCAAGTGATCTTCATAATATGGATAGAAGCAGTTCCAATAAAATATTTCAAAAGCAGAATGTTCCTCGGAGCCTGAAACTTTTGGTCATAGAAGGGAACATCTGCAAGTAAATGACTTTGTGATAAGCATATATTTAAAGAGTTCCCTAACTGACCATGATATAATAACGACCTCTTACAAAACACTTAGCTCTGGAGAGGCTCTAATGGAACCTGGGGATCTGTATGGTTGGAAAGAAGTCTCCTTAATGCCTACGTGAATGAAAAAGGCAGCATGGAAAAGTTTGCGGTGGTAAAAGAGCACTGGACCAGGAACCTGAAGACCAGGCCAGCTTCTTACTTCCTGCCCTTGTGATCTCAGACATTGTCCAACCCTGTAGAGTTCAGCCCCATCAGTAAAATGAGTATGGATGCTGGCACCTGCTATGTACCCTACTGGGCTATGAACATTTGAGAAAGCTTCATGAATTGTTTACCAAATAACCAGTGTCTTACTGTTCTTGTCCAAAGGTAATGAGAGTTAGAATCAAATTGTATCTTATTAAGGAAATATGTTTATAACCAAATTACTTCCTGAGAACTTCGTTTCCTGGCATGGTCTTGCATTTCTCTCCTAATATAAAATCGTCAGGAAACCTATGTTTCACTGAGTAGAAAATCGCATCGCCAATAAATAATATTTTCAGATGTCTTATTTTATGGCCATCTCCTTTGGTCATCTAGATGTGGTTTTTTGGAGGGGGTCTCAGCCAGAGACCTTCTCATTACGGAGGACAGAAACCCATCCAAGTTAGTTCAAATGAGAGAAAGCTTGTTACAGAAACAAAAGTGAAAAACAGCAGTCCAGCTCATGTGCATCCCAATCCAAATAGAATCACCCCTCATTCAACTGGGTTTGGGAAACATCCACAATCAAAGTAATGTTTTTTTTTTTCTTCGACGGTTTCATGGCTTATTTTTCTCTTAAACACACCACAAACCCACATACCACAAAACTGGCCCAGTCAGTATCCCCAAGTCTATAAGACTGTGTTGGTGTAATGCCATGTACCACAGTTTCTGTGTCTCTTAGTTTACTGTCCTACTGTTCTTCCTTCCTTTTGCCTAGAATGTAGGCGCAACACTATTCTCTCCACACCAGCTTCCTTTACAGCAGTTAAAGCTCAGAGTGCACATCACCAGAGCTATAAAATGACAAGCAAATCTGGAAGTATACTTTTACAAGACCACCTTTGGGCAAGTGATTTAACTTCTTTGTGTCTCAGTTTCTTCATCTGTAAAATGGGGACAATATTATTCCCAACCATAGTGCCTGGTTCATGATGCCCAGCATTAGCCATTATCATTATTAATTTTCAGGAGAAGCTAATTTATAAAATTGACCAAAAGCAGGCATAGGACTGTATAATCTAAACACTATATCAAGTTCCAAAATAAGAGGACTTAAACCCTGCATTGAATTTGTCCTGTAAGTTTCCAGAGAAGATGACTTGGCCTAGGTCCTAAAGGAACTGACTGAAATGACTTGGTGAAGAGAGATGGTTTGGTTTTCATCAGTGACTATAACAAACCACCCCCAAAACTTAGTGGTTTAAACAACAACAATTATTTATTTACTCACAGTTCTGCAATTTGGGCAGGGCTTGGCAGAAGCAGCCCATCACTGCTCCACATCTACTGGCTGGACCATCCAAGATGGCCTCTTTGCTTATGTGCCTGACACATCAGGTGGGGCTGGCCAGGCATCCTCTTTCGATGTGGCTTCTTCATGTGGTTAGCCTGATTTCCTCTCATCACGAAGGTCTCAAAGTAGTCAGACTCCTTACAGTGTGGCCAGCTTCCCTGAAATGCAAAAGCAGAAGCTTCCAGACCTTCTTCGTGCCTGGGCTCAGAAGTCCCAGAATGTCATTTCCATCATATTTTATCAGTCCAGGCAGTCACAGGACCAGCCCAGCTTCAAGGGGAGAGGATTTAAGAGGGCATGAATATCGGGAAGCTTGGTTCACTGGGACCACAGATGAAAGGGACTGCCAAGAGATTCAGGGTTCAAAGGTTCAAACTAGGAAGTAACAGGACAGCCCTCCACCCCACAAGGATCCCTGGAAGCTGTCATCTTTGGGGAATTTGATTCATGTCTTTCTTCCCACTCCAGGTCAAATCCATTGAACTTGTATCAAGCTTTCAAACCGGCATGCACACTAGCAGAACCCAACAGTGACAAAGGCTCTGGGTCAGACCTCTGATAAGTTTATTTCCATGGTCACTCTTCATCACTTACTATTAGCATTTTTTCCTCTCAATTTTTCCATCTATTTCTGTTTCCTGAAGCAATAAAAACCTTTAATTTTCTGTGGGCTGATTATTTTCCATGCGGGTAGATCTGGAAAATTTCCCAAAGAACCAGTTTTTGGTTTGGTTGACCCTGGGTATTGTTTGGGGGATCTGCTTTCTGTCCCCATGGGTGGGGGTGGGGCGGGCTGCTACAAGGAAAGTCTGAGGTTAGTGTAGGGCGACTGCTAAGGCCTTCACCGTGGTTGCTCAGGTGGGGCTTGCAATTTTTACACCAGTGTTTCCCTCTCCTGCCCCAGAAATGGAGAGCTCAGGCCTTCCTTCTGGATACCTCTCTTCCCTTAGAGGGCTAGTGGAGCCCGTGAACAGCAAGGCATTCTCCCGTGGCAGAGGCATCAGCGTTTGTAGGGAGCTGGGGCCGGTCTTGAGGTTATAGCTGAGGGAATGTCAGGGCCCCTTCCATTCACAGAGGCTGCCTCTTCCTTAGCCCCCATCTGCCACCGCCTCTGCCTCTTCACCCTGCACCTGCTGCATAGGTCTCTGGAGATTAGAGCCCCTCTTCCCCTTTCTTCATTCTTATCTCCAGTGTTCTCTAGGGTACCTTCAGAAGGTAAGATTGTTAAGAAATGTACACAACTTCACTTGAAAGCAGCATTAGTCTCAGGGTTCATTAATTAAGACATCACACTTAACGAGAATGTTAATTCATTCTTGGAACAGCCCTCAGTGCTTGGCACAGAACACGGTGCAGAGTAGGAACTCAAACCATAGCTGCTGAATGATGCATGAATACCACCCTGCAAGGAATCACACCCAGCTTGGAATTTTCTATTTTGTGTCCTAAGTTTGTCCCTTTGGACTCTGCTTCCATCGCAGGCTGTATCAAGGGAAAACAAGAGATGAGTTTCTTAGAAACAGCTTGTGTCAACCGTCCATTTCCCTCCCTCCCCCTCCCCTGCCCAAAGTGGTGAGGCTGTAAACAGCTTTCATCAGAAAACTGGCACTTGGAAAGCAGAAACCAATTAGGGAGCTGCAGAATGACTCAGGAGAGTATTATCAGAGAACCAGGAGGGAGAACACACATGTATCGGACACCAACCTTTAAGATGTAACCTTTTGGAAGACAGCATTGATTGTAAATAGTCAGGCTCTAAGTTTAATCATTCAGCAGTTACTCAACTTCTCTAGATATATCTTGTTGGGCTTTGTAAGATTGCTGAACTAAGGGGATTTATCAAGGGGAAAGCCTGGATCGTTCTTCAGGGAAATGTTTTATGTGATATTCTTTTGCCTTGTATATTAATCTGCTGGGGCTGCCATAACAAAATACCACAGACTGAGTTGCTTCAACAACAGAAATGTCTTCTCTCACAGTGCTGGAGGCTGGAAGTCCAAGATCAGGGGGCTTGCAAGGTTGGGTCCTTCTGTGGCATCTCTCCTGGGCTTGTGGGTGACTGCCTTCTTGCCGTGTCCTCACATTGTTGTCGCTCTGTGTATGCTTGCCTGGTATCTCTTCCTTTTTATGAGGACACCAATCATATGGACTAGGGTTCACCCACATGATGTCATTTAGCCTTAATTAAATGACGCTATCTCCAAATACAGTTGGATTCAAGGAGGGGGGTGGGGAGGGGACACAGTTCAGTCCACAGCACCTTATATGCTTGTGGAGGTGAAGAGTACCAGGGTGTGCTACCCTAAAATATACCACCTTGGCATAAGGATTATTTTGAGGTAAGGGCACTTGAAAAACAACATATGTGAAAAGGATATTCCAACCTCTCCTTCTCTTCCTAAAAACATGAATGTACTCCCTATACCAGGAAGAAAGAAACATTCTTATCACCAGAGATGGGAAGGAGAGGCTGAGAGAAATCTGTTCAAAACAGACCTTGTTAAAATAACCCTTATCTTCCTCTAGTCCCTCCATGCATTTTAGTTACTTTTTCACAACTACTTTTTGTTCACCTAGTACATACACACTTAGGCTAATTGTTTTTGGGGTCTTCGCTTTCCTGTGAAGGCTCCTATGTCCATGTAAAAATATTAAGTTGTATGCTTTTTCTCCTTTTACTCTGCCCTGTATCAACTTAATACTCAGGCCTGTAAGAGACTGGAGTCTGTAAGAGGATGGAGGAAAAGTTTTGCTTCCCCTTCAGGGGTTTGCTAAATACTTTGTGTTGGATGAATAATGACATCCTTTCTCCCCCTCACCCACTCTTTCTTCTAGTTCCTGGGATTATTGAAATACGAAAAGGCTATAAACAGGTAAGGGGATTGTGCAGGGAGCTCCAAGAGGCACGTGTGAATATGGATGACTTACCAGGGGGCCTTGGCCCTACCTGCTTTGCCTCTGTTTCCCTTGAGATCATTTGACTCTTGCCTTGTTCTGTTTGTTACAGCAAAAGAAATTAGATTGCAGACTCATTGGATGGGGGGTGGGGGAGACAGCGCAAGAAAACAGTGACTGAATTACTAACAGTCTTTTCAGAAGTCCTGTAGATTTACCTCTGTGGAAATCCCATGGGGGGTCGCATTTCAGTATTTTCATTCACCTGTAGGGCAAGGAATCAGCTTGCTAGCTACAGTTTCTCCACAAGTCTTGGGATGTGTAACACTTCTCGTCTTTTGTCTTGAGAGGTGTCTTGTGTGGTCTTAGAAGTCAAAGCCGTGAATGTAGGAGAGACTACAGCAAGTTGTCATGTGATGCTGCTAACCTACTGCCATGGCTTTGCTGCTCATGAGTTCCCTCCCAGGACGACGTTCGGCAGAAAGGCTCCTCTTCCTGACATGCAGAAACCAGAAGACAGGCTTTGCTCTTCGATGATGCCATAGATTAGAATTTAATGATGTGTCTCAGATGGGACTCACTGAGAGGGATAACTTTGGCATAACCCTGGAAAGATGGAATTTTGGTGTGGTTGCAGTATGGCGGCTCTAGATTTCACTTCCAGGTTACAGCTACACTTGTTCATTTTTCAAAAGGGAGATGTTTCCTGATAGTTTGAAGACTGATCACGTCTTAGCCAACCAATGTCCTTGATTTGAAATGCTGTTGTTTTCACTTTCTTCCTGTATGAGAGTGGAAAATGGCATCAGAGAGAAATGATACAGATTTTGCCTTCATTTGTATGTCAAGAACTACTAAAATAATTTATTCTAGAATCATTTATCTATAATGAACACTATGATGACCGAGTCTTACAATTCCTTTTCAGGCCACATAATCCCTCTCTTTTCAAATAATAGCAAATGGAATTATTTGCACAACCGAAGCAATTATTTACTATTGAGTATACAAATTTATGAAGGTTTACTTACTGAAATATTTGTCTTGTGTTTTTGAGAACCATGGAAAAGGACATATCCAGAAATGTCAGGGGATTGTGTGTATGATTGTCAACCCCAAACTTAACTTTTAAAAAGGGCAATTTTGATTAAGTCTTTAAAAACACTTAACTAAAAATAAGAAAAAGCTTAAATTATCGTTAAAAAAATATTTTAGAGAACAAATTTACAAACTGCTCCTTAACTCACTTTAACTTATATTTTATACATTTAATTCTATGAAAACTCATGAAGCTTACCTTGCAGAGGTGTGCAAAATTCATTCTTGTTACCACATTGTTTGAGTTTTTTACTTAACTTGATTTTTTTTCCTTATAAGAATGTATTAATTTCCCAAAGTCCATTGGAGAAGTAACAATGATAAATCTATGTGTTTTTTAAAGCTGTTTTCTAGTCCAGAGCAACTTCTAATTAGACTCTGCAAAATCAGTTTTGAGTCTATGTGGATAAATAAATGGGTTTATTAATGGGTCAGGGACTTCATGCAGATGAGATACCTTTAAAGGAGATATGGAAGAAAAGGCAAAAATACATTAATATGCCCCAAAGCTTCTGTTGACACAGAACTTTTAGAGAATAGTGGGTTCATCCCTGTTGTGGGAACACTCTCTGAGGACAAACTGGAATCTCCATCCTGTATCCTGCGACTTAGTTCCTGAAAATTGTCTTCACTGCTGGCTTTCTGGGCTCGTCTTAAGATACAGAGTAAATGCAGTTAGTCGTATGGAATCCAGCTTCAGTGTAAGCAAACTCTACTGACCAGAGCTACTGCTGACAAATGTCAATAACTCCTAGAAAAGCATTGTAAGTTTGTTTGTTTGTTTATTTAAAGTTATTTTATTTATTTGTTTATTTTTATTTTAGGGCAAGAGTGTGCAAAAATGGGGGAGAGGGAGTGTGAGAGCGAGAGTGAGAGAGAGAGAAAGAGAGAGAGAGAGAGAGAGAGAGAGAGAGAGAGAGAGAGAGAGAGAACTTCTTAAGCAGGCTCCATGCTCGGCAGGGAGCCCGACACAGGGCTCCATCCCACAACCCTGGAATCATGACCTGAGCAAAATAAAGAGTTAGACACTTAACCAACTGAGCCACCCAGGCACCCAAGCACTGTAAGTTTAATAATGTATGAGGTGTCAGGGAATGCTAAATGTCCTTTACAAAAATTCTGGTCAACCTCTGTGAATTAAAAAGTATTTATATATTTCAACTGATAATGTGTCATTATGGTTGACTACAGCTTTTGTTCATTTCTCTATTAAAAAGGCAAACAACTACTTACCTTCAGAACAACTGTATGGAATGTTCCATGAGACCCAAAGTCCATTCCTAGCTGAATCCACGTGCATTCTGTTTCACTCTTTGGTTGACACATTCTTCCTAACACTTCAAAAACATTCAAAGCTTCAGAAACATTCATCTATGTCAACACTTGAGACAGAAATTGAAATATTTTCAACAAATATAAATTCAAGTTCCACCAAGTGATTTCTGGTTAAATGTTTCAATTAAGCAATTATGTTTATCACTCCTGCTGGAAACAACTCCACATAAAAATCATAAAAACATAAAAACCACAAAAACAAAAAGAATGAAGGAAAAAATGAAGTAGCATCAAAAAACTAGAAGCTGGCAGTATTTGTACTAAACGATTTAGGACGGGGTTTTTCAACCTCAGTACTGTTGACCTTTGGGGCCAACTAATATTTTGTTGTGGGGGGCTGTCCTGTGCGTTGTAGGATATTTAGCAGCACTCCTGGCCTCTATCCACTAGATTCTAGTAATACCCCCTCCCCAGTTGTGAAAACCAAAAATGTTTCTACTTATTGTCAAATGCCTCCAGGGACAAAATTGCCACTGTTGAGAACCACTGACTTAGAGAGTGAGAAAAATGTAAAAGTGTCTCTAGGGAGAGTCCAAAAGCAGGCTCATTCTGGCCAGAGAACCTCCAAAAGACTTGGGGGTCTAGGGGCAGCAGGCAGAAAACAGGATTGGTTGACAATCTGTGTAAGAGGTAGATTAGCCACTCAATATCCTTTCTGCTAGAGATTCCTTCTTTGAAGAGGCTGAGTCTGGGGAGACTCCAGGCTTGGGACATCAGGCACAGCTGAAGATGAAGATTCCATACTGAATGTGGGTATTGTGTGTAAACCTAATAAAGTCAGTGCAATTCTAGCTCCTTTCTCAACTCAGTTCAAAGAACACTGGCGTCCAGGTATGTATTTTCCAGGTAGGAGACTGGAGCATTCTTCTGATGAAAAACTAATCATGCCACAAAAAGAAAAGAAAAATCTGTTGTTATTCAGATTAGTAAATGGACCTGGTCAGACCACCCTCAACTCTAAAGTCTCCTGGTCAGTTACCTACCCCCAGCCCCCCACTCCCATCGTTTCTACTCATAGGTTTTCAGTGCCCTGTTCACATGAAACAGCCAGCCAAGAAAAGCTAGGCATTTTAAGAAAACTTCAGTGTGAAAGAAAAAAAAAAAAAAGAAGAAGAAGAAAGAAGGGACTTGGAGAAAACAGTAATATTGTGAGGAGCACATAAAAGCTTCAAAAACATCATATGTGAAGCTTCCCTTTCCAGATCTTGGTTTCTAAATACCATTCTCCACTGGGCTAGATGCAGAACAACATCCTCTTGTGCCAGAAAATAAAGAAATGCTTAAAGCATGCTGAGGTCTTGGAAAAGAAAACAGGAGCCAGCTTGAATGGGTGTCTTCTAGCCCAGTTGGGGGCAGTTTGAGCATAAAAATAATAAAAGTATAGGATTATGACCCTCAGTTAAAATAGGAATCCATGGGGGCACCTGGGTGGCTGAGTCGGTTAAGCATCAGACTTTGGCTCAGGTCATGATCTCACGGTTTGTGAGTTTGAGCCCCACATTGGGCTCTGTGCTGTCAGTGCAGAGCCTCCTTGGGATTCTCTTCCCTCCCTCTCTGCCCCTCCCTTGCTCATGCTTTCTCTCTCTCTCAGAAATAAATAAACTTAAAAAATAGCAATCCATGAATCCATACTGATACAGGCAAAAGAAGGAGAAGGGAAAGTTCTTCCTTCCAGTAGAATATTGGCTAATAATTGTAGAGGGAACAACAGCAACAGATAATCACCAGTTGGCCACCCAGTCAGTGGTAGCTGATACAGAGGAGGTCGTCAATGAATGCTAAGGCTGGCAGCAGAGCAGGATTGGCATACTCAGAATATCCCTGCATGAAACACCAGTCAAATACAGAGAGGGAACTGGCGACTTTACAGTGAGGAAAACTGGCAGACACCAAATGACAGGTGACCAGGGTTACTATCATCAGTAATAGAATGAGTTGGTATCCTATGTCTGATGTAAGGCTCCAAGAAAGAGCACAGCATCCTTTTCGGAGTATGTGTAAGTCTGTCTGTATGCATGTAGCAAGCCTGGTCATGGGGAAACATTGGACACACCCAGGGTGATGATCATCCTGCAAAATGGAAGGCCAGTCCTCTTGATGCAAGAAAGACTTGATGCAGGCGTGTTTTAGACGGTCATATAAATTCAGTATATGGTTCCATGGGGAGTCTAGACCCTAAAAGAAAAAGAGAGATTGTTTGGACTGTTGGCGACATTCAAATGGGGTCTAGCAAAGATACCACATCTGGTGCAGTAGCTGTAATTAGGGCCACTTCTTGTCTACATCGTCCACTGTTTCCCTTAAAATTCTGTTTCTATTTTTTTGCAAGAGACAGACTGGTGAATTAAATGGAAATATTGTAAGGTCCACTTACTACCCCTGCATTCTTTTAAGTTTTTCAGAGTGGCACTAATTTCTGTTAGACCCCCTGTGATGCAATATCGTTTTTGATTTACTATCTTGGCTGTGTGTGTGTGTGTGTGGTTGTGTGTGTGTGGTTGTGTGTGTGTGTGGGGGGGCAGAATGGCACATTCAGAGCTCCCTCCATTTGGCCATCTTCACTAGGATAGCTCTTACCCCACAGACCAAAGAGGCGGTGTGGGATTGTGTCAATTCCTGGGAATATCTATCCCAAGTGTATATTGGGAGACCAGGAAAATACTACAGGTGGGTCTACAGGTTCAAAAGATACACTGTAAGCCACACCGGAGCCAGAACTTCATTTAGTATCAGGACACTCCTATATCCCCACACAGGCCAACCCAGCACAAACTGAAAGAAAAGACCCCTTGTTCAAAAAATTATTAATAATTTTAAAAGGGTACCACCCAGACATTAAACCAAGAATTAAAGCAATCACAATTAGAACCTGTTGGGTTATTTGTTTTCCCCACAGTTAGAACTTTTTAAATGTAAAATCCTGTGTGACTGCACAGGTCACACACGTCTGTGACACTGGCCCTGGCCCTACTGTAACAGGGTACCATGATGATATTCCAGGGCTCTGGGTATCAATGTCAACCTGGATCCTGTGTCCAACAGTCTTCGTGATGTTTAGATCTTCCCCTTTCCCCAGTGGACACTTACCCAAATAAATGGCCATGGACCCCTCTGGGGAAGGACCAGTTAATCATTACTGTGAATATTTGTGTCTCCCTGGCCACCTAACCTCTTTCAATTGATGGGTTCTGGGTCCCAAAACTGGCTCAGTCCTGGAAGATGGGCAGGGCATCCTGGCTTGACTGGGATAAATGCCTTCACCCTCCATCCTTGATTTCTTTTGTTTGTAAAGTTAACTAATAGCTTTTGTTTGTGAGGTTACCTAGTAGCTTTTTTGTTTTTGTTTTTGTTTTTTACCTACTCACGTCTTTGCCTCTAGGAACACTACATTTATTAACCATCTCCATAACTCTGTGTAGGTCAGGCCACTGCAAACCTACCATTCATTACAATAATTACATCCATCTGACTGATGGCCAAGTCCTACCAACTGGCCTCTTGCAGGGGATGGGAAGTTGGGGGAGTGATGGAGGAAAGGGGTGAGTTGTCCTATCATTCTCATTGCTGTCACTGAGCCCAGGCGTGGAAAGACAGAGCTTAATCCCTGATGTCCAGAGGAGAGCTACCACTGAACTCTTGGAGCTCCCTAGCAGATGCCTTATTGCCTTGGTCAATCATGTATCCCCTCGATCTTCCCATGGAGCACAGTCATTTGGCTTCATATAGTATGTCCACCCTAGAATGCCCACTTTTCTGAGGCCTTTTACCCCCTCTTCCACCATCTGCAGGGCAATGCTGGCATTTCAACCTCCCTTAATGGGGACCATTGCTTTCTCCTTGCTTGTTGGGACCATCCTGTCATCATGCCTACACCATCTCGTGGCGTTCTTGTCAGAGTGTTGAATCCTATATTCCAGGACAGTGCTCTGAATAAACACTTCTTATCCAATGTAATGTATTGACTGCTTTGATTCAACACCCCCTGAGTGCTGTCCCACGGATTTTCTCCTAGCTCCTGCCGGTTCCTGTTAGCTCGGTCCCGCCACTCCTTTGGTGTGTAGCCGCTTTCCTCCTCAAGCTGAGTTATGTTTTGACTTCAAGCTAGTTATTGGCCTAGTGGCCAGCTAAAAACGTTGGGGCAGATCTGAAGGGGGTGCATGCTGTTTCTTAGGGGAATGGTCTTCTTGTGTTGTCTTCAAGAAGAGGGAGTACTCGCCCGTGATGGGGAGGGATGGACCAGTTCTGTAGCTTTTTCAAAGCAGATGTCCCCATCCTACTGTTCTTTCTCAACCAGGTCCCTGACCTTGGCATAGCACACCTGCCGAGTCTGAGTACTTAACTGTTTGGAGATCTGCTACCCTGTAATTAAATCCCGAGCTTGGTCCTTGGCTTTCTGTGCTGCAGAAGAGAGATTCTTTATATGCTACCAAGAAGGCCTTTTTGCTTTCACGCTCTCACACTTTTTAAAGTCCGTCAGTCACTCTCTCTCATTATCTTTCTCCAAAGCATGGTCTGAGTTTAGTAATAGCCAACTTTATTGTGCTTTTAGTTGCTGTTTTTGCCATGTTGCTCAAATGCCTGAGACAGCGCACAAGCTGGTACATTTGCCACCACCAGTGAACGGTGAACAGCTGCATTGTTACCTTGTGCTGTGTGGGCCCCCCCTCCCACCAACAATGGGGCTCTGCCAACCAGATGGCAGGTGACCCCTCTCCAGAATCTCCTCTTGGCATCTGCTTTCTCAGACCATTTCTGGTATCAACTGTGGCAGGTTTGGTTCCTCGGAAGGCGACCCTGAAACAGAGATTGGCAGGCAGAAGCCTTATTGGGGAGAACTTTTGGGATCCATACCTGTGGGAAGGAAGAAAAGAGAGGAAGCAGGATTGCACAGAGGGAGAATCTGGCCGTGACAAAGACCCCATAGGGAGCTCTAAAGCTGGGCTGGCCCTTGAGAATTGTCCCAAGCTGCAGGGAGGGCCTTTTGCCACCATGTTGAACAGTCATTGAACGACAGCTGCTCAGGGAAGGGGTCATAAGGCAACTCTCAGAAGTTGAACCACTTCCAAAGCAGGCTGCCAGTGGAAAGGTGTCTGCGAATAGCACTTCCAGCAGCTGGGGGCTAAATCCTTCCATCCTGAAGAAGGTGTCTCACCACAGCAACTTCTGCAGCTGTCTGGTAATCACGTGAAGTTATATCACTTTTGATGTAACTAAAAATTGTGCTATAATTGAGAAAAGAAACGTGTGTGGTTTTGTGTATGTGTGAGATTGAGGAATGCAAAAAAGAAAATCCTCTCTTTGCATGGTAGGAGGCCAACAGATTAGACCTCAAATTTTATTTAAAAAATAAGACAAAAAAATCTATGAAATAGGCTTGCACAAGTTGCCTAATTTACTCAGGTATTTCCATCTTCTCTTGTTAAAGATGCTGTGCTGTCTACCCACCAGGATAGGTAATGGTATATTTCTAAAAAAATTTTCAATATTTTTCTAATGATAAAGGCCTTTTTGTGTCTAATCTTTTAGATTTTCATTTTGCTGGACAGAAAACTAAATCACCAATTCAGAGGTAGACACACTGGGCAAACTTAGTGGCAGTGAAGACAGAACAGATTAAATCTGATATATTTGGAAAGGATTGGTCACCTCTTTCTTCTTTCTTAAAAATTTTTTTTAAACCGTTTATTTTTGAGAGAGACAGAGCGCAAGTTGAGGAGGGGCAGAGACAGAGAGAGAGATACACACACAGAATCTGAAGCAGGCTCCAGGCTCCGAGCTGCCAGCACGAGCCTGATGTAGGGCTTGAACCCACCACAAACCATGAGATCATGACCCGAGCTGAAGTCGGATGCCTAACTGACTGAGCCACCCAGGTGCCCCTGGTCACCTCTTAACAAAGAAAGATAATGGGCAATTTAAAGTTGTTTGACATCTTTCTTTTTTTTTAATGTTTGTTTATTTTGAGAGAGAGAGAGAGCATGAATAGGGGAGGGGCAGAGAAAGAGGGAGAGAGAGAATTTCAAGCAGGCTCCACTCAGAGTCCGATGCAGGGCTCAATCTTACAAACTGTGAGATCATGACCTGAGCTGAAACCAAGAGTCAGACACATAACCAACTGAGCCACCCAGGTGCCCTGAAAAATTGTTTGACATTTTTCAGATTACTTTTACATCTTTAGTTCTTGCAGTAATTATCCAGTGTTAGTAGAGTAGATATTCTTGTCCCCATTTAACGGGTGAGGCAATTGAGGCTCAGAGGGGCTTTGTTTTACCAATGAAATCTGTATATAAGTATTGGACAATAAATTTAATTATAAATAGATTTACTTAGTTTCAATTGATTGTCTTGAATTTTAAAACAACTGCCGATAAAAAGAAATTGTTAAATGATAAACTATGTTCTACGGCTGATTTTTTTTCTGCCTGTGGTTTTCTAGGGTAGTCTTTGACAGATAAACTTGTTCTAGAATAATTTCTTCGGGCTCGAAGAACATCATGTCAATACCCAGAAAAATTCACTCTGTCTTTTGAAAGATCTGAACTGTCTGAACTGTCAGACAGCAAATGGTGGGATTAGACAATTCCATTCCTAGCGGCAAATGATGTATCATTTGTGTTAAAGATTGCTGGGTGTAAGTGTAGACACTTTAGAGCGAGACAGAAGTGTTTGGGTAGGTGGAGGAGGGTAGGAGGTACAGCGGTAGTTGCATACAGTGGCATCCGTGCCAGAGTGCTGGGGAGGGCGTTGGAAGATTGTAGCTCCACTCTATAAAGCATGGTTTTATTTAGGATGCTCTGAACTCATTCCGCTTCTCATCATTTAGCCCATTTGTATTTTTACATGGTGGAATGACTGCAGACTACTTTGGCTCTTCACTTTTGCTATAATTCAAAGTGCTCTCTCTATTAATTTATTAAAAAAAATTTATCTGGAGAGCAGAGTTGCGCAGCGGAAGCGTGCTGGGCCCATAAAAAATTTTTTACCTTTGTTTATTTTTGAGAGAGAGACAGAGCATGAGCGGGGGAGGGCAGAGAGAGAGGGAGACACAGAACCCAAAGCAGGCTCCAGGCTCTGAGCTGTCAGCACAGGGCCCAACGCAGGGCTCAAATTCACAAGCTATAAGATCATGACCTGAGCTGAAGTCAGACGCCTAACCGACTGAGCCACCCAGGCGCCCCTGTGCTCCCCTTTATAAAAAGTCTTCTTTAAATAGTAGAAATTCCATCTGAACAAGTACCTACTGAGTGCATTGACAGGTCCTCATTGCTTACTAAACGCTTATGGAACAGCTTACTGAATTTTAACCTTCTAGACAGGAGTTCCTGCACTGAAGCCTAAAATCACTGCCCACAGACCTTTTGCAGCTCTTACATAAAAAATTGAAATAAATTTAGGACAAGGGTGGAAGCTACATAGGGGAGATGCAATACTTTTATACATCTTAGGTTTGGGTTTTTATAATTATTTGATTTATCTTTAAAATAGTTAATTCATGGGGCGCCTGGGTGGCGCAGTCGGTTAAGCCTCCGACTTCAGCCAGGTCACGATCTCGCGGTCCGTGAGTTCGAGCCCCGCGCCGGGCTCTGGGCTGATGGCTCAGAGCCTGGAGCCTGTTTCCGATTCTGTGTCTCCCTCTCTCTCTGCCCCTCCCCCGTTCATGCTCTGTCTCTCTCTGTCCCAAAAATAAATAAAAAAACATTGAAAAAATAGTTAATTCATATATATTGTGCAAAATTCAGTAGTTCAAAAGAGGCATCAGTGAAAACAAAGTCTCTTCTTACCCCTGTCCTGAGCTCCCAGTTTGCCTGTCCAGAGGAAACCAGTTTTCTTGTGTTCCCCTCCCAGAGATGCTCTCTACACACATAAGTCTATACATAGATGCTACACAAATGGTAGCTTACTACATACTTTTTACACACACACTCTCTCTGCAGTCCACATCAAAACATAATAGGGGTGCCCGGGTGGCTAGTCGGATAAGCGCCAACTTCGGCTAAGGTCATGATCTTGCAGTTCGTGAGTTCGAGCCCCACATCGGGCTCTGTGCTGACAGCTCAGAGCCTGGAGCCTGCTTCGGATTCTGTGTCTCCCGCTCTCTCTGCCCCTCTCCCACTTGCACTCTGTCTCTCCAAATCAAAAATAAAAATAAACATAAAAAAATTTTTTTTTGAAAACATAATAGAGCTGCAGATTTTCTTTTCAAATGGTTAAATAGTATTAAATTGAGTACATACTATAATGTATTTAATCAGGTTGTTTCTGGTATTTTGCTATTATGAGCAATGCCGTAATATAGTTTTCTTTTAGGGGCGCCTGGGTGGCTTGGTCGGTTAAGCGTCTGACTTCGGCTCAGGTCATGATCTCACGGTCCGTGAGTTCAAGCCCCGCGTCGGGCTCTGTGCTGACCGCTCAGAGCCTGCAGCCTGTTTCAGATTCTATGTCTCCCTCTCTCTCTGCCCCTCCCCTGTTCATGCTCTGTCTCTCTCTGTCTCAAAAATAAATATACGTTAAAAAAAATAAAAATTAAAAAAAATATATATATATAGTTTTCTTTTATGTTTACATTTTTACTAAATTTATTTTGGAGTAAGGGGTGAAGTAGGAATACAAATTTGTTTTTTTCTAGGTGGTTATCAAGTCCTAACGCAATTTGCTGAATAATTCATGTTTATAATTGATTTGAAATGCCTCCTTTATCACATACAAACATTTTATAGGTGTTTGAGTAAGTTTCTGGAGTTTCTCTTCTGTTTTATGTATATCACTCTAGGGCTGTTCCTCTTATTATTATTTTTTTTCAGAGTTTTTGTGACCTTTATTTCTTGTTTATTTTTCATGTGGCCTATGGAAAATAGTTCCAGATTGTCTATTTCCCCCAAAGCTTCAAGTGACTATTGAAGACTTGGAGCATGGCTAATGTCACTAAAAAGCCAATTTAAAATTTTTTTTTATTTTAATTAAAACTTAGTTACATGTGACTAGTGGCTACTGTGTTGGACAGTGTGGTTCTAACAGATTCTTATTTGTATATAGAAAGATGACTGATTTCTGAACATTAATTCTGTACCCAGCCACCTTCCTTAATTCTTCTGTTCTTCTTTTTGTTATTGAAGTATAGTTAACACACAACGATTACATTAGTTTCAGATGTATAATAGTTCACCAAGTTTATATGTTATATCCTGCTCACCATAAGTGTGGCCACTGTCTGTCACCATAGAATGTTATTGCAATACCACTGACTGTATTCCCTACATTGTACCTTTCATCCTGTGGCTTATTCATTTCATAACTGGAAGCCTGTATCTCCCGCTTCCCTCCACCCATTCTCCTGACCCCCTCCCCTCTGGCAACAATCCACTCTCTGTATTTATGGGTCTGTTTCTGTTCTTTGTTTATTGCTGTACTCATTTTGTTTTTTTAGATTCCACATATAAGTGAAGCTACATGGTATTTGTCTTTCTCTATTTCACTTAGCATAACACCTTCTCAGTCCATCTATGTTGCAGAAAACGGCAAGATTTCATCCTTTTTATGGCTGCATAATATTCCATTGTATATATGTACTACATCTTTATCCATTTATCCATCGATGGACACGAGTTGCTTCCATATCTTGGCTATTGTAAGTAATGCTGCAATAAACATAGGGGTGCATATATCTTTTCAAATTAGTGTTTTCATTTTCTTGGGTAAATACCCAGTAGTGGGATTACTGGGTTGTATAGTATTTCTATTTTTAATTTTATGATGAACCTCCATATTGTTTCCCATGTTGGCTGCACTCAGTTATTCTATTATTTAGAATAATTTCTTGGTTGATTCTCTTGGGTTTTCCAAGCATGCAATTATGTAATCTGAAAGTGATAATTTTACCTCTTTCCTTCCAGTTATCTTGAGAAAGAGACCAAGCACGAGTGTGAGCAGGGGAGAGGCAGAGAGAGAGAGAGAGACAGAGAGAGACAGAGAGAGACAGAGAGAAACAGAGAGAGACAGAGAGAGGGAGAGAATCCCAGTCGGGCTCTGTGCTGTCAGCAGACGCTCAAACCCACGAACTGTGAGATCATGATTGAGCCAAAACCAAGAGTTGGATATTTACCTGACTGAGCCACCCAGGCACTCCATCTTTTAGTTTAAAGGAAACAGTGGTACACTGACAACTTCATGGTATCAATTAATTCAGCAAACTTTAGTTGTCTTCTAAATGTTAGATACTGGAGAACACAAAATAATTAAGACGTATTCGTTGTCTTCAAGAATTTGTAGTATGGTGATAGGAATATCTCATAGAGAAGTATAATACAGTATAATAAAACCTATAATAGAGATCTACAAGATTTTTGACCAGTGCAATGGCATGAAAGTGCCTTAAGTGTGCGTGTGTTTATGTGTGTGTGCACAGGCACGAGCAAGGGAAGACTTTTGGAAAGAGCATGCTGAGGCCAAGTCTTAAAGAATTAGCTGGAATTAATCAGACGAAAGGTAGAAGAGGATCCAAAGAAGACATATAGATGGCAAACATACACATGAAAAGATGCTCAACATCGCTCATCTTCACTAATGCAAATCAAAACCACACTGAGGGATCACCTCACATCTGTTAGAATATGACAAGAAATAACAGGTGTTGGGGGGAATGTGGAGAAAAAGGAAGCCTCATACTCTTTTGACGGGAACGTAAGTTGGTTCAGCCACAGTAGAAAACAGTGTGAGGTTCCTCAAAAAATTAAAACTAGAAATATTGTACGATTCAGTAATTCCACTACTGGGTATTTACATAAAGAAAAAGAAAACACTAATTCGAAAAGATACATGCACCTCTGTTTATTGCAGCATTGTTTACAATAGCCAAGATATGGAAGCAACCTAAGTGTCCATCCATAAATGAATGGATAAAGAAGATACGGTGTATAGACACACACACACACACACACACACACACACACACACACACGGGGATATTACTCGGCCATAAAAAAGAATGAGATCTTGCCATTCACAACAATATGGATGGACTTAGAAGGTATTATGCTAAGTGAAATGAATCAGGTAGATAAAGACAAATTCCACGTGATTTCACTTCATGTGGAATCTAAAACACAAGTAAAGAAAAAGCAGAACAGACCCATAAGTACAGAGAACAAACTGATGCCTATAAGAAGAGGGGAATGGGGGAACAGGCAAAATGAGTGAATGACAGAAGGAGATACAGGCTTTTAGTTATGAAATGAATAAGTCATGGGGTTGAATGCTACAACACAGGGAATATAGTCAATGCTATTGTAATAGTCTTATATGGTGACAGACAATAGCTACACTCGTGAGCAGAGCAAAACATATAAACTTCCTGAATTGCTGTGGTGGACACCTGAAACTAATGTAACATTGTGTGTCAACTATAATTAAAAAAGACGGAAGAGGAGATATGAATTTCAGACTGAGAAGACAGTAACTTATCTATAAATATTTTAATATTGTTTTTCTTTTGACTTCTTAAAAACGTTTACTCTTTAGATATGGTTACAGGCGTTTGTTCACATATTTATACAACATATTGATCAAGCATATTTTGAAACTTCATTTATGTTTGGAAAGTGTGAGGGCTTTCATAAAAATAACACATGATAAAAGTTAAAATGTTACTTTCAACTAATGTTTAAGTTGCCTGCCTGTAATGGTAATAATACAATTTAGCTGTTAGACTAATTCCAAAGTTAATTCCAATTCCAAAGTTAATTCTATAGTAGTCTTAGTTTCTTTGCTAGTAAGTCTTTGATAGTGGCAGTTCATTAAGCCTCAAAATGTATAATCCTTTCCTAGTGGAAGTGCTCTTATACCAAGTGTTTTATGTCCCATACAGAGCCAGTGGGATAAGTTTAAATTCCCTTGGAAACTCTCGACTAAATTGTTTCTTCTAGAAATGTTGAAATTCTAATTAATCACTCACTGTCAAACAAAAAACAACAAACCAAAAATGGGTGTTGAAACTCTTTGATACATAATGGTACTTCCTTCTCTCCCCCAAACATTACCTGTATTATGATGACAAAATCTCCACTATTGTAAAGGTCTAAGTCAAGAGAGCAATTTGCCAAATGATCACTTTATCAAATTATATACACCCATTTTGTTTATACTAATTGCTCACAGTTTATACCAATTTATATTTTGCTGAGACCTCACTGTTTAATGCATTTAGAGAATGAGCACAACATCAGTGTCAAGCTTTGTAAACGTCCACTAAATAGAAGCACAAAAGGCCGTGGAATAGATTGAAAAGTGGTAAATATGTATCAAATTTGGTGAGTTAATCTTATATTTCTTTATAGTGATCTTTCTGGGCGGCGTGGAAGGTTTTGCTTTTCCTGGGAACTAGTTTTTTTCCTCTGTAAATTATTACCTAATGTAACTTATATAAATGTTTCTTTTACTTTTTATGGAAATGCTAATTTAACAGGCATCTCATTTTTTGGACACTGGCACAGTTCTAGAACACTCAGCTTCCTTTTTTAGAAATGTTTATTTGCTTTTGGGGGGCAGGGGGAGAGACAGAGACAGAGAGACAGAAAGAACAAGCTGGGGAGGGGCAGAGAGAGAGGGAGGCAGAGAATCTGAAGCAGGCTCCAGGCTCTGAGCTGTCAGCACAGAGCCCAACGTGGGGCTTGAACCCATGAACCACGAGATTGTGACCTGAGCTGAAGTTGGACACTCAACCAACTGAGCCACCCAGGCGGTCCTAGAACACTCAGCTTACCCTAAGATGTAGCTGAAGTTGTTATGCATCTGAGAAGAGTGAATGAGGACACAAAATGTGAGAGCACTTCAGGCCCAATTGCTTCACGTACTGCCTGAAGCTCTTCCTTCAGCTCCCATTCAAAAAAGACCAGTGCACTAACAATATGTCAGTGACTGGTATATACTGAAATAGGCTGCTATGCTCCATTAGCTTTCTACCCCAAATTTCAATGGCTTAAAACAACAAAAGTCTTAAAAGGTTTTTAATTTTTGCTCATGCTACCCGTCCACTGGGTTGACAGAGGAGCTCTACTAACCTTAGTCATTCAGGGACCCAGGCTGATAGAGCAGCCACCATTTTGGACATTGCTGGAGAGAAAAGAGAACTCTGGAGGGTACCAGGTGACAAACTCTGTCCCAGACACATGGTACTTCCAGTCACAGTGCATTTACTGAAACTAGGCATGTGGTCGCACTTAACCACAGGAGGGTCTGAGAGTAGAGAGAACTGGAAATATTTGGCAAACAACATTAATGATTACCACAATTGTATTGAAAAGGTATTGACTCGCTGGGTTGTGTACCTGAAGCTAGTATTGTACTGTATGTTGGCTAACTAGAATTAAAATAAAAACTTAAAAAAACAACAACAACAGAAAATGTGTTGAAGAGCAGTTTTGGCAAGAGCAGAGATGACCTCAGCAGAAATGGAAAAACAAGGTGAACAGTGCTGGGTCACAGTGTTGGCCATTCCATGATTATTGATACTTCTCTTTCCTAAAACTGTTTTCTAATTCAATTCGCTTCAACTCAATTAGGTTCAATTCAATAAATATTTAATAAATGCCTTAGAGTGTGAGACACCTGGCTATACAAAGGTGGGCAGAAGCAAAACTGTAGGTATCACTATGTTTTTTGAACTCAGGCTATGTTGGGGGTTGCCTTAAGAGAAACTAACAAAGCTTTGACAACGAGGCTAAATCAGACCTAATTACATAGAGGCATTAGACTATAGTAATAGTGTGGACAGGTACTGAGTTAATTGGTATATTTTTAAAAGTTAGATGCCTTCTTCATACCATTTACTAAAATATATTACAGATACATTTGACATATGACACCAAAGGCAAAAGCCACAAAAGCAAAAATTGATAAATTAGACTTCATCAAAATAAAAAACTTCACTGCTTCTAAGAAAACCATCAAGAACATGAAAAGACAACTCACAGAATGGGAAAAGTTTTTTACAAGTCATATGTCTGATAAGGGATTTCTATCAAAAATATGTTTTAAAAAAACCCTCAAATTCAGCAATAAAAGGGCAACCTAATTTTAGAATGAGCAAAAGACAGGAACAGACTTTTGCAAACAACAAACAAATAAAATATATATAGTAAAACCTTGGACTGTGAGTAACTTGTTCTGTGAGTGTCCCACAAGACGAGCAAACATTTCTAATAAATTTTAACTTGATAAACGAGTGATGTCTTGCAATACAAGTAGTATGTGATGCCGAACGTCACATGATCACAAATGAGCAAATGGTCCTTGAAATTTGCCTTGATATCCAAGTGCTTTGGATTACAAACATGTTTCTGGAATGAATTATGCTCGCAAACCAAGGTTTCACTGTATATGAAATTGTCCAGTAAGCACATGAAAAGATACTCAATGTCATTAGTCATCAGAGAAATGCAAATCAAAACTACAGAGAGATACCAGTTCACACTCACTGGGTTGACTATGATAAAAAAGATAGACAATAACAAGCGTTGACAAAGGCGTGGAGAAATTGGAACCCTTGTACATTGCTGGTGGGAATGTAAAATGATGCAGCCACTTTGGAAAACAGTTTGGCAGTTCCTCAAACTTACATACAGAGTTACCATATGACCCATCAATTCTACACTTAGGTATATATTCAAGCAAAACGAAAACACATTCACACAAATACTCATACATGAATGTTTATAGCAACATTCATCCCAAAAAATGGAAACAGTCCAAGTGTCCATCCAACTGATGAATAGACAAATGTAATATGTTTTTACACATGGCATATTATTCAGCCATAAAAAGCAATGATAGTGATACATGTTTCAACACACATAAACCTTGAAAACATTGTTAAATAAAAGAAGCCTCACACAAAAGGTCACATATAGCACGATTCCATTGATACAAAATGTCTAGAAAAGACAAATCATAAAGACAGAAAATTAGTGGTTGCCAGGAGCTAGGGAGAGAATGGAATGGGATGTGACTACTTATGGGTGTGGGATTGATGAAACAGTTCTGGAACCTAGTGGTGATGGTGGCACAGCCATGTGAAATATGACACCAATTGTATTAATAAAATGCATATATCTACATTTGTATTTACATATACATACATCCTGATGGTGTAGATAACAAGTGATTTTTTACTCTTTTTGTGTCTTTTTCTGTTTTCTCTCTCACCACCACCACGGAGAACATACATTACCTTCGTAACTTAAAAATGAAAACCTCCTAAAATCAGTTCAAATCAAATTCAAAAGCTGAGATCCTGCATTCTCCTAATAATCTTTTAAGTAACCCATGGCAGATTACATTCATATGAAATTCTAGAATAAACAAAACTAGGTTGTGTTGGGAAAAAAAAAATCTGAAGAACAGTTGCCTCTGGAGGGGTGGGAGCAGGGACTAAGTAAAGTCATAATTTTCTGAGGTGACAATAAGGGTCTATATGTAGATGGGGATTGGGTTACGCAGGTGTATGCATTTTTCAAAAGTCAGGGCATCTACACTTAAGATTTGTGCATGTCATTGTAGAGTTTTACATTTAAAAAACCAATAAGCAAATACTGAACTCAAGTTAATGTTAGGTATGCTTAAGTATTCAGGGCAAAATGCAATTTGAGATATACATTTTAAAAATAAGGTAGATTAACGGATGAATAGAGAGAATAGCAGGATGGACACATGACAAAGGAAATATAGTAAAATCTCAATGGTAGAATCTAGGTGGTGGATGTGTGGGTGTTTGCTTTTATATTTGAAAGTTTTCATAATAAAACATGGAGGAAGAAGAGACCCGATATAAAGACGTCACTATTTAATATCCTTTTGACTCCCCAAACTCCATTTTACTTGTCTCTCTTCCCACTGTTAGGTATTTCCACTTGGTTGTGGAATTAATCTTCAGCCCCACAGGTCATTCTTCCTTTCCTTGTTTTTAATAAGAGTGACAGCATCTCTTCTAGTCGTGGGCATTTCTCAGGATAAAAATCACGTTTCTTTCCCTCCTTTCTCTCATACCCTCTAATCCAGGCAAACCTTACATTATAATTTTCATTTTATGGTATTTCACTTCTTTTCCCATTAGCACCACCTTAATTCTGCACCAATTACCTGCCATTTCCATGGAGAAATAGACTGGTATAGATAAGAAAATAATTTGCATGTAATTTGATGCTCTACTTTTATATGCAGCCTATAAAATGGTTCTGATAGAATACTGTATTAGACTTGGTTATTGTAAGTCTTAAAACTCCCACATTCTAGCCTCACTTCCTTTTAGTTTATATTCTAATGACTTGAAACCGGTTGGGGATGATTTACACACACATGTAAATCACAGAAATCAGAAAAATAAGACTTCTGTACTACGTTTGGCTTCTATAGACAACTTGTCCTGCTAAATAAACTATGCTAAAGTCATCAGTTACCACCTTGTCAGATATCTTACACCAGTTCTATCATGTTATTCTGCAGGTCCATTTTGCAAAATACTTATCTTGGAAAACACTTACCATTACATGCCCCATGGGTACTTCATTAACTTTTTTCCCCCTGATGGCTATACTAGCAGGCCGTTGGCAACATCAACCTTAAATTTTTCCCATTTTAAAATAATTGCAGTGAAGATGTAGCAATTTGAGGCCTCACTTATCTGTATCTATATATTGAAATGGAACAGAGTTTTAGTAGGAAGACTGTGGCTCTGTCAGAAGCATTCCCTGCCCTCCAACTGGAATATGTAACAGCCATATTTTTGAGAGACTTCATTGTTTTTTGTTTGCTTATTTTGAGAGAGAGAAAGCGTGAGGGGGGCAGGGACAAAGAGAGGGGAAGAGAGAGAATCCCAAGCTGGCTCTGCTTGGGCTCGAACTCACAAACCCTGAGATCATGACCTAAGCAGAAATCAAGAGTTGGACTCTTAACTGACTGAACCCTGCAACATATCCTTTTAACATTAGAGCTTTTCTGGGAGCTTGGGTGGCTCAGTCAGTTAAGTGTCCAACTCCTGATTTTGGCTCAGGTCATGATCTCATGGTTCGTGGGTTCAAGCCCAGAGTTGGGCTCTGCGCTGACAGTGGGGGGCAGGAGGACCTGCTTGGGATTCTCTCTCCCTCTCTGCCCCTCACCCACTTTTCTCTCCCTCTCGTTCTCAAAAATCAATAAACATTAAAAAGAAAAGAGTATGTTGGTACTGTTCTTCATTTGATTGGCAGAGCACAGGGGCCTTTTGAAGACCTTCAGTTCTTTGAACGTTGTTGGCCAATTCTCTATAAAAAAAAAAAAAAGCTCATGGAAATTGCTTTAAAAATATGCAGGCCATTGGTTCTTCCTGATATTTTAAAGTCCATCCTTAGGGGAGCCAGATCATCAGGGAGCTATAGAACTGGTCTCTAGTATAAGTTTCCAGCAAATTGTTATTTGGTCATGTGCCGTTAGTTTACCATGCATGCATTGATGTGTTGGTATTATCTACATGTATTGATAGTATCTACAATTGACCCTTGCACAATGTGGGGCATCGGGCACTGACCCCATGTGTAACTTTTGACTCCCTCAAAACTACTTACAGCCTTACTGATAACACAAAGTTAACATGTATTTTTTTAATGTTATATGCACTATATACTATATTCTTAACAATGAAGCTAGACAAAATTTTATTAAGAAAATCACATGGAATAGAAAATACATTGTACAGTACAGAGCTGTATTGTACTTATACAGAAAAAAATTCACACGTAAGTGGACCCATGCAGTTCAAACCTGTGTTGTTCAAGGGTCAACTGTATAAGAAAATGACTTAAATTCCTAATTGTACGCATTTACTTATAGCTACAAATTATTGAGTGCTTAGTCTATCAAGGCATCATGCGTCATTTAAATTTAATCCTTCCAAACATCCCTTGGAGTAAACATCATCTCTATTTTACAAGTCAGGATACTGAAGCTCAGACAGGTTACACATCTTGTAAATGGCAATAATAGGGTTCAAACCCAAGTTTATTTGATTTTTAAATCGGTGGTCTTATCCATTAGGTAGCCTACAGGAAAATTCCCCACTATGTCATACTATATACCTTTAAGCATCTGTGTAAGTATCTTGAGGAGAACTTTTATTTTTGATTTTATTCCTGGTTTTATTCTTTTTCATTTCTTTTTCTTCACACCTCAGTGGGATATAAGTCCAAAAGGATTTTAGGCAATTTATTAAAAACATTATTACAATGGCATAAAAGTAAATAGTTGAGGAAATAAGTATGACGATGAAAGTAATGAAAAAAATAACCTACTGAGATCCTCCAATAATTACTTTTATTTAATGTTGGCTGGGTTTTTCTCATGTTATTTGACTTTATTAAATTTTCAGGTTTATGTTTTAGTGTACATGCTGCTTGAGTTATGAAATAACTGAGGAAAACCTGCTTTAAACTGTTCTCTGGTGCTTCTTACCACAATGAACAAATTTTAGCCTAGGCTTGCACAGTCAGTACCTATTTAGCCTCGGTATAGATAATCAGATGTTTGCGGAAAGAGAGGGAGTTAAAAGTAGTTAATGAATGAAAGTTATGGTGGAAATTCCATTAGCTTGCTCCTGTCCTTGACTGGAACAGGGTATGACACAGTCTGCAGGATCCCTGAGCTATACCAGCTCTCTTCACTGTCTTTCAGTCTAAAATCCTAAAGGTATTTCTTCTCTCCACTAGAAGGTACAGGTGATTTCCTAATGGGAGTCACCATTCTTTTTTTCTTTTTTGTCATTCTTAGAAGCTCCTCTTCGAAACCATGCTCTTTTCTAGCTGGCTCAAGGTCCTCTGTGTTCCTGATGACCTGGTAGCAAATGGCCAAAGAGAACATTCTGCCTCCCTGGTTTCAAGTGATTTTCTTGGGAATGCGACCTTCCCACTTGCTCCCTGGGCTCTTGGTGGCGTTGGGGTGCCAGGTTTTGTGATCTCATCACATTTTTTCACTCTACCGATGCTTCTGTTGTTGAATCTAACTGTTCTTTGTTTTGCTGTGTTTGATCAGGGAACTCATCTTATACTTGTAGCCACCTTTGCCTTTCGGAATTGCTTTGCTGCTAACAATTTCAGGGTTTAATTAGCTGGGATACAGAAACCATTTCCCACTTAAATTCCCAGACAGTGATTTGGTAAAATGAGATCTCCTAGATTTAGGGTAAAGATGGAGGAGAAAGAAAAACAAATTAGGTATTATTTCATGCTAGTTGGGTATAATTATGTGCGAACACTCAACGTTTCACTTCCTTATTTCAGGATTCACATCATTAGTGCAGCTCAAGCAGAGATACACGAATAAGAGAGATAGGAATAGGAGAAACTGTATAAATATTCTTTGAAAAAAAAGTTATTTCAAATTATACACACATTGAAAAAAGACTAGGGCAAGGATTTATTATTTGCTTGCTTTTTACATCATATTAGCTCCTTCAGCTAAGATGGATTTCCCTCTTATAAAATAATGCAGTTGTCTCTCGTGAATTTCTTCCTCTTTCAGGGATTCAGAGTCAAGATTTGTAAGAAAACTAGTGGGCCTGGCACCAAAGGCTTTTATATAAAGTTTGTCCAATTGAGTATTTGGAAATGGAAGGATCCTGGGAGGAGAGAAAACTATTAATGAAAAGGTAACGGGCAGGTTAACTTTCTACCATGCCAACACTCTAGTGACTCTGCAGAAAGTTCTGCCACTTACATTTCCCCCTCATATAATTCATATTTAGAAAAGATTTCTTCCTTACTAAACAAAGTGAATTTATTAAAAAATAATTCAGCTTCTGACATATATGTATAGTAACATACAAATGACAAATTAGAAGACCTGATCAACACGAGATGACAATGGTGTTCTGGCAAAGACAAATCCAATGATGAAACTATACCAGGTAAATCTATGATTTTCATGAATATTTTCCCAATTTTTGAATACAGATTCTCATTAATGTCTCTTTGGGTTCAAGGGACTCAAAATAGAGAACACCTGTAAAGAAAGCCAAGAGGGCAAGGAAACCATAAGGAACAGAGAATCTGGGGTAAAGGAGGAGGCTATGGGCCTCCTCTCTTTGGCATCCTCACCAAATTATCCACAAGTTTTTCATATTGGGTATTTCTTGTGTATCTTGAAAGTTTCCCACTAAAGTCATGATCCACGACCAAGTTTCAAGTCCAAGATGGTCTCTCAAAGTTACAACAAATATTTCTGTGACACCAATGAGCTCATTTGTGATTGGTTAAATAGAAAAATGAAGTCAGTACAACGTGGAGTTGTTCTGGTTCCTTGGCATGGGGTTCTGGGAGAGCAGAAGTAAAATTTTCACCTTCAGCAAAAAAGGAGAAAGTTCTCAGTCATTGCAGCTCTATTTTTAGAGAAATAAAGAGTGTCTGCACCTGTGGTTTTCCCCAGAGAGGCATACCCCCAGTCCTTCATGACTCTGGGCCCCAGCAGGTTGCACTTCCTCCAGTGCTCAGAGCTCCTCTTGTACCTCCTTTGTTCAGAATTCAGAAGCAAATACTCCCATTTTATTGTTTTGTGCATTTTTAACATCTCCTGGGACAGCCTCCACCACATGTTCAACTACCTGTCTGCCTGGCTGTTCAGGTTGTCTCTGGAGGTACAAATTACAGTTTTTATCAGCACTTTGGTTACAAAGATGTACAAGTTTTGAGAGGTTTATCCCTAAGCTTACTTTTACTCTAAGCTCTGTTCTTATTAATGAACATTTTTTCAGAATGCATCATTTTTCAGGAACATGTATCTTGTGTTAATGTAGAAATCCTGTACTTTACACTTAGTGGATACTTAATAAATGCTGACAGATGATTTATAATTAATTAACTACATCACAAGAATTTTAAGAAGTGAGTCCAAGGAATGACTGTTGACAATGAACCAAATTATAGGAATTTAGCAAGATCATCTGACTTCTCTAGACTACAAAATTTTCAAGTTATTTTAATTTGTATGCTATATGTATCACTACTGTTTTAGAGAAACAGAAGCTAACTTTTCAATTTCAAAGACTGATGAGCAATCATCCATTAGCTCTTGAAGATGAATAACAGGAAACTGTACTTGTTTTTCAAACCACTTGGCAACTGTAAGAAGCTGCTGGTCACAAAATGCACGTCCGATAAACTGTAGTCCTACTGGCAACCCTTGGTTTGAGAGCGCCACAGGGACACTCACCGCTGGCAATCCTGAAGAAAACAAGGAAACCCACGAATTGATTAATTCTTCATTGTAAGAAGTGGAGACTTCTGCTTCCCAGTGCTCGTAGGTACAAGACAGATGAGGTTAAAAAAATAACAAAAATTGTATGATATACGTGCTTCTGTACCTTCCTTTGCTCACTTAACAATATATCTCAGAGGGGCGCCTGAGTGGCTCAGTTGGTTAAGCATCTGACTTCAGCTTGGGTCATGATCTTCTGGTTCGTGAGTTTGAGCCCCACATCAGGTTCTCTGCTGTCAATGCAGAGCTGGCTTTGGATCCTCAGTCCCCCTCTCTCTCTGCCCTTCCCCTGCTCACACACATGTGCTCTCTCTCTCAAAAATACACATTTAAAAAAAATATATATATGTATATATGTGTGTGAGTGTGTGTGTGTGTGTGTGTGTGTGTGTGTGTGTGTGTATCTTGGAAATCACTGTGTATCAGGTCACAAAGACTTCCTTCATTCCTTTTTATAGCTGCATAGCACTCCATTATGTGGTTTGTGCCATAATTTATTCATCTATCTTCAATGATTGGGCATCTGGGTTGTTTTCAGTATTCAGCTATTTCATACCATGCCCTAGTGAATTACCTTGTGTACATGTTTTTTAGTATTCTTGAAAGTTTCTCAGATGAAAAGGGATTGTTTCATCAAGTGATAAATGCATATGTAATTAGACATTGCCAAATTCCCCTCCAAAAAAGTTGTATTATTTTGAACTCCCATTGGCAAAATGCTTTTTCCCTGACAGCCTTACCGATCAAGTATGTTGTTGAACTTTTGAATTTTGGCCAATTTGTTATATGAGAAATGGTAGCTCAGGGTAGTTTTAATTCCAGGTTTGGGGCAGAGAAAGTAAAAGATCCTGGGATATCTTGTTATGCCATAAAATAAGGAAGTTTTTAGAAATTAATGGGGATAGGTCTAAAGGATATATCCAATTTGAAAGGGCTCTTGTTGGCCAAATTTGGGACAATTTGAACATCAAAACCCATAATGACAGTAACTGTTTACAATACATTGAATTGAAAAAAAGGGAAAGCTATTCCTTAGAGAAGACTGCCAGCTAATATATATAGAAACAGAAAAATCAACATTTTGTAATTCTCTAAGAAATAATTTAGGCAAGGATCATCAACAGATCTAAAACTGGGTTCAACATTATTGGGGCACCTGGGTGGCTCAGTCGGTTAAGTGCTGACTCTTAATTTTGGCTCAGGTCATGAGTGGTTGGTGAGATTGAGGCCCCCATGGGGCTCCGTGCATTGAGCCTGCTTGGGATTCTCTCTCTCTCTGCCCCTCCCCTGCTCATGCTTGCTCGCTCTCTCTCTCAAAATAAATAAACTTAAAAAAAAAAAAAAAAGATTGTTGGGGAATAGGATGTTCACACAATCTCAAAGTATCAGCTCCCCAATTGGTTATAATTGATAAAAGGAACAATGTACTTTACAAGGAAAACATCTGGCAATTTTCTCCTTAACCAAGGGATCAACTTAAAGTCTCTAAAAGTGGAACAAACTGACATGAACTGTTTCCTGACATGAAGAGTATATAGTATTTCTGCAACAGTTGTTTGACTCAACCGAATCATGAGGAAGCAATCTGACAAAACCAGATTATGGATGGGACATACTATAGGGCAAGTGCACTAGACTCTTCAAAAACAGTCAATGTCAATTAAAAAAAAAAATTTAGAAGGTGGGGGATTTCTTATCAGAAACTATGCAGACCAGAAGAAAGTAGCATAACATTTTTTAAGTGCTAAAGAAATGTCAACCCCAAATCCTATATCCAGTGAACATAACCTTTAAACATGAAAGGAAACCAAGACATTCTTAGAAAGAAAGTGAAGAGAATTAGTTGCCAGCAGACCTACCCTAGAAGAGCTAAAGGAATTTAAACAAAAAGGATATGATAAAATAAAGACTCTATATGCCAGTGAGAAATGAACATAGTAGATAAAAGTATGGGGAAATAGAACAGGCTTTCCTTTTCTTGAGTTTTCTACATTATGTTTGATGACTAAAACAAAAATTATAACACTGTCTGATGTAGCCCTAAAAAACAACAACAAAAAAAACCCACCAAAAACATAGAGAACTAGGGGATTGTTCTAGATTGTTTTAGATTACATTTGCTAGGTAAGCAAATGTAATATATCAAGGGAAAAAACAATTTTATAAAAGACATTTTTGGTACAATTGAGAAAATGTAAATATGGACTGTTTGGAACATTATTATATTCATGTTAGTTTTCCTAGATATGATAACGAAATTGTGGTTATGCAGGAGAATGTTTGTATTTTTAGAAGATTTATGCTAAAGTATTTAGGGGTGAAGTATCATGATGTTGAAACTTTCTTTCAAATTATTCAGCTAAAAAAAAGTGTGTGTGTGTGTGTGTGTACAGAGAGAAAGAGAGGAAGGAGAAATTAAATGAGGCAAAATGAATGAATCCAGGCAAAGGACATATGGGTACTCCATTCTTTCAACTTTTCCGCAGGTTTGAAAATTTCCAAAGTAAAGTTAAAATTATGCTATTAAGGGGACTGATTCTGAATATGCGTGTGCATGGTGGGTGCAAGTGCATGCATGCCTAAACATTACACACACCACACACATACACACATACATGCACCCCTAAACATTCTAGAAGGACAAGCTGTTGCCTTCAGAGAACAATGTAGTTAGAATCTAAGTTAAAGACCAGATGCCAGTCTAAAAACTTAAAGAAAACCAGAACATTCCTAAAGGATCCTCACCTGCCATATTTACAGCCTGTGTAAAAATATCATCCTGGGCGCTTCGTGTCCTGTTGTCCTCTTTAATGAACTCCAGGTATGGCACCGCCTCACTCAAGGTGGTGGGGGTCAGCAAGACATCCACTCCAGAGTTAAAAACATTCACAAAATCATTAGCAATGAGCCGTCTCACTTTCTGTGCTTTGATGAAATAATTTGCATAGTTTCTGTGGAAAAAGAATAGATGATATTTTAAGGATTTTTTTTTGTTATTTCTTTGAATCAATTTTCATGTATAAGGTTCGTTAAACAGTGACTGGATTCTTGACCTTTATAAGCAGGCACCACTGAGATCCCTAACAACACACAAAAATGATTTTTGTTCAAGTGTGCTGTTATTCTAAAAATCTGTATCAGGAGCTTAATCAGAATTCACTGCTAGATACAATTCTACACATCTAATCACAAAATATTAACACTTCCATGGACATCATTAAACCAGAACATTTATTTTTAGGTGAAAAAAAAAAAAATCAAGTGCGTAGCAGTCAGATGACTTTTCCAAAGATCACATGGATTGGTGGTGGTAAAGGAAAGACCAGAACTTAGGTCTTTGGAGGCTTATTTGAATTTTCCCTTCATTAAAATGTCTTATTTCACCTGTAGTATAATGATAACTGATTATTATAAGAATTTGAAATTTTTCAAAATTCTAATATGCCATCATAATTAGACACAAGGAGACAGGCTCTGGAAAGATAAACTGGAGTGTCTGCAATTCTGTATTTTATGGATAGGAACACCCCCCAGAATGGGAATCTGAAATTCATGAAAAGATGCTTACTCTACTGAAAAGATTAAGAATTAGCCAGCTACAAAAGTGACTATTAGTCAATCATGCAAAGAAAGGGAAAAATAAAGCACTCTTTAGACCCTCCTGAAGTGAATTAAGAAAGGCTGGCAAAAGTACCATTTTTTTTTTTTTAATTTTTTTTTTCAACATTTTTTATTTATTTTTGGGACAGAGAGAGACAGAGCATGAACGGGGGAGGGGCAGAGAGAGAGGGAGACACAGAATCGGAAACAGGCTCCAGGCTCCGAGCCATCAGCCCAGAGCCTGACGCGGGGCTCGAACTCACGGACCGCGAGATCGTGACCTGGCTGAAGTCGGACGCTTAACCGACTGCGCCACCCAGGCGCCCCAAAAGTACCATTTTTAAACTTTAGTTTTCTCACCTGTAAAAATGTATACAACTACTCCAGTCTTACTGAGGACCAAATACAATAAAGACAAAAATGTGCTACAAGAATCCTATAGGGGCACCTGGGTGGCTCAGTCAGTTGAGCATGCGACTTCGGCTCAGGTCATAATCTCACAGTTGGTGGGTTTGAGCCCCACGTTGGGCTCTGTACTGACAGCTCATAGCCTGGAGCCTGCTTCAGATTCTATGTCTCTCTCTCTCTCTCTCTCTCTCTGCCCCTCCCCTGCTCACACTCTGTCTCTCAAAAATAAATAAAAATGTTAAAAAAAATTTTTAAAAAACCAATCCTATAGAAATATCAAATGCCCTTACTATCATTGGACCACAGGGTCTATAGGGAGATAAATGCAAGTATCACCTATAATTTGTACAATAATAACACTTGATGGCTTAAATAATGTCATTAATAGCATCCCCCAAACCTCAATTTTATAAAACATTTTTTGTTTTCTATTAAACTTTTTCCTACTTTAAATATGGTTCAAAAGCAGAACTTCTGCTTCCATTAATGATAGAGTAACAGGGATACAATTTACCCTGCCATAATAAACAATTAGAAAACTAGGCAAGGGGCACCTGGGTGGCTCAGTTGGTTAGCATCTGACTTCAGCTCACGTCATGATCTCACGGTCCATGAGTTCTAGCCCCGCGTCGGGCTCTGTGCTGACAGCTCAGAGCCTGGAGCCTGCTTCGGATTCTGTGTCTCACTCTCTCTCTGCCCCTCCCCCACTCATGCTCTGTCTCTGTCTCTCTCTCTCTCTCAAAAATAAATAAACATTAAAAAAAACCACAAGTTTTTAAAAATTGAGGATCCCAACATTTGTGGGGGGGGATTATATTTATAAATATTAGGGTCTAGAAATAGACCCTAATCCACTTTCAACTCAGGTCATGATCTCACGGCTCATGAATTTGAACCCTGTGTGGGGTTCTGTGCTGACAGCTCAGAGCCTGGAGCTGGCTTCGGATTCTGTGTCTCCCTCTCTCTCTCTGCCCCTCCCCTGCTCATGCTCTGTGTCTATCAAAAAATGAATAAACGTTAAAAAAAAATTAAAAAAGAAAGAAAACTAGGCAAAATAAAGCAACCATTTTCAGATACTACACAACAGGCATTCAAGAGAGGGAGTTCAGAACTGCCTGGAGGCAGTTTCCAGGCTTCAGCTCAAACGGGAGGAACCTATGCAAGTTTCAGGGGGCAGTTGTCAGAAAGTTAGAGACCAAGATTGGAAGTTCAGGGAGGCCAAGACAACTGGAACGTGTAGGGAAGAGTACTGAATAGGAAAAGTAGCACACAGAGAGGGCTCAAGAGATCTGCAGTGAGCCCTCCAGTCTTTGGCTGAGTACTGATCTGTGCTTGTAGGAGATGAAATTCTCAAGCTGGGGAAAGAACCACTGAAAAATCAAACAATTCCAAGAGCTCATATAGGGCTAGAAATAGTGTGTGTTCCTAAGAGCCAAAGTGGAAAGACTTCATAATACATGAGGCATCTGGCAGAAGCTTCAAGGGTATTGCCTACAGTAGAGGTAAATTAACCTAAACTAAAGGCCATTTTGGACTCATCCTAGCAAAGCATTTTTAAAAGGAAGTCCTGAAAGGATCCAACAGATTCGAAATAACTACATCCCAGAACAAAGCCCAACACTGTTTAAAGGAATACAACAAAAATCCAGCAAATGACAAGGTAAAAGTCACAATGCCCAGTCATGCTAAAAAGCAGAAAATAAGACCCAAAAACTAGGGGGTAAAAAGCAATCAATATAAAGACATCCAGAAATGACAGAAATGTTGGAATTAGCAGACGAGAACATTAAAGCAGCTACTGTAAATATGTTCATATGTTCAAGAAGATAGAAGAAAACATGAAATGATGAAGGAATTGAAGAAATAAAACCTACTTGGAAGTTCTAGGAATGAAAAATACAAAATATAAAAACAACAC
>NW_026057580.1:65123223-65140129 GCF_023721935.1 Panthera uncia | reverse complement strand
CGAGCCCCGCGTCAGGCTCTGGGCTGATGGCTCGGAGCCTGACGCGGGGCTCGAACTCACGGACCGCGAGATCGTGACCTGGCTGAAGTCGGACGCTTAACCGACTGCGCCACCCAGGCGCCCCAAGTTTCTGTTATTTTAATTCAAGCTTTTCACCTTAGGCAGCTTTCTAATAGTATCTAAACAAAGGAGTGTGTGTCTCATTGGTCAAAGTGGCAAAAATGATAAATGTAATTTCAGTCTGTTTACTTTGAAATCAGAATATGATGGTTGACAGCATTCTGCAGTTAAAAAAATCTAAAGACTACAGTATTTCTCCTTCTTTGTATATGAAACTGTTAAAGATGAAAAGATTGTTGTGAGAGTAGAGTGTAAGTTGTTTTCCAACAGTTTCTAATTGAATTGAAAATGGCAGCAAGTATTGGGGATATCTGTAGGAGGAAGAAAATTGTTTTGTCTAATTGATAATTGTTCTTTTTTTAATGTATTTTGCCCTAATTTTTCACCCAAAAGAAACTCATGTAGTAATTATGATTATGTTTTTGAAAAGTGTTGGTTGACAGGCATATATACATTTTAAACAAAAACTACAGTTGAAAATCATGTAGCATAATCTAGATTTTGCTCTTTAAATACATACATACTTAAGCATAAGTTAATACATATGGGAAGAAAATATACAAAAACATGGTTAGTCTTAGAATTATAGGTGAGAATGGCAGTGACAGTATGGTTTTAGTTCACGTGTTGTGGTTGTAAATTAAGCTTGAATATTTTTAATTGCTTTGGTTTATAATAATGATAACATTTTAAAGATCCTGGATAAAATGAGGTAAAAATACATAGCCTGAGGGCCAGTATACCTCTTTCCTAGACATTCTCAAAACTCAGGTGAGTGATATAACAGGATTGTTAGCATGGCCTGAAAAGTCCACTCATGTTGAAGTGGATGTGTGATAAGGATAGGTGAATGGGAATATACTTTGTTTTGTTTTGTTTTGTTTTATTATTTTTTTAAAGATTTTATTTTTAAGTAATCCCTATACCCAGTGTAGGTCTTGAACTACAACCCTGAGATCAAGAGTCGCATGCTCCATGGACTGAGCCAGCCAGGCATCCCTACACTTTTCTTTTTATAACATTCATTCCTTATTTCTTAGAAACTAGATTTTAAATTATCTATTTCTACCACATTTATAAACTAAATTATTATTCAAAGAGTCTTTGCCATTGGAAAAGAATATTAATGTTAAATATATTCCTGTTTATTTCTGCATTTTGATTTATTACCTCTGCATAAATCTCCTTTCAGCCTACATCCCATATCTATGTCAGAGAATTATATATTTTGCAGGGAATATAAGGAAGGAAATTTGTTGGAAACTAGGCAGTCTTTCATTCTGTTGCTGTTGTATTCATTTAAACTGTTGCTTTTCGTTTAGATTAATATGAAAACATAATACTAATTTGCATTCATATTTTGTGACTTGTTACAAAAATCATGCAATTAGGCATATGGTCATAAATCTGAGTGGACTGTAAACATTACAGAGCAGTCCTTTTATGTTTCCTTAGTAAGCTTTCTCTATTCTTCTCCTCTATTTCTCTGAGGCCTGACCTTATTTTTCACTCTTAAGAGGTGACCTCACTTCTTGATTTCTTAACCTTCTGTCACCAACTCTCCTAAACATATCTGCATTCACACATACTGACTTCTCCTTCTTGTTTTAATGGAAGAGGTGTTCTTCCTCCTAGGCAAGCCCTAGCCTTCTATCTGCTCTGGATCCCATCTGTAGTCTTCTCAGGAAGCTGGTGGTTTCTGATATTCTCCTACCTCTACCCCTGCCTTCTCTCTTTATTTTACTTTCAACTTCTACCTACTAGCTCCTTTTTTTGCAGCATTTATATTATGTTAAATCCTTCCTATCCTGAAACCACCTTCTGTTGACCCCATCTCTCTTTCAACCTTTTGCTTTCCCTTCACAGCTAGACTTAGGAAAAAGGTGGTCTGTACTCATTGTCTCCTTCCCACCTTCCACTTATCTTACTGTAATCACATTTTCGCACTACTCCAACAGAATTGTTCTTGATAAAGTCACTGATGCCATCTTTTTTGTCAAACCTAGAGTCTGTTTTTGAATTTTCATTTGCTTGATCTCTCAGTGGTGTTTGCTATTGATTTGGATGTTTTCTCCACTTTGTGACATTGTTCTCTCTTGCTGTGCAGTGCCTCATAATCCTGGTTTTGCTTCTACTATTCTGGTTTGTTTGTTTGTTTGTTTGTTTGTTTTTGGGCCTCCTTTGCCAGATCTTTCTCCTTTGCTTCTTCCTTAATGTTGGCATACCTTGGAACTTTGCTTTTTTTTTCCCCCCTCCACTTCACTCTTTCCCCCCTGGAGCCACCATTTTAATCTCTTGTTGAGCATTTTCATCTTGACAACTCCCAAGATTTTTCTCCTGAGTTCTGTTCCTATATGTCTGTCTGCTGTATATCCTCACTGAGATGTCTTGAAGACACTCAAACTTCGAGTGTTTGAAACTGGACTCATCATCATTTCTTCCAGATAGCCTGGTCATCTGCCGTACTCCCTTCCTATTTGTGCAAGTAGATCTGTCACCCAGCTAATTAATTATTCTCACCAGTAATTAAGAAAGGACTCATCCTTTGTTGCTTCATTCTCTCATATCCCTGACATTCAGTTAGTAACTTAATCCTCTGATTTTACATCTCAAATATCTCTGAAATTTAGCCAGTTTCTTCCATACCCATTGCTACAGCCTAGTTAGGACTACAATTTATTTTTTTTCTTTTTTAAGTTTATTTAAATTCCAGTTAGTTAACATATAGTATAATATTAGCTTCAGTAGTAGAATTTTGTGATGCATCACTTAACATACTACACCCAGTACTCATCACAAGTGCCCTGCTTAATCCCCATCACCCAGTTAACCCATCCCCCCTGTCCACTCTCCCTCCAGCAACCCTCAGTTTGTTCTCTACAGTTAAGAGTCTGTTTTATGATTTGCCTCTCTCTTTTTTCCCCTCATGTTCATCTGTTTCATTTCTTAAATTCCACATAATGAGTGAAATCATATGCTATTTGTCTTTTTCTGATGGACTTATTTCGCTTAGCATAATACATTCAAGCTCAATCCACGTTGTTGCAGACGGCTAGTTTCATTCTTTTTTGTGGCCGAGTAATAGTCCATTGTGTATGTATACCACATCTTTTTTATCTAGTCATCAGTTGATGGACATTTGGGTTCTTTACATACCTTGCTATTGTTGATAGCGCTGCTGTAGATATCAGGGTGCATGTGTCCCTTCGAATCAGTATTTTTGTAACTTTTGGGTAAATACCTGGTAGTGAAATTGCTGGGTTGCAGGGTAGTTCTATTTTTAACTTTTTGAGAACCCTCCATACTGTTTTCCAGAGTGACTGTACCAGTTTGCATTTCCACCAACAGTGTAAGTGTATTCTCCTTTTTCTGCATTCTTGCCAACACTTGTTGTTTCCTGTGTTGTTAATTTTACCTATTCTGACAGATGTGAGGTGATCTCTTATTGTAGTTTTGATTTGTATTTCCCTGATGATGTGATGTTGAGCATCTTTTCATGTGTCTGTTGGCCATCTGGATGTCTTCTTTGAAAAAATGTCTATTCATGTCTTCTGTACATTTTTTAAGTAGGTTATTTGTATTTTGGGTATTGAGTTTGATGAGTTCGTTATAGTTTTTGGATACTAACCCTTTATCAGTTACGTCATTTGCAAATATCTTTTCGCATTCCAAAGGTTGCCTCTTAGTCTTGTTGTTTCCTTCACTGTACAGAAGCTTTTTATTTTGATGAATGAAGTCCCAAAAGTTTATTTTTGCTTTTGTTTCCCTTACCTCAGGAGACATATCTAGTAAGAATTTGCTATGGCTGACATCAGAGAGGTTGCTGCCTGTGTTCTCTAGGATTTTGATGGTTTCTTGTCTCACGTTTAGGTCTTTCATTCATTTTGATAATGAGTTTTTAAAAAATGGTTATTTATTTATTTTTGAGAGAGAGAGTGCACAAGCAGGGGAGGGGCAGAGAGAGAGGGAGACACAGAATCCGAAGCAAGGCTCCAGGCTCTGAGCTGTCAGTGCAGAGCCCAACGCGGGGCTCGAACTCAAGAACCATGAATTCATGAGTCAAGCTGAAGTTGGACGCTTAACCTTAGACTGAGCCACCCAGGTGCCCCTTTCATTCATTTTGAATTTATTTTCATGTGTGGTGTAAGAAAGTGGTCCAGTTTCATCCTTCTGCATGTCACTACCCAGTTTTCTCCGCACCATTTGGTGAAGAGACAGTCTTTTTTTCCCATTGTATATTCTTTCCTGCTTCTAAAAGATTAGTTGACCCTATAGTTGTGGGTCCGTTTCTGGGTTTTCTATTCTGTTCCACTGATCTGTGAGTCTGTTTTGGTGCCAATGCTGTACCATCTTGATCACTATTGCTTTGTAATACAAGTTGAAGTCTGGAATCATGATGCCTCTGGCTTTTATTTTCTTTTTCAAGATTGCTTTGGCTATTCTGGGTCTTTTGTGGTTCCATTTAAATTTTAGGATTGTTCTAGCTCTGTGAAAAATGTGGTGGTATTTTGATAGGGATTGCATTAAATGTGTAGATTGCTTTGGGTAGTATAGACATTTTAACAGTGTTCTTCCATTCCATGAGCTTGGGATGCTTTTCCATTTCTTTGTGTCTTCAATTTCTTTCACAAGTGTTCTATAGTTTTCACAGTACAGATCTTTTACCTCTGGTTAGATTTATTCCTAGGTGTCTTGTGGTTTTTGATGCAGTTGCAAATGGGATCGATTCCTTGATTTCTCTTTCTGCTGCTTCATTATTGGTGTATAGAAAAGCCACAGATTTCTGTACGTTGATTTTATATACTGCGACTTCACTGAATTCGTGTATCAGTTCTAGCAATTTTTTGGTGGAGTCTTTCAGGTTTTTACATAGAGTGTCATGTTGTCTGCAAATAGTGAAAGTTTGATTTCTTCCTTAATGGTTTGGATGCCTTTTATTTCTTTTTGTTTTCTGATTGCTGAGGCTAAGACTTCAAGGACTGTGTTAAATAACAATTGTGAGAGTGGACATCCCTGTCTAGTTCCTGACCGTAGAGGAAAAGCTCTCAGTTTTTCTCCATTGAGGATGATATTAGCTGTGGGTTTTTCATATATGGCCTTTATGATGTTGAGATATGTTCCCTATATCTCTACTTTGTTGAGGATTTTTATTAAGAATGGTTGCTGTCCTTTGTCAGATGCTTTTTCTGCATCTAAGGAGAAGATCGTGTGGTTCTTACCCTTTCTTTTATTAATGTGGTGTATCACGATTGATTTGTGAATATCGAACCACCCTTGCAGCCCAGGAATAAATCCCATTCGATTATGGTGAGTGATTCTTTTAATGTACTGTTGGATTCGATTTGTTGAGAACAGACCACCATTTAAAAACTGATGGGATTTGATAATACTAATTTCCCTGTTTCATTCTTGCCCTCTTTCCATTTTTCAGTTTTTAGTTGGAATAAAACCTTTAGTAGCCTTTCCTCATCTTAAGATCCTTCCTGTAGTTTATCTGGTCCCTTCCTTATTCAGTACTCTGCTGTCTCAACCCTCTCTATTCCTGTCATATTCAACTTCTTATGGTTCCTCCAGCGTGCCAATCTTTGTCTTCTCATATACACTTTATGGCTTCTTGTATTTCCTCTGTCTGGAATAAGCAGCAGTATCTCCTACTCCTACTCACAGCCAAACATTCACAGCACTCATGTTTGGTTCACTCCTGTTTACCTTCTGGCTGTTGCCTAAACATAGTTTCCTGTCATGGTTTCCCATAAGCCCCTAGATGAGGTTAAATTCCTTTGCTACTTTGTCTTGTAGCACTCTTTCCTTCCTCCTTGCATTCATCACATTAGTAATTTTGTTTTTGCTGACCATCTATCTAGCCTGTTAGTGCTGTGGGAGGAACTCTTGTCTCATTCAGTGCTCTCTCTTCATTGTCTGGTGTGATGCCTCATGCATTGAAATGGAACAGAATTCTAGTATATTTTAATTCTACTTTTGTTCTAGGTAAATAAGCCTCTAATTTTATAATTGAAAATTGTTGGACAAAATAGGATTTGGCACAAATAAATAATATTGCAACTACCTTTTTCAAAAACATAAGTAATCTGTACAGCTATTCCTGTACTCCTTGCAAGCTGTATAGAAAAAAAATGAATCACTTGTGTAATACTCACTGAGTACTTGATAGTGCTACTTGAGGAATAAGAGAATGGATTGATGCCATGTAGCTGACAGTTTCCCTAGAGAGGGATAATCCTTTTCATATTAAAAGAAGTGAACCTCAAAGACATTAATTAAAGTGAAATAAGCCAGACGTAAAAGGACAAATATTTTATGGTTCCACTTAGGCAAGGTACCTAGAATAGTCCAATTCAAAGAAACAAGTTAGGAAAGTGATTCCCAAGGGCCCAGGGAAGAGAAGAATAGGGGAGTTACTGTTTCATTGGTACAGAATTTGAGTTTGGGCTGATGAAAAATTCTTAAGATGGAGAGTGGTGATGGTTGCACAACAGTGTGAATGTATTTAATGCCAATGAACTATACACTGAAAAATGGCTAAAATGGCAAATTTTATGCAAGATATATTTTACCACAATTAAAATAAAAGTAAACCAATGAAATACACTTAAGAAAATCAGTGAATGGTACAGTCTGGATATAGAAGACAGGATTATGTTATTTTACTGTGGTTTTTTTTTCTTCATTTTTTTAAATGTTTATTTTTGAAAAAGAGAGAGAGAGAGACACACACAGAGTACGAGTGCAGGAGGGGGAAAGAGAGAGGGAGACAGAGAACCTGAAGCAGGCTTCAGGTTTTGAGCTGTCAGCACAGAGCCCAACACGGGGCTCGAACCCGTGAACCGTGAGATCACGACCCGGGCCGAAGTTGGACGCTTAACCAACTAGTCACCCAGGCGCCCCTTTATTTTTACTTACTTAAATATTTACCAGATAAGTTGTATCTGTACTTACTCTAATATAGCCATTCTCAAATCTTAGTGTCATTTTTTAGTGCTGCTGTAGATATTTATACTAGTTACAGATTACTCCCACAGACCAATTTAGAAAAGAAGATTCCAAATACATTTCGGTATAGATTCTGTCTTAAGAATGGGAATTCTTTATTAATTATCATTTTGGCTTTTTGTTACTTAACCTTTGGGATCTGTGTTTCATTCAGCAAATATATATAGTGTGCCTATTGTATAAAGCAGGCACTATTTTGGGCATTTGGAATGTAGCAGTGGACAGAACGAAAATCCCTGTATTATTGGAGCTTACATTCTAATACTCCTCATTCCTTATGTAAAGAAGTTTTCATTTCATGAAAATCATTTGTGAATTTTTCAGTAACTTTGAACCCTAGACATGTGGTACGACACCCCAAAATCAGGAGATGATATCCGTGCTCATTAGTCCTGATGTGTTTTCTTTTCTTATAATATCCATAGGCTAATATTCTCTACAGAATAGATTATTATTTAATTACAACAGACATTTTAAATTAAAAGTTTCGGATTTACTAGTATAAAGCTTATTAGACTAATAGATTACAGTTGATTCTTACACAGGTTTGAACTGTGTGGGTCCACTTATATGCTGATCTGTTTTACAGTTCAGTGTTGTAAATGTATTTTCTTTTCCTTATGATTTTAATAACATTTTCTTAGCTTTCCTTATTTATTATAAGACTATATAATACATATAACATACAAAATATCTGTTATTGGTAAGGCTTCCAGTCAAGAGACCATTAGTAGTTTAAGTTTTTGAGGAGACAAAAGTTATACATGGATTTTGAACCATGTGGGGGTTGACACCCCTAACTCCCACGTTGTTCAAGGGTCAATTCTGTACTTATTTATTTAAAAAAAAGGCTAATTTATTATGCTATTTTAATTTCTTAGAGATGCCCACATTACATTTGTATTTGATTCTGTGATTTCTGATTTTAATGAATCTTTTCTTTGCCATTTCTTTAATAGAATATGATTCTGCAAGTTGTTTAAACTGCATATAAAATAGACTTGATAATTTCCTGTAAAACAACTAGTGTTTTTTCTTACATACTGTATTCATTTCCTTTTTCTTTTCTTCCCTAATCCACATTCTAGTTGTTTCTTTATAAAAGAGGAACTTAACATTTTGTTGAATCCACATTGCTATCCAAAAGCTTAGTTCTAGTATCAACAAGTACCTTCCGTTCCGTCCTGGAGCATGCCAGCTACCTCCTACCCCCTGTACCCTGTTGTCCCTAGGACCACTGTCATATTCTCTTACCCAGTTGGGGCTTGTTATCTTGATTTTCTGTGATTAAATATTAGTTCCCTTAACCAGAGTATTTCTCTTTGTATGTATTCCCCAGCCCAGTAGTTCTACTTGATTTACTAACCAAAAGACAACTTTTTCACTTAATTAATTAATTAATTAATTAATTTGTTTTCTTGAGAGAGAGTGTGTACATGTGCTCACAAGCAGGGGAGAGGCAGAGGAAGAGGAAGAGAGAGAATCTTAAGCAGGCTCCACATCTCCTGAGGTTGAGATCATGACCTTAGCCAAAATCGAGAGTCAGATGCTTAACTGACTGAGCCACCTGGGCACCCCCAAAAGACATAACTGAATAAACAGCATGAAAAATGCTGCAGAATTAGCCTGTCAAAAGCAGCTGAAAGAGAATAACAATACAATTTTACCAGCAAAAGACAGAAGCTTAGAAAGTAAGAAATGAGTAGAGTATCTACTACAAAGGAGGGAAAAACATAAATTTTTGCCACTTTACTCCTTTAATAAATTTTTTTTTTAACATTTATTCCTTTTTTGAGAGACAGAGTGTGAGTGGGGGAAGGACAGAGAGAGAGGGAGACACAAAATCCAAAGCAGGCTCCAGGCTCCAAGCTGTCAGCATAGAGTAGGATGCAGGGCTCAAACTCACAAACCATGAGATCATGACCTGAGCTGAAGTTGGATGCTTAATGACTGAGCCACCCAGGCGCCCCAGCCACTTTCCTCCTTTTATCCACTTGTGTGTTCTTCTTTATAAAAATTCTAACCAATTTTCTTACATACTCTCATGTTTTCTTTCTGAGTATCTTTGGTGGGGGAAAAACAATCATGGCCATTATAACTATGCTGGTTGAAGGTTTACCTAGCCCAATATTCCCTCCCAGACTTTTCTTTCTCCAAAGTCCAAGTAGCCCCAGGCTCTGTGAAGACAGGATTGAAGGAGTTGATGGACAGTGGCAGGATCACCAGTCTACCGGCATTACATCTTAAGCTTGTGTCTTATTGCACTTCAAAGCTTTAGGGGTGCCTGGGTGGCTCAGTTGGTTAAGCATTGGACTTTGGCTCAGGTCATGATCCCATGGGTTCCTGGGTTCGTGCCCTGCATCGTGCTCTGTGCTGACAGCTCAGAACTTGGAGCCTGCTTCAGATTCTGTCTCCCCCTCTCTCTCTGCCCCTCCCCTGATTGCATGCTCTCTCTCTCTCTTTCTCTCTCTCTCTCTCTGTCTCTCAAAAATAAACATTAAAAAAAATTAAAGATTTAAATGTGTAGCTCAATAATCATCTTTAACTTATTTTTCTCCTTCAGTTTTTTGATTAGTAGTAACCAAAATCTGTCTGACTGATTTCCAGACCTTTCTCACTTTTCCATTCCTTCATGCCCATCTCCTCATGTGATGTTTCCTTAACAGATTTCCAGTCTATAATCTTACCTTCTTTAAGTCTTTTATGTACAAACTGCTAGAATATTCCTCAAATACTGTTTCTCATTGTGCCATCCTTTTATTCATGCTATCATAGTGGGCCCCTCTTGTTCATTAAATGACCTTCTATTTGACCTTTAAAGGCCTGTCTGTTGCTGCAACGAAGTATTTTTGTAAGTACTTCTTATGAATTTTTTTTTTTTTTGCCTTTATTTTAGCCTCATATAGAAGAGGACAGATTATATCTTTGTCTTGGTGTTCTTCATTGCGAGTAACCTAATACACAGTAGATTGTCAAAACATGATGGACAAATTGAGAAGTCCTGATTGATAAGTCAAGATATACATTAGGACTGAGTTGATTATCTTCTCAGAACAGTTTAATTAACTCAGGTGAATCATATTAATTTTTAAGTTAAATTTAATAGAAGTAAGAAGCATCCTAAATAGCATGACATCTGATTACATTGTATTTTTATTTGGAGAAAAGTATTACAGAAAGATTGTATGTAGATTGATTTGTGTTGTTTGTTCTAGGTACTTATACTATAAGCTGTACTTTAAGTAATGACAAGAAATTTTAAAAGTTATTAACCGTTAGCCTATAAAGGGTTTGCTATAAAAAGCAGTTGACTTTGTGTGGAATATTCAAAATAATGCAAAGAACGTGGCTGTTTTTCCTTAAGATTCAAAAACCTATTTAGTATATACATTTTAAAAAAAATAGTAAATAAATACGGTTTTACAAATTTTCATTTCAGTTGCTTTTGCCAAGAGTAAGTTATTTGACGTTGGTAACTGACAAAGTGAAAAAGCACTTTCAGAAGGTTATGAGACAAGAAGACATTAGTGAGATATGGTTTGAATATGAAGGCACACCACTGAAATGGTGAGTGAATTTTTCTGCATTTTTAAGCATTGAGTATATGCTAGCTTTAAGAAGGTATAGTGCCCTCTAGCAATTTTAAAAAAGGTATATAAAGAAATAAATCACTAGCCTAGCTCATATAATACAGTGCATTTTATTCAAATATTTTACTGAAAATATTTCTTCCTTCTGTTGGATGCATGGGAGACTGGACACATTTGTATATATTTTCAACAGTAGATTTTTCTATAGCATAATAGTAGTGTATTTGGTTATGCGGTTGTTGGTTTTTTTTTTTTTTTTCCTTTCTTCAGATACATTTAAGACTCCCCTAAGAATGTCACTCTGTGACAGTATTCAATTTTGGTTCTATTTCCAAAGTTTTTATAATAGATCTTTATATGCACATGATTACCTAAAATGGCATCTTTCCAACTGATTGCCACATTTAGTTGATCACTGTGCCAATATGCACATTTTATCTAGCCTTGGTTTAGTATTTAAAATATATTGATTTTCTTTTTATGTGAAAAATAATTTTGATATTATATCATTCTGAAGAAACATATTGAAAATCCTAAATCTGGGCTTATCCATGTACAGATGATGTATTTTGTGCTTCCTCTGTTACTGTAGGGAGTTTTGTAAATTGTGCTTCCAAAAATATTTAATGAAACTGGAGAAATTATGGAGAGGCATATAAAAAAAAGGTTCAAGGTATGCTGGGATATAGGTGTTGAAATGCTGCCATATGAATGTAGTTGAATGAAAAGATAATAGACTGAGTCAAGACTCGAAGGAAATATGAAACGTATAAATAGGTTAAAAGTAGACTTGGATTCTGAATCTCAGAGTATTAAAATGAAGAGTTTAAAAAGAGTCTTATAAAAGAGGAAGCTAGTAGATGTTTAATAAGTGCAGATGACTTAAATACAAGCATTACTTAGAAATAAGGAGTGAACTTTTGGAACTTACCTTGTGTTGATGAATTCCCACGAGTGAATAGATTTCTCATGATGGTTTAGAAACCTACAAGGTGACTTTGTATTGGGTTATGGGTCACGTCTCCAACTTTTTGAGGCAATTCTGGGAAAGGATGACACAGTTCTTTATAGCATTCATTTTTTAGTAAAAACCGTACTGATGAGCTTCATAGTCATATATCAGACTCATTATGACTCTTGACTAGTTCTAGATCTCAGCACAGATAAGTCCATGTTTTCTGTTTCTTTTTATTTCTCAGAATTGGAGGTTTTGGAATGGGAAGGTGGCTTAAAAGAAGTGTAAGAGGAGCAAGGATCAGGAGAGTAGAGGGAAAGGAAGGAGGGGGAAAGATTGTGGCTGAGTAGCAATAGGATATATCTATATTCTTGGCAGTTCTATCTGTATTATAGTTGGGTATTGAAGTTACATTGCTTTATGTGTATTAGTTGCATACACATTATTGTAAGAATCCATGTGACTGACACTAGGCTTTTCAATTTTATCATTGTAAAGTAGGGCTTCTCAACAACAGCCCTGTTGGCATTTTGACCCAGATAATTTTTTGTTGTGGAAGGGCTATCCTATACATTGTGGGATTTTTAGCAGCAGCCTTGACCTCTGCCTACCAGTGCTAGTAATATTCCCTCTAGTCATGATTATAAAAAATGTTGCCAAATGTCCTGGGGTGGAGGGGTACAAAACCACCCCTAAATGAGAAACTCTGAAAATGATGGGAAACCTCAATTTAACTTTTATAAGTAAATGAGTGCTTAGTCATCATCCTTCAGCTGCTTTTTAATCCATCCTGTATGGTGGTGGTTTTTGTATTTGATAGGATTTGTATTCTACACATTTGTATTCTGTATCAGTAAACAATGTTTGGACCCATTTCTCCCTGTTACTATGGAGTAATGATCTTGGCTTAAATATATCATGTCCTTACTTTGTCAGGATTTATCCCTTCTGAAAGTCTTTTATTAAAGAGTAAAATTAAAATTAGTTTTACTTTTAGAGAGCTTATATGAAAGTAACTGTGGTCACATATCTTCATTGTAGGTTTTGGGGTGATAACTTTTTATTATGCGTGATGTCACTCTCATAGTTATATGTCTTGTTGTAAGCTCATTGTGTTTAATGGCTTTTGTTAAAACTCTGCCTTTAGTGAAGTAGTCCCCCTTTATCCTGCGGTTTTGCTTCCGTAGTTTCACTTACCCTCAGTCAGCCGTGGTCTGGAAGCAGGTGATCTCCTCTGACGTATTGTCGGAAGGTGGTCAGTAGTAGCCTTACGCTGTGCCATAATGCATATGTCATTCACCTCACTTCATCTCATCACGTAGGCATTTTATCATCTCACATCATCACAAGAAGAGTGGTGAGTACAGCACAGTAAGATATTTTGATGGACCACTTCATGTAACTTTTATTATAACTTATTGTAATTGTTCTATTATGTTGTTGTTAGTCCCTTACTGTGCCTAATTTATAAATGAAACTTTATCATAGGTACATATAGGAAAAAATGTAAAATGTGTTGAGTTTGGTACTATCTGTGGTTTCAGGCACCTGCTGGGGCAGTCTCGGAATATATCCCCTACAGATATTGGGGGACTAACTACCATATTGTTAGGTACTCCATGTATTTGAGGAAGCAATAGCTTCCAGAGGTGTGAATGTAACCTAGGACCTCTGGGCTAAGTCTTGACCTTTTTCTCTTTTTCCTCCTAACTATTGCAGTTTTCTTCCACATTAAAGGAGTTATCTTCCCTGTGTTAAAGGAGTCATAGGCTATCAATGTCTGGCATTTAAGCAGTGGGCTTCATATAGGATAATCATGTAGGGAAGCAGCTACCACTGCAAGTGTCTTAAAGAGTAGAAGAACATGTATTTGAGTAGGATGATAACATCTTTCTTATACCTGATTCTTTGGAGTTTTAAATAAAGTCAAGTGAGAAAAAAATCAAACACAAGATAATTCATAAAAGAAGGAAGAAAGAGCATAAATTGATACTCTTTCTTGCTCTAGAAGTCCTATTCATATTTATTGTTATGATTGTTTAAATATCTGCACGAGATACTTCAGTATGGGCTTTGTACCTTAAGTAGCAGTACGTAAGAGGTGCTAAGTAAATGTTCACTGCATGAATGAATCTAAATTAAATTAGTCCCTTCTTTTTATTGAGAAAATGAGGCTCCAATCCATAAAATAACGTGCTCAAATGAGTGAGTAGAATCAGATTTTGAGTTCTCAGTTCAGGGCTCTTTCTACCACACCTGCTGATATTCTGTTTGCTAGTTTTTTTGTTTTTTTTTTTAATTCTGTATGTTCTCTCTGCATTGCTTATGTTAATTGTCCGTCTTAGAATAGAAAGATATTTAAGAGCAGTGGTATACACATAATGAATACTTAGGATATTGTTGATTTATAGAGAGAATCCGAGGGGTCTTTATTTGATTAGTGTTTTATCCTCTACAGTCCTTTGTTTTAAAAATTACATGGCAGGTGGAAAGTGCTGATCTAACTCAAATGTAAGGATCTTTTTTTTTTTTTTTTTAAGAGTGATTTGAGTTGATTAGTCAGCAGAGGGTGCTCTAACATTGCATTTTAAAAGGTGAAGTTTCTTTTTACCATAAATCAAGTGTCCAAAGTTTGTATTTGTTGCTTTTGTATTAGACTTATTTTAAGAGAACAGTTTCTGGTTCTTCAGAAGGATACTTTGTTTGTATACCCTAATATTGGTTAGATCTTAGGCCTTCAGTATAAGTTTTAGAAAAAGTTTTCCTTTCTTATTATCTTAGGTAAACTGACTTATTTTCGGGACTGATTGTTGAAAGTAAGAAGTTGAAACTACCTTTTGAATAAAAAAAAAAGCGGCACTGATTTTGATCTTAAACATAAACAGAATGACCCAGAATTTAATACTATATCTGTGTGGTTTCAGAAGTAAATTTTAACAAAATGACATCTTAATCATAAACACTGTGCAGGCTTTTCTCTCTTATGGATAGTCATTTTTCTAAGGTTTTGAACTTCTAAAATTTTATACATTATTTTGTAAACTTGAATTTTGAAATGTGGCTTACTTAGCATTTTAGACATTTAGTATCCCCTTGGTTATTTTTGTAATTTTTCATGCATAAGAATAGGTTTAGAAAGCTGTGAAACACAGTGCTAGTCTACAGTTGTTTGTTCCATAGATGAAGCAGGGCAAAATTTATTGTAATCATTAAATTACTTTGGTGTACATTTGAGTTGTGCCCTTTTTTATTCAATGAAATGTAATCCTGTTTCTAGTGAATCACTGTAACAGACTTATGAATAAGCTGCATTTATTTCAGTGACATGGAGTAGGATGACAGTTCTCTAGTATATGGGGAAGCTTTCTTTTGCTGCTGATGTTAGAAGACTGCTTTATTATCCCACTGCAGATGTTTAGACTACTGTGAGCACCCTTGGCTGACTTAGGAACATATCCGTTATTGCTATACATGTGGCCAGTATGTGTGTATGTATTTTAGCAGTAATGAAAGGGTGAAGAAGAAACAGCTTATGCAAAGAATAATGAAAATATTACTCATTTTGAGAAATTGAATTTAGAAAAGACTAGATCAGTTTAAGGAAGAGAAAGAAAATGAATAAAATGTGAAAAATAGACCTCACAGTAACTTCTGGCATAGTCAGTTGTTATGGGGCGGTAGATGGAACCTTTACTGTTGGCTCTCTTCTGGGATATATTCCAGGTTCATATCCTCACCGCTTCCTTTTCTGTTAAATTTAGGTTAGATTGGCAGGAGTAGCAACATAACAGATAAATGGCTACATTATGATTTACTTATAGTTATGGCTTATGTGGTTTCTGTGTTGTGGGTTAGCAGCCTCCTGACAAAACTATGTAGAATATCTATTTAGAGGAGTTGTACAAATTAGTGCTTTTGAAACCCTTGATGTAAATCAGATTATAGTGTAAGAGAAATTCAGTACCTTTAATTTTTGCCAGTTCTGTTTTTGGTTATAGATTTTCTTGCATATTAGTAAACTCATCAGAAATAAGCAGTCTTGGAACCAGTTAATTCAGATAGTATATTTGTTTGGAGTTGGTATCCTTGCATCAAAATCATTCTGACATAAACACCTGCTTTGAGCCGTATATAAGCTGTAGATGTTGACCGGACAGTATAAGGAAGTAAATAGTTTTTTTGGTGCAGTTTTATTTTTAAGGAGTGTTACAGGGTAGTTATTAGCTATACATTTAGAATGCTTTTATATTAATACTTTACATACATTTATATTTAAATATAAGTGTTAGGAACCATAATATTTAAATTTCATCCTAATATTTATCAGGATAAAGAGTCTTCATTTACCATCTGAGGAAGTGAACTTAGATACACAGACAGACATATGTTTAAGTCATTTTATAAATAACTTAGAGACGAATAAAGGAATAGTGAATGACAACTTTATTAGAGATTTTAAGGGGCGCCTGGGTGGCTCAGTCGGTTAAGTGGCCGACTTCGGCTCAGGTCATGATCTCGCGGTCCGTGAGTTCAAGCCCCGCGTCAGGCTTTGTGCTGACAGCTCAAAGCCTGGAGCCTGTTTCAGATTCTGTGTCTCCCTCTCTCTGACCCTCCCCCGTTCATGCTCTGTCTCTCTCTGTCTCAAAAATAAATAAATGTTAAAAAAAAATTTTTTTAAGAAGTATTTAAATACAGCAAATTCAGATTTTCACTCTGTATTTTCCTGGTTTTGAAGGTACAGATACCTGAAATGGGCAGTGTCTTCTGAATGCAACTAACTACTCATTTGTTGTCATGTAAATAGACCTCTAAGAGGTTCTGGCTTATTGGTACTTTACAGCAATGCTTAAAGAAGTTTTTAAAACCTTTGACAGATCATGATTTTGTTGTAAAACTTGTGTTTACATTAGTAAATACCAATTCGAATGATCAATACTTTTTCATTTCTACGTCATATGATTCCTTCCTGTCATCTTTGGTACAAATCTGCCTTTAGCACTTACCTGCTTCCTATCAGGTAAATTGCAGTGCACAAATAGCATACAAGATGTAAAAATACTATCACACATCTTTTTAGCAAAATGATCCAGATTCTTGTCATAAAATATTGTATAATGGAATTATTGATGTTGAACGACTAAGTGGATAAGAATGCCATCTCTCTAGAAATATATTGTTCAAAAACAGATGAACATAGGGGAAGGGAAGGAAAAATAAAATAATATAAAAA
>NW_026057580.1:65093223-65118223 GCF_023721935.1 Panthera uncia | reverse complement strand
AAAATTGGCATTTTGGAAAACATATCTGCTACCATGAGCTCGACAGCTTTATTATTCTTAAAACAATTTTCTGATGAGATTGGTGGTCATTTTAACATCTGCTTTTTAAGAAATCTTATGTAAGAAATGTGTCAGCATTTGGAGATCGACATTAATTCAGTAAACAAATAATTCCCAAATGGTCAATGCATGATGTTACAAAATAATGATTGTGAAAAAGATCTGTTCAAAGTACAAGGTCAGAATCAGGGATTTTAATGTCACAGATCAAAATGTTTATTGATATGTTTTCAGATTCCACATTAATGTTATAATCTGAAACTAATAAGATAATTTATCTGTTTTCTACTAAGCCACACATTAAAAATATTTGTAAAACCATAAAACAGTGCCAGTATTCTCCCTAAGTTTTTATTGTTGTTGTTCTGGAAAATAGTTATTTTTCACAAAAAAAATGATTTTTGTGTTACATCTAATGGTATATTCTTGGTATTTTTTTTTAATTAATTAATTATTTATTTATTTATTTTAACGTTTATTTATTTTTGAGACAGAGAGACAGAGCATGAACGGGGGAGGGGCAGAGAGAGAGGGAGACACAGAATTTGGCCATCAGCCCAGAGCCCGACACGGGGCTCGAACTCACGGACCGCGAGATCGTGACCTGAGCTGAAGTCGGACGCTTAACCGACTGAGCCACCCAGGCGCCCCTCTTGGTATTTTTAAATGAATTGCTTTTTGAGGTCTTTAGTAGGTCACACATTTTCTTCCCAGATGGGAAATTTATTAGAGAAATCCAAAAAAAAGCGGAATCTTAGAGCTAATAAGGAAATTATGGAGGATGTTTTAAATTTGCTCAAACTACCAGCGTGTTTCTTATAGCTGCCCTTTGTACACTTTCTGCCCCTGGCCTGTGTTGGAAGAAAATTATTGCCCAGATTTCTTTCTGTAAATTAAATTCCCTTTATTTAGGGTTATAAAACTTAGCTTTCCTCAAAAGTTGTCCCTGAGTGTTTAATTGATGTGTCCATTTCTGTTGCATTACTTTATGGCTTTTGATTGATTACAATAAAATTGAGTAAGCATTACATTTGCAGATAGCAAAGCAGTGCTTTTAGAATGAGGGAGCAGAGTTTTGTTTTGTTTTTAGTTTCTAGGTAATAGTTTATCAACAGATTGAATTTATCAAATAATAACTTTGTCAGTTGATATGAATGTATTTTATCTCTTATGATACTGCATCGAGTATGCCAAATGGTGTCTGTATTTTAACCATACAGCTTACAATTTATTTCTTTTACAGTTGCTTTCAAAGATATTAATTGATTTTGATTAGGTTTTATGCAATAATAAGCTCTCCAAGAGACTCTGTCTGCATAAACACACACACACACACACACACACACACACACACACACACACGCTGGATCATTTTGTAGTTCAGACTGAATTCTTGGTGGGGGAAATCTTTTAAAAAGCTTTCAGGTATTTTCTTTTTAACTGACTTTGATGCTTGTCATTTGAATAGATATATAATGTTCATAGTAAATGAGTTTTAATGTCTAGAGCAGTGCTCTTCAAACTTGCGCATAGAAATTACCTGTGTGTCTTGTTAAGGTGAGGATTTTGATTCTGATTCTGTAGGTTTGGGCTGAAGGCAGAGGTTCTGCTTTTTTATTTTTTAATTTATTTTTCTTTTTTTTCCATTGGATTTTTAGTTCCAATGGAACTATGCATGAGTTCATCATAACTTCACAGTCAGCATAGATGTTGACACATGAACATATTTTATATCAGCTACCATAATGATTGCCATTCCTACAAGAAAACGTATTTAGTTGACAAACCACCCTCCATGGAGGAAATAGTAAATGATCACCAGCTGTACAACGAGCCTTATGTTTTATTTTCTTATTTACAATAGGAGGTCTAGCAGGACTTAACTCTAGCTAATTGATCCTTGGGCCCTGTTCTTCATGATACATATTATGTAGTAGCATAATTTCATTACATCTTATCAATAGAAGCATTATTTGTCATTATAGGAGGATTTGTTCACTGACTCCCATTATTTTCAGGCTATACATTTAACTCAACCTGAGCAAAAATTTGTTTCACAACTGTATTTGTAGGTGTTAACATAACTTTCTTCCCACTACACTTTCTTGACTTTTCAAGAATGCCACCAGCTCACTTTGATTATCCAGATGCATATACAATATGAAATACTACCTCATCCATAGGTTCATTCATTTCATTAACAGCAGTGACATTAATAATTTTCTTAATTTTAGAGGAATTTGCATATAAACAAATACCAATAGTAGAATTAATAGCTACTTATCTCAAATGACTACATGGATGCCCCCCTCCCCCATATCATACATTTGAAGAATCTTCTTACATAAATGTAAAATAAGAAAGGAAGGAATCAAACCTGCTCAAACTGGTGTCAAGTCAGTATCATAACTCCTATGTCTTTCTAAATGAGTGAGGTATTAGTAAAAATTATATAACTTTGTCAAAGTGAAATTATAGGTTCAAACACTTTATATCTTGTTTTTATTTTAAGTTTATTTTGAGATAAAGTGTGCATGGGGGAGGGGCATAGAGAGAGGAAGAGAGAGAGGGACTCCCAAGCAGGCCCTATGCTATCAATGTGAGCCCTCTGTCAGTGTGAGCCCGATCTGGGGCTTGATCTCTGTGAGATCATGACCTGAGCCGAAATCAAGAGTCAGACACTTAATGGACTGAGCCACCCAGGTGCCCCTCAAACACCTCATATCTTGATGACATATCCATTCTGGCTTGTTTCTAAGATGCAGCATCACCTATTGTACAACTTTTACACTTCATGATCATACATTATAATTGTTCTCCTGACTAGCTCCTTAGTGATTTACCTTATTTCATTGATGTTAACAGCTAACCTAACTCACATAAGTACAATAGACATGCAAGAAGTAGAAACAGCTTGAACTATTCTACCAGCCATTATCCTAATCTTAGTTGTCCTGCCATCACTATGAATAGATGAAGTTAATAATTCTTGCCTTACTGTAAAGACTGTGGGTCATCAATGATATTGAAGCTATGAATATATACATTTTTATTTATTTTTCTCATGATAAATGTACTCTTGAATCCCCATCCCCTATTTCCCCCATCCCCTTACCCACCTCCCCTCTGGTAACCATCAGTTTGTTCTCTATAGTTAAATCTGCTTTTTGGTTTCTCTCTCTCCCTCTCTCTCTTTTTACTTGTTTGTTTTGTTTCTTAAATTCCACATGTGAGTGAAATCAAATGATTTATCTCTTTCTCTGACTGACTTATTTCATTTAGCATTATACTCTAGCTCTATCCATGTTGTTGACAAGGGCAAGATAATCATTCTTTTTTATGGCTGAATAATAATCCCATTGTATATTTGTGTGTGTGTGTGTGTGTGTGTGTGTGTGTGCATGTGTATGCATGCATGCACCACTTCTTCTTTATCCTTTCATCTATTGATATGGACACTTGGGCTGCTTCCATAGTATGGCTGTTGAGGTTCTGTATTTTGAACAAATTCACAGGTAATGCAATACTGTTGGTCCAGCAGACCACATGTGGAATAACATGAGTTTGGAGAACAGTGCAGATCTAAAAGTTAATGATATTGTGTAAAGAACCAAAAGGTTGTAAGGATGATTCAGAAAATTAAAATGTTTTTAGAAATTTTTACATTATTTTTGGAATTCTCAGAGAGAAATATTACATAATTGTAAAGCGTTAACTGCTTTAAAACGTAGATCTGGATATTTACTTTGTTTTCTTTCTCTGTTTATCAAAACAAGAATGAAAATGGTAACTTCTTCAGACTTTTCTAATTAGCATCAAGGACATTTTTGATTCCTAAACTTCATTAGGTTATTGAGAAAATTATTTCTCTTCTTCACTTTTTTATTTAAAAAATTTAAATGTGTATTGGAAAAGTTGAGAGTTGTCAGGTGAACATCTACATATTTTTTTACCTGGATTTGCCAGTTGCTAACATTTTGCTACCTTTATTTTTCTTTCTCTATGGTTTTTTTCATCTGAAATTTTCATTATTCCTATAGGCATACTGTTTGCAAAGCTGCATTATAATTAAAAAGTTGCTTACAGTGTGTGAAATTTTTAAAAAGAGAAATTTGTAGTGTGATTCAAAAATATAGTAACATCAGGTGAAGATAGTGGGCTCTTTAAAATGCCCAGTTCTATTGCATATCCTAAGTAAGAGTTTCATGAGTAAACAAAGTCAACAGTAACTTGGTGTTTTTCTTTCTGTCCTGATAACGTGGTACTAAATTGGTATAACTTGGTTCTGATAAGAGCACAAATTTTAATTCTGAATTTTGACCGTGATTATTAGGCGTAATGGTTCAAATTTGCTAGGTAAAAGAGGGTCAGCATTAAGGTAAGTGCTTCTGTGCAAACACTACAGAATAATTGTGACTAGACAAAATTAGGTTTTTGGATCAAAGTATTCTCTATCTTTCCTACAATGCTTAAAAGGCACTACTATGGGTTTTGACTGTTCTTTAAATAATTTGTATGACTGCCCCACACCCTTTTTCTGACGACCAGATCCTTTCTTGCTAGGCCAAGAGCCCCTGTGTCTCCCTGGGGAAATTTACTATACCTCTGCTTCTTCACTATGTGTTGAAGACATAGGTCTGAGGTAGCTCTCCCTGTTCTTGAGTGCACATCACAGTCAGCTTCTGCTGCAGGTACTTGCCAGCTCTAAATATTGGTGGTTGTTTCGTAGTATCTGTCAGTACTGTATTATATTATTTATTTGTTGCTGTGTAATAGATCACCACAAATGTAGCAGTTTAAAACAACACAAATTTATTATCTCACAGTTTCTGGGGATCTTTCTTCTTCTTAGGGTCTCACTGTAACCATGGTGTTGGCTGAGCTACATTCTTGCCTGGAGACTGAGAATCTTCTTCCAGGCTCATTCATGTTGCTGGCAGATTTCATTTATTTGTGTTTGTAGGACTGAGGGCTCTTTCTTACGTTAGAGGCTGCACTGAGTATCTAAAGGCTGCTTGAAGTTCCTTGCCATGTGGACTTTCCTGGTATGGCAGCTTACTTCACTGAGTCAACAAGAAGTCTCTAGAGCTAGAGACATTAAAATTTTTTTAATGTTTATTTATTTTTGAAAGAGAGAGAGAAACAGACATAGAGACAGAGCGTGTGGGGAAGGGGCAGAGAGAGAGGGAGACACAGAATCTGAAGCAGGCTCTAGGCTCTGAACTGTCAGCACAGAGCCTGATGCAGGGCTCAAACCCATGAACCATGAGATCATGACCTAAGCTGAAGTCGGATGCTCAACTGACTGAGCCATCCAGGCACCCTATGATTGGAGTTTTATATAGCATGACTTAATCGTAGGAGTAAGATCCCATAGCCTTTGCCATATTCTTTTGGTTAAATGCAAATAAAAGTCTTGTCTATAGTCTAGGGGAAGGGATTGCAGAATGGTGTGAAGGAGGTGGAGATCATGGAGGGTCATGTATACTTAAAACTTTATAAAATATGGTTTAGCCATTAATTTATTCATTGAATATTTATTGAGGTTAACATCTGCTTTTCAGCTATGACAGAGTAATTGGATTGGATTTTTCCTCCAGCCATAAACAGCTATAAAACTGGACAAAATATATGAAGTAGAGCTCTTTTCAGGCACTGGACATTAGAGAGAAAGAACAAACAAGGTGAGCACCACATTTAGCCCATCTCTGTGCTTCAGGGCAGTTTCCTGACTGTGTCATGGGGAATGAAACTCAAATAGAGCAGGCAAGTCCTGCTGAGTTAAGGATGCAGAAATTGGAGTTCTGAGTCACTGAAGCAGCTGGAATTTGCTAAGCAGGGTATCAAAGAAGAAAGTATCAGTGTGACTTTCCCAAGAGTCCTTTACTGAGAGTTGGGCTAAACATGCATAGGCAATATTCCTCAAGGCCAACTAGAGAATGCATGTTAGATTGGGATAGGTCCCACTATACCTGGAGAGGTTGGATTCCAGCTCATCTGGAGAGAGACCTAGTTAACATAACTAAACATTTATCTGAGACCAGAAAGACCATGCTATAGGAGTAAGAGTTATATCTCAGAGCAAGATTAGCAGATTATGATCTGTGCTAAATCTGGCCTACTGATTGTTTTGTGTGGTTTGTGATCTAAGGATGGTTTTTATATTTTTTAGTGGCTGAAAAAATGATTACACAAGAATAGTATTTTGTGAAGCTTGAAAATTATGTGGAATATACATTCTAGTGACTGTAAATAAATTTGTTTTAAAATGCAGCCATCAATGCTAATTCATTTACATATTACTTTTGGGCTACATGGGCAAAGTCGAGCACTTGCTATAGACACTGTATGGCCCACGAGTCTAATACTTTTACTGTCTAGCCTTTTACAGAAAAAGGGTGGCCAACTCCCATTAAAGAGCAAGGATTGCTTTGGATCTGCTCTAATAAAGTCTAAAATTAGGCCTTCTTGGGATCATACAGAGAGGCACCAGGCAGAACAAAACTCACCAAGAAAGACAATACAATCTAGAAAACCCACACCATATTTACAGGGTTCAGCATACAACTAATTATTACTATACATGCAAATAAACAGGAAAATTTGAACCATATCAAGGGGAAAAATGCTATCGATAGAAACTGGTCCTGAGATAACCCACATTTGAAATTCGGAAAAATGAATTAAAGCAACTATTAACTTAATGACTTAAAATAAGATTACACAATTATAGAACTGAAAAGCATAATATCTGAAATGAAAAATTCACTGGATGGGCTTAACGGTGAATTGGAGATGACACAAGATGGGTTCTGTGAACTTATAGTCAGATCCATAGAAATTATCCAATATGAAGAATCAAAAGAAGAAAATCAGTGCTGGTGGTGGGGGAGACAGAGTCCCGATGACCTCTTGGATAATATCAAGCACTCTTACATATGTGTACTTAGAGTCCTAGGAGGAGAGGAAAGAGGGAAGGATTCAGAAAAATGTTTTTAAGAAATAATGATTAGACTCCCATTTTTAGTTTTTTTTTTAATGTTTCCTTTATTTTTGAGAGAGAGAGAATGTGAACAGAGGAGGGGCAGAGAGAAAGGGAGACAGAACATCTGAATCGGGCAGTGTACTGATGGCAGAGAGCCCAGTGCAGGGCTTGAACTCATGAACTGTGAGATCATAACCTGAGGTGAAGTCTGATGCTTAACCAACTGAGACATCCAGGCTCCCCTGAACTGTTTTTTTAATGTTTATTTATTTTGAGAGAGAGAGAGCATGTGTACACGCGTTTGTGCAAGTGGGTGAAAGGCAGAGAGAGGGGGAGAGAGAGAATCCCAAAGCAGTCTCTGCACTGTGAGCACAGAGCCTGGCATGTGGCTCGACTTCTCGAACCATGAGATCATGACCTGAGCCCAGATCCAGAGTCGGATGCTTGACTGACTTAGCTACCCAGGTGCCCCGATTAGACTCTCATTTCTTTATTTCAAAGCTACAGTAACCTAAACTCCATAGTATTGGCCTAAGGACAGACATAAATCAGTGGAGTAGAAGTGAGAGTCAAGACTAAAACATAAATTTGTGGGCAGTTGATTTTCTATATGGGTGCCAAGGCAGTTCAGTGAGGGAAAGAATAGTTTTTCAACAGATTGTGCTGGCAAACTGGATACCCACATGTAAGAGAATAAAAGTGACTGTATATTAAAAAAAAAAATAATACGTTGGAATGGATCAGAGACCTAAATGTAAGAACTAAAATTATTAAACTTTTAGAAAAATAAATAAATTTGTGACATTGGATTAGGCAGTGAATTATTGGGTATAACACTGAAACCAAAGTGGGGGGGGGGGGACAGGTAAATTGGACTTGATCAAAATGAAAACCTTTGTGCTTCAAAGGACATAAAAAGATAATCCATAAGAGAAAATATTTGCAAAATCATATTATCTAAGAAGGGTCTAGTGTCCAGAATATATAAAGAACTCCTAGAATTCAATACTAAAAAGGTAAAGAGCCCAATTAAAAATGAGCAAAGTAAAAATGAACAAACAAACAAAAAAATGGGCAAAGTATTTGAGTAGACATTTCTCCAAAGAAGATATATAAATGGCCAACAAGCATGTGAAATGATGTTCAGAATAGTTATTAAAGAAGGGCAAAGAAAGACACCATTGAGTTTTCTCTTCGACCCACTAAGATAACTATAATCAAAAAGCTGGATAATAACAGGTGTTAGAGTGTAGATTAATTGGTACTCTCATATGTTACATGTTACTATTAGAAATGTAAAATGATGTGGCTGCTTTGGAGACCAGTCTGACAGTTCCTCTAATGATTAAGCATAGACTTGCCATATGACCCACCAATTCCAGTCATAGTTATTTACCCCAGGGAATTGAAAACATATGTCCACGTAAGAACTTGCACATGGATGTTCATAGCAGCATTAGTCATAATAGCCAAAAAATGGAAGCAACCCCAGTGCTTATCAACTGATGAATGAATAAACAAAATGCATAGCCATACAATAGAATAACATGGATCAACATGTTCAAATAACATGTTCAAATAACAATTTGAAATAACATGGATTTGAACTGCGTGGGTCCACTTACATACAGGTTTTGTTTTGTTTTTTTTTTATATAAACATACTACAGTATTATAAATGTATTTTCTTTTCCTTATTATTTTCTATTCTCTAGCTCACTTTATAGTAAAATACAGTATATAAAACATACATAAAATAGGTGATTGACTGTTTATGTTATTGTAAGGCTTCCAATCAGGTTATTCATAATTAAATTTCTGGGCAGTCAAAAGTTACATGTAGATTTTCAGCTGCATAGGGAGGGATGTGAGTTGGCACTTCTAACCACTTGTTCAAGGGTCAACTCTATAATTTAGTCATGGAAAGGAATGAAGTATTGATCCATGCTATGGCATAGATGAACTTTGAAATGTCATGCTAAGTGAAAGAAGGAAGACACAAAAGACTGCATATTGTATACAAATTGGGATGCATTTATATGAAATGTCCAGAATGTGCAAAATCTAGAGACAGAAAGTAAATTAGTGTGACTGCTTATAAATACGAGGTTTTTCTGGAGTTGCATAATTTGATAGTAGTGATTGTTGTACAACCTTGTGAATATACTTAAAACTACTGAAATGTGCTTTTTTAAATGGTGAATTTTAAGCAAATATCATCTGAATTATATCTCAGTTTCTAAAAAAGAAATAATGGTTAATGATTTTTTTTGTATTTGGGGGAGAAAACAATCTGTGTATTGGAAGAAGCTCAGGAAATTCTAAGCAAGTAAATATGTAGCATACCTAGGCATATCATAATCAAAATTCTGAAACCCAGTAATATATAGAAAATCTTGAAAGCTGCTACAAAAAAAAGAAACATGACCTAAAAGAGAACGGTAAATGATGATGAATGATGGATGATGTCTTATGAGAAATCAAAATACAATACAGTGACATCTTAAGACACTCAAAGAAGCTACAGACAGGAGTGAAGAATACCAGAAATGGTTAATAAAATGGTAAATACAAAAGATTACCTCCTTTAACTGCTTTAAAAGGGATATGACTGTTTAAAATAAGAATGATAGAATTTTACAGAAGGGTTAATACTACCATTGAAATAAAATATATGACCACAGTTGTCTAAAGGATAGGATCACTGAATCCTCAGTTAACTCTGGGTCAAAGAAGAAATCACAAGGGAAATTTAAAAATACTTCAAACTAAATGATAATGGAAACACAACATAATTAAAGTTTGTGAGCTTCATATAAAACCAAGCTTAGAGGAACTTACAAACTTTCTGTAGTAGAAAACATAATTTATACTGATATCAGGAATGAAAAATGGAATATTACTACAGATCCTATAGCTATTAAGAGGATAGTGAGAAATAAAATGAACAACTTTATGCCAGCAAATTTGACAAATTGACATACTCAGTGAAAATACAATTTACTGAAACTGACACAATAAATAGCAGATATGAATAACCCCTAAATGTATATAGAAGTTGGATTTGTCATTAAAAAAACTTCCTTGTAAAGTGAAATTTGTAAAGTTTCATTGGTAAATTCTATCGAATATTTAAGGAATAAATAGTACCAATCTTTACAGACTTTTTTTTCAGAAAATAGAAAGGGAGGGAATATTTCCCAGTTTGCTCAACAGGCCAGAGTAACTGATGCCAGAATGTGTAATGGGTATTAAAAGAAAAAAAACAAAACAAAAAAAAAAAACACACACACACAGACCAATACCCCTCATGAACATAAATGCAAAAACTCTCAAGAAAATACTAACAAACTGAATCTAGCAATATAGGAAAAGGACAATACACCACGACTGTGTTGAGGTTGTCCCAGAAATACAAGGGTGATTCAGCTTTCAAATATCAATGAATACATATAATTCAGCACATTTACAGACAAAGGTAGAAAAATCATACAGTCACATAGATCCTTGCTGAAAAAGGCTTTTGACAAAATTCAGTATCCATTTGTCCTCAAAACACTTAGCAAATTTAGGAATAGAAGGGAATTTCTTTGATTTGACACAGAGTAAGTATAAAAGCCTATAGCTAAAATCATGCTAAACGGTGGTTTACTGAATGTTTCACCCTAAGATCAGGAAAAAGGCAAGGATGTCTATTCCCACCACTTCTACGGGCAGTTTTACTCTACTGCAAAATATGTATTCCTAAAAAACAATATGCTGTTAAAAATCACAGGACTTGGGGGAAAATTCATTAAGGGCACACAAAACTGAAAACTTTATTAGTGACAAAAAAATATAGGAACCTAATAAAAGCACAGTTTTACATATATTAAATGGTTAAGTACATAAATACTACAGTAAATATGGCACTTTATATTGAAAAAGACTGGAAGTTTGGTTTGTAGAAATGAGCATTGGAAGAGTTTGCAGCCTGTCACTTATTGTGAAGTGGTGGAAGGAAAGTTGTCTCAAATCAGACAAAACCGTAACACCAGATGTGGATGAGTGTAGCTTGTAACGGGAATCGAGGAGGCAGGTGCATTGCCGAAGTGTGTGTGTTTCGTGTATTTTGTGGCTCAGTTTAGCTGGGGGCAGTTTCTTTATTCACCTAGTATTTCTGGTGGACAGTATTTACAAAAGTAAATATGAAGTTCACATTCCTCAAATTGTTCTCTAATACATCACTTGCTTTGGAACCAATCCAAAAAACTTGAATGGTGTATATACACAAATGTGTATATATGTACATATAAATTATTCATATGTATTCACATAATATGTGTATATATGAATAACCAATTAGCACATGAAAAGGCACTCAACACCTTTAGTCATCAGGGAAGTGCATATTAAAACCACAATGAATGCTTACTTTGGCAGTGTATAAATTGGAATTGAAATGAGAGGAGATAAGGATGACACACACAGTTGTGAAACATTCCATATTTAAAACAAAAAAAAATGACTAAAATTAAAAAGACTGACAGCACCAAGTTTGAGGACATGGAATAACCAAGACTCTTATAACTTGGTGGTGGTTGTGTAAAATTGTGGTATCACCTTGGAAAACAATTTGGCAGTTTCTAAATAATGTTAACCATAAACTTATTCTGTGATCCAGCATTTCTGTTTTAAGGTAAATACCCAAGAAAAATGAAAACATGTTCACAAAATATTTGTACACTAAAGTTCACAGCAGCTTTCTTAATAATAGCTACAATCTGGATACGATCTTAATGTAAGATTTTTGGATGAACAGACTGGTTTAACAATTCAGTGGTATACTACTCTGCAGCAAAAAGGAACTATTTATACATGCAGTAACAGATGAATTTCAAAAGCATTGTGCTAAGTAAAAGATGCTGGATTATACAATACTACATTTTATGATTCTATATGTATGTGATTGTATTCTAGGCAAAACTAATCTTGTGTTACAAATCAGACAAGCTGGGTCAAAATGAGGGGGAACTGATTGCAAAGGGCCCCAAAGAACTTTTTGGGTGTAGTGACGGTAATATTGTATATCTTATTTGGGCAGATTTAACTGTTTATCTGTATACTTAAAATTTTTGCGTTTCACTCTGCGTGAATCAGTAACACTGACTTGATTTAAAAAGTTTACTGAGAAAGGACAGGTGAGAACAGTCATGGTCTCTGCCTTGTGGAGGTTAAAAGTGGTGTGACATAAGAACGTTAAGTGACATAGAGTTAAGCATATGAACTTTGTGAACTTAACCCAGACTTGGGATGTAAAAAATTTCCTGGAGGAGGTGATGTAAATCTGAACCTGAAGAAGGAGGAGGATATTTTTGTAGTTGTGTAAGTGGTCAAGTGATAGGCAAGGAGAAAGAGGGTTCTAGGCAGAGGAGATATTTTGTGTAGAGGCACAGAAATGAGGGAGTAAGGCTGAGAGAATGAGTAGGTGATGGATAATCAAGATCATCGGAGCAGAGAGTATGTGTGTGGGAGAAGGGAAAGAGAATGGAGTATGTGAAGTGGGAGCAAGAGATTATGATGAAGAGGTTAGCAGAGATGTAAGTCTTTCAGAACCTCGAAGGCTTTGGGAGAAGTTTGATTTTTTTCCTGAAAGTAGAGCAGAGCAGCTGAGTGTGAGAAGATCTGATTTGTATTTTAGGAAAAGCACCGTGACTCCCAATGTGAAAATCGAATTAAAGGGCTTAGGACTTCGGGCATGAGACCCAGCTTCAAGGCTTCTCAGAAATATCAGATAGTTGACAGTTTGTACTAGGAAAGCGGCTCTGGGGATGTTGAAAGTGAATGGATTCAGATCTGTTTGGGATGTGGACTCAGTAGAACTTGACTGAATGTGGGAGGTGGGGAGGAGGAGTCAAGAGGACATTTCTTTTGGATTTGCTGAAGTCTCATATGCCTACTGATACATCTACTAGATTAATGAGCATATGCATCCTTGTCATGAGAAGGATCTTGGCTGGGACAGATATCAAGACTTATTAGTCCATAAATGATGTGGAAGTAGGAAAGCTTATGAGGGTGAGTATGGAATGAAAAAAGCAATGAGGTCCTAGGCTAGAAACTTGAAGAATACCGGCATTTAAGGAATGGCGCTGGAATAGGCTTTTTGCAAATGAGAATGAGAGAAGATCAGAGAAAAATGAGAAGTGTGGTATCACAGACTTGAGGATGACTGCTTCAAGGAGTATATTCAAAGATGCTAGATGTTTGGTGAGAGCTTAAAACAAGGGCTGAAAGGTACCATTGCTGACCTTCAAGAGAGCAGTTTGCAAGAGTGGTGAGGGTAGCAGACAGATTACATGGGTAATAAGAGCTGACTGCCAGCTTGGTCACCTTAAAGGTTGGCTCTGAAGGGAAGAAGAAAGAGGACTGTAACCAGAGGGAAGTTGGGTTGTTTTTTTTTTTTTTAAGTTTTATTTTATTATTTTAATTTTATTTTTTAATTTACATGTAAATAAGTTAGCATATAGTGTAACAATGATTTCAGGAGTAGATTCCTTAATGATTCCTACCCATTGAGCCCATCCCTCCTCCCACAACCCCTCCAGTAACCCTCTGTTTGTTCTCTATATTTAAGAGTCTGTTTTGTCCCCCTCCCTGTTTTTATACTATTTTTGCTTCCCTTCCCTTATGTTCATCTGTTTTCTTTTTTTTTTTTTTTTTTAATTTTGCTTTGGGTGCATGTTTTATTTTTAGGAACAAATAATGGGAAACAGTGATTAGAGAGAAAATCGTTAAAAATGATTTATAGGAAGAGGGGAATAATTAATTGCATTGAGTTTCAAAGATTCAAAAAGATGGGATATAGCAAATACGATGGTAGATACTCCTTAGATTGTACCAGGAGGGAAGGAGATGATTGGTTGAAGGTAAGTTTGTAGATTGGATCTGGTAAAATTAGAAGCTTTAAGAAAATTGGGGTGCCTGGCTGTCTCATTTGGTAGAGTGTGCAACTCCTGATCTTGGGGTTGTGAGTTCAAGCCCCATGTTGGGTATAGAGATTACTTAAAAATAAGGTCTTTAAAAAGGTTTAAGAAAATCAAGAAAGTTTAACCAATTTTAGTGCTGATTTTAACATTGATTCCATTAACTTTCATGGCATATTCTTCTGTCATCCTGAAAATTATATTTTAAAAGATATATTTGAAAAATCCCCTCCCTTTCGATGCCCACATGCACACACACCAAAGTGATCTTAGAAGGAAATTTGAAGATTTTATAAAAGGAAGTCTTTTAAACTCTGGCCTTATATTTTCCCTGTAAGAACGCGGAGCGTGCTATTAGAGGTGACTCAACAGTCAAATAAAACAACATTGCTATGTATGTTATTTTGCCATAACAAAATACCACAGACTGAATGGCTTAAAAAGAGAAATTTATTTTCTCACACACGGTTCAGGAGGCTGGAAAATCCAAGATCAAAGTCCAGCAGGATTCAGTTTCTGGTGAGGGCTGTTTTCCTGGTGTGCAGATGGTTGCTTTCTCTCTGTGTCTTTATATGGCCTTTCCTCCTTGTGTGTGGAGAGTGAGTGAGCTCTGTGCTGTCTTTCTTATAAGGACACTAGTCCTGTTGGATCAGGGTCCCACCCATATGATTTCATTTAACCTTAATTGATTCCTTAGGGGCCCGTCTCCAAATACAACCACATTGAGGATTAGGGCTTCAGCATGAGAATATTAGGGGGACACAAACATTGAGTCTGTAACACTCTATTAGCAACTGCTGCATTTTTAAGGGGGTGTTTGATTCTTTTGGATCACATGGAGACTTTTTGTTTTCCTCTCTTGTCTTAATAGAGCTTACAGTATTTTTTAAAAATTGAGGTATAATTGACATATAGTATTATATTACTCTTGAGTGTGCAACATGATTCAGTATTTGTATAAGTTGCAAGAAGATCACTAGTTAACATCTGTCACCATACGTAGTTACAAATTTTTTCTTGTGATGAGAATTTTTAAAATTTACTCTCAGCAGCTTTCAAATATACAATACAGTATTTGTTTTGAGAGAGAGAGGGCGAGAGTGAGCAAGGGGCAGAGAGGGAGAGAGAGACAGAATCCCATGAGAGGCAGAGAAAGAGAATCCCATGAGGGGCGGAGAGAGAGAGGGAGAGAGCGTGAATCCCACGCAGGCTCCACACTGTCAGAGCAGAGCCCGAAGTGAGGCTTGAAGCGGGGCTTGAACTCACAAACTGTGAGATCATGACCTGAGCCAAAGTCAGGTGCTTAACCGACTGAGCCACACAGGCACCCCTACAATACACTATTAGTGACTGTAGTTATCGAGCTGTACATTACACCCCCATGTAATTATTACTTATTTCATAACTGGAAGTTTTTATCTTTTGATCCCCTTCACTCTTTTTGTGTAATCCTCAACCACTGCCTCTGGCAATTACTAGTTTATGCTCTGTATCTGTGAGCTTCACCGCCCCCCGCCCCTTTTAGATTCCACATATAAGTGAGATCATTATGGTATGTGTGTTTCTCTTTCTGACTTACTTCACTTAGATAATGCCTCAAGGTCCATCCATGTCACAGATGCAGAGACCTTGTTCTTTTATATATACATATACACATACCACATCTTCTTTATCCATTCATCTGTCCAAGGACAGTTATGTTGTTTCTATGTCCTGGCTACCATAAATAATGCTGCAGTGAACATGGGAGTGCAGATATCTTTCTGAGATAGTGATTTCGTTTTTAAGTTTTGGAGAAACCTCCACATAGTATTTTCCATAGTGTCTGCACCAATTTATATTCCTGCTGTCAATACAAAAGGGTTCTTTTTCTCAACATCCTCATCAACATTTGTTATTTCTTGTCTTTTTGTTAATAGCCATTCTATTAGGAGTGCGGTGATATCACTGTGGTTTTGATTTGCATTTCTCTGATGATGAGTGATGTTGAGCATCTGTGTCTGTTTGTCGTATGTAGGTCTTCTTTGGAAAAATGTCTATTTTTTAATTGGATGGTTTTTTTTTTGTTGATGAGTTGTATGATTTTTTAAAATATATTTTGGATATTATTCCTTTACTAGATATATGATTTGCAGTTATTTTCTCCTCTTCCATAGATTGCCTTTTCATTTTGTTGATGGTTTTTGCTGTGCACAAGCTTTTTAGTTTGTTCTAGTCATACTTGTTTGTTTTTGCTTTTGTTGCCTTAGCTTTTGGTGTCAAGCTTGAAATATTAATAAGTTGAACCAATTTGACAATAAATTTCATATATTAAAAAAAAAGAAATATTAATAAGTTGAAAAGCCTTTTTTTTTTCACTTGTGAGTAGTTTCAGTTTAGTGTTGTTTGGTTATCTAATGTTTATGTATCTATTTTAGACCATCTAAATTGGATTCATATTTTAATTAAAGGACACTGACGATAATATCTAAGTAAGTGGTATTTTCCAGATTAGACTGGGATGCCTGGGTGGCTCAGTTGGTTAAGCATCCGACTTCAGCTCAGGTCATAATCTCACGGTTTGTGGGTTCGAGTCCAGTGTTGGGCTCTGTGCTGACGGCTCGGAGCCTGGAGCCTGCTTCAGATTCTGTGTCTCCCTCTCTCTCTGTCCCTCCTCCACTTGCTCTCTGTCTCTGTCTGTCTCTGTCTCTTTCAAAAATAAATGAACATTAAAAAAATTTTTTTAAGTGAAATTAGATAAGTTTATCAGCCATTTTGACTTGAAAGATTAATGAAAGCAAGTAAACATGGTGTCAGACTCTACCTGTATTTGCAAGAATTTGTTTGGACTGAGAAGATAATGCACTTATACACAACTGCTAATGTATGTAAGAAGATATTAGAAATGTAATGAATCAAGAATCTGTCTGGAATTTTATTGTGAAGCTTTTAAAAAAAGATTTCCCACCCCACCACAACCTAATCATGGAAGGAAGAACATCTCATGAGCAGGAGCTGAGGGGGCTTTGACTGAAACATCTGTCACTTTATTCATTGCAATGATTGATTCAGTTGCTGTGACTGCCTGTGTAGATATTTCCTCTTTCTGTTACTGCTTTCATGTTTTCTTTGAGTTCATTTTATTAAATAGTTCACTTTCCTCCTAGAGATATAGAATATTCTCTCGAAGCGTACATATATAAAAACCTACAGTCTTGATAGACCCCTCATTTACAATAAAGACTAGTCATTTATGACGGTCAGCTATCAGTTATGGGTGTCTGCAAATTGGTTAAGTTTAGAAACATGCAGAACAATAGAAATCTGGGAAAAGCAAAGCTTCAGTATCTTTTCTGATTGCAGGAGCCGTTGAGGGGATTAGCCGCCTATGCTGAAGCAACACTAGAAAATGGGGGATTTTTCCCTTTGATTTCTCAAACCATTGTTTTTGAGAGATCCTAACTCCTTTTTTCATAATCAGATTGTACACAATTTTAAGAAATTCTAACAGTATGTAAGCTTAAATAGGTCATAAATTCAAGCTACATGAAAGTAATATTTACTTTGGAGTATGAACTTTCTTATTTGGAGTATGAACTTTCTTATTTGCTGCCACTCATACATCACCAAAATGGACAGTTAGTGGCACAGAGAACTGTACAGTATCTGAAAAAGCCATTCTAAATTTAGAGACCAAATATAACAAAGTTAAAGTTTTCATAAATAGAAATAATTATTACAATGTTAATCCATTTGAATATCATAGCATTGATATGATGTACATTTATTGTTTATCCTGGTCAGGAAACCAGGACAACTCCCTTCAATCTAGCCTAAGCAGAACAAATACAGTGGATTGTAAAGCTGATTAAGGCAGGGACCCTCCCTCTTCCATCCATACCCTCTCCCATCTTGTAGTGTTGCCTTTCTCTCTCTCCTATTCTCCTTTTGCCTTTTCATTTTTACAGAATTTTATATTTTCTCATCATCTTTGCCTTTGTGTGCCTGTGTCTGAAAATCCCTGTCTTTGTTCTTCATGGATCTCTGGTTCAATAGCACCATGAATCTAAAAATCCCTTTGTACCTAGAGAGACAATTTGATTGTCTCAGCTGGTCTCTTCTCCAGGCAGCTGTGACCAGTGGGGAGTTAAATAATGCCTGACCTTTTTACTCAGCAGATCCGTGCAGTCCAATTCTTGTTAGAACAGGAGGTATGAATGACTATTTGCATTAAAAAAAAAATATTTTAGGAAATATCAGTGGGTAGTAAGGTGCCTTTTCTTTTGGTAGGAGGGCATGTATTGTAAATTTCCTTGTCATTCAGGAGCTTTCCATGATTGGGGTAGTTGAATGTTGCTGTTAATAGTATCCGAGTAGGCTATCGCTAAGTGCTTTTTTTCTGCCATTATTACTTGTCTCAGTTTTTACCAAAGGACTTATCAACGACTTTTGGTAAAATAATCTTTGAATATAATCATTACCTTAAGTATTCAGGTCTTATGGAGGAAGTGGTATTGCATAGTGGTTAAAAACTGGGACTCTTGAGTCAGACTACTCCTCGCTTGACCACTTGCAAGCTGTGCGACTCTCTCTACTCCCTGGTCTTTTTAATTAATTAGTTAATTAAAAATTTTTTAATCTGTGAAGTAGCAATAACAGTTTTTACTGTAAGGGTGGTTATGAAGATTAAATTACATAGTCCATATGAAAAGTCTTGTACAATGTTTGTCACATAGTAAGTGTTCAATTAGTGTTGGCTCTTATTCTCTTTCTTTTTTCAGTGAAAAGAACTGTAGTCATCTAATTCACATAACTGCTTATCTGTCTAGTGATCTTTACCTCACCTGCCTAAAAGATTCAGTGACATGTAGGATATAAATTTTGGTGTTGACCTTAAAAGCTGCATTTTAACCGCTTCATTAAGGTCTAATTGACATGCAGCAAACTGTACATATTAAAAATGTACACTTTGATAAGTTTATACTACAATTTATGTGTTCATTTACCTGTTGACATTTAGGATGTTTCCTGGATTTTGGCTGTTAGAAATGAGACAACTGTGAATATTCACATGCAAGTCTTTGTATGGAAAAATGTTTTTGTTTCTCTTAGGTAATTGCCTAGTTGTAGAATGACTGGATCAGATGGAAGGTGTATGTTTACCTTTTCTAAAAAATGACCAAACTGTTTTCCAAAGTCAGAGCCTCCTATATGTTGTTTTAAACATAATGTTACATAAGAATTATTAGAAAAAGTACAAAATACACCAGCTACCTAAATATTTTTAACTTAATTTAAAGAGTATTTGGAATTGTACTGAAATCTCATTATTGGGAAGTTAACAGATGGTTTGCTAAAAATATTGGATAGTTGAGGGAGATACATTTCTTTACGAAGCTAATTTTGTAATATGTGTACCTGTTTTATATGTGTATTTTTTTCCTTCGATAGAGTTTTCCAGAAAAGGACCTTCTGCACTGTCCATCTAAGGATGCAATTGAAGCTCATTTTATGTCTTGTGTGAAAGAAGCTGATGCATTAAAGCATAAAAGTCAAGTAATCAATGAAATGCAGAAAAAAGATCATAAGCAGCTCTGGATGGGATTACAAAATGGTAAATATAACACCGTTTAATTTCAGAATACCACTTTTTAAAGTATGAAATAACTGTAACCCTGTGAGTAGCTGGTACGTTTTAGGATTGGTGGTACAAGTTTAAATTCCAGCCTCTACACACAAAATTTAGCTACAAAAGTAGCTGCCTTTACCCGTCCGTAACATCGTATTCTTCCAACATCCTTCTCTTCGTGGATTCGCTAGTATTGGGATGGTTGCTTTGCCCATAACACCAGCTCGTATTACAAACCTCTTGTGTTTAGCTTCTGGAGAAAGTGCCCTCGTTGCTAGTCATCTTCCTGGAATTGCAACTGGACACCTTGTGTGCGTACCAAAGTGCCTCCGCCTGCTAGGGCACAAACTCCAGCCCTTGCTTTCTCAGAGCAGTATGACTCGCTTCGTGCTTGTATTCTCTCTCCCCTGGCTGGGATTTAGAAAATACACTCAAGGAAAAAGCTGAGAGGAATCTGCAGCTCACCTCTGTATTCTCCCATCTTCTTAATCTTGCCTGCATTGATTGCCCCCCAGTTGTCTTATTTACAGGCAGCCATTGTTTTGCATGGGTCCAGTAGTTCATATGCTTTAGTTAAATAGTACTAGGTCCTTAACAATCTGGTTCAAATTTCACTTACTTTCATAAAGTTACTGAAATTACATAAAGTACAAACTTTATTGCTAGCTCTTCAGTCCATGAATCATTTACCAGCATAGATGCATCATGATCAGAGACCAGTCACATCACTTCCTTCAGTGTCTGTCAGTGAATCATCGTTACTCACCTGTTACTTAGTTTACCCACAGACAGCAAAGCATGTAGTTGTGTTCCCTCCTTGTCTCCAGTGATAAGCCCATATAACATTTTGTAAAAGTGGATAATTGAAAGAGGGAATTGGCCAAGAAAGGTGAAAGTGCAGCAAATCCACAAAAAGTGGTAATGTTGGCCGTGGGATTTTACAGGAATAATGGAATCGTAAAAGAAACAGCGGGCTGTGAGCGTGTTGACACTACCATCTTTTGAGATGCTAGATATGCAGCCACAGGAACTTGGCGAAGGTGAACGCTTCCGTGTAAATGGGGAAAGTGATTGTGACAAGAAGGGTGAATTTATCCCTGGCAAAATGATGCTGGCAAAAAGTTAGCATTACAGGAACGCTCACGTTCCTGTAATGTTTCATGACATTGGAAGTGCAAATGATGAAATGCAAATGATGAAGTTGATCCGGACCCAGAAAGGTGTGTGACAGTTTGCCAAGGTTTAGGAAAGATGCTCGCTTGTAAGCTCTATGTCAAGAAAGCAAGCACTATTCAAACTGTGCTTTAGTTTTTTACAGAATAATAAATAAGATGCTGGAATTCTCAGCGTTTCTCATGTTTTAAATTCCAGTATACTAAATAAATTAATTTTGTTTACTTCATTTTCTTACGCATTTATAACTAAGAAAGAGAGTTTTTAATGTTTTGACAATTTTTAAAGACCACACCATTGATTATTAAGATCACTTTGCACGGTTTCATGGTGACTTTTCCAGTCCTGCACTACTATGCAAAGCAAGGCTTGCCTGTATTTGTCCATATAGTTGTTTTTAGATAGGAAATTAGTCCAAAATAAGCTGGAATTTAATGGCAATAATGAGAATAAAATAGAAGACCCACTTTCTCCCCCAACTCCACCCTTGAAAACATAATTTTAGTAATTTTTAAAAACTGTGATCCATTTTTATCTTTGAGACTATACTATTACCATGGCAAAGAGGTGTTTGTTGTCATGTAGTATTTATTGAACTTTCATTATACAAACAGGGCATTATCTGAGACTTCAGTAGTGCAAAAGGTACATACTTGATGACAGTGTGTATTGTAAATTAAATTTTGTCATTTCTCTTAATTTCTTAGATTTGAGTTACAATGAGTTGCTCCTTAGTTTTATATTTGTATGTTTGGTATTTCTTAATTAGATTGTAAGTTTTGCAAAGGCAGCCTTTCCCCTCCTTTATCTTACTGAGTATACAAATTCCTATTAAATATTTAAGAGAGTTTACAATCCCTTAAGATATATTTCTTCCTTTTTCTTGCTGGCTATTTGAAGATGAAATTGTAGGAGACTTGTGAATAAGAAGATAACCTAAGTAGAAGAAGCCTGGAATCTTGTCAAGAGAGCAGGGATCTGAGAATAATTTGGCTTCAGAATTGAAGTAAATAATTTAAATGGGCATTCAAGTAGGTGTTCTTGAAATCTGTTGTGAAACTGGGTGAGCCTGCTGTAGAGAGAGCTCAAGGATTCAGCAGCGGATTCTAAAGATGATTAAAATGTTTCACTTGGGGTATTGGAGGCTTGAGTGTGAGGGGCTGGTTAGGAGTTGTTTAGTTTCAACTCTCCTAGCAGCTCCGTAGGGCAACTCATTCAATCCCTTTGAGCTTCAGTTTCTTTATATGTAAAACATGAGCATATCTGCTATGTTCTCTTATAGGTGTCTTTAGAGGGTTTAAAGAAACACTTACACAGTTTATGGGAAAGTGTGTGAAAGGAAGTAAAGCTGTCTTGAAAAGAATTACTGAGAAGTCACTTTGAGACCCTAGAACAGGGGGTTGGCAGACTATGGTCATGGGTCAGCCACCAGTTTTTATAAAAACAGTCTTTATAATAAAGACTTATTAGAACCCTGCCACACCCGTTATTTGTGTATTGTCTGTGACAGCTTTCATGCTACAATGAGTTAATAGTTGTGACAGAGACCATGTGGCCCACAGCCTAAAATATTTACTCGCTCTGCCCGCTTTAGAAAGCATTTGCCAGCTCACAGAAGGTTGACTAAACCAACAGCTCGTATTTATCATTGACCTAAAGCATGACTCAGAATGTCACATTCAGAGTTTGGTATAACTTAATGTATCAGACTTAGTCTAATAACTGCCTTCATTGCTATTTTTTGGCGTAAAATACCTCTTTTCCTATTTTTGTCTTAGCTCATATTCTTTCTTGGACATATGACTGTTTTAAAGTTAGCTTTATTAAGTTAAATTTTATTAAATTACTTTTCAAATTGAATTTCATTAAATCTGACTGGAAATGGAATGTGGTTAAAATGTACTTTCTTCCATTTTTATTTTTAGTTCTAAATTATTTTTTGTAGCAATTGTGTTTGGTCTGTCTTGCTTGTACTGGTAATGATTGAACTTACACTCAAAATCGTTCGTGTGGTATCCTGTGGGTACTGGAGACCTTGGTAGTTTTTTTATTCTACTTTTTAAAATCTAAACTATTCATTTAGGAAATTTTTAGCTAAGTAAAGGCTGTTTGTAGGAAATCTATCTGGGGATAAAAGGCTGAATGTAAAGCCTTTTGAATGAATGCTACATTAAAGTAAATTGATGAAAGATGGGTTTAGTAGTTCCTTCTGCCTAGAATGCCCTTTCCTTCTCTTTTGTCTAATTCCTACTTGTGCTTTCGTGCTTATTTCTCTCATCACCTGCTATGTGAAGCCTTCTTTATTTTTTTAGCCAACATATTTAAAGAAGATCTAACATGTTCCTGACACTACTAGGAGTTAGTGACCATCCAGCAGTGATAAAACAAACATGGACCCTGTCTGCATGAAGCTTATAGCCACATGGAGGCAGAACTACCCATGTTTTCATGTTGTCAGGGCTTCTTGTCTGTCCATATGCATTTTTGCTCTCCTATTTTATCATGCTCTCATATAGTTATGATTTATGTAATTCTGCTAGAATATAAATTTCTCCTGGTTGGAGTGTATTATACATTTTGTAATCCCTGCCATCTAGTCCAGTCTTAGGCATGGAGCAGACAGAGTTAATATTGACTGAATGACTATTTATTCCTTTTTAATACTGTAAGGAAATAATATCAACAGCCTTTTATAAATAGTTTAATACTAGTGTAAAATGGAGGAAGTATTTTGTTTGAATTTATTTATGGAAATGGATTTTATGTTTAAGAACTTTTCCGTCCAAAAGAAGGTCCTATTAATTTGTGAAAACAAAGATATTTCACCTTTTGATTTGTATAATTGTAAATTGGTCAGAATTGAGACATAGCAGATGGTAAGTTTATTTCATTCAGAACTGCACCTGTAGATCCTAACAACTAAACAACGATTTAAACAGTTTTTGAATACTTTCAAATGCTAATTTTAATTTTTCAGATCTGTGTGAAAGAGAAATAAGAAAAACTTTTGAAACCAAGAAAACTCATTTAAGACATACTGTGCCTTTCAGTGTTTTTTATGGGTTTTCATTTTAGATATAAGAGTATTTAACCTCCCTGTGAAACCACGTTAATGACCACAAAAAAGAAAAGAAAGTAACATTTTTATTATATAGGAGGCTGTTGTCACTACATGTGCAGGCTATTTTCTATTAAATGTCAAGCTATTTTTCTTATAAGCTAGAGATTTGAAGAAATCTCCAAAATATATTTTTAACATATGACTTAGTTTTCAGCATTGGTTTTTTGAATACACTAAAAAAGAAAAGATAGCATTAAGTAAATTCCATAGTCCTTCAAATAAATCTAAGTTTTGACTGCTAAATCTGTTGAAAATATGCATTGTTTCTGAAGTGTGGTTAATCCTTTTGAGCTAAGTAATTTTTTAGAGTAATCCATTACTTGGTAGTGAGCCATTTTAACCTAAAACTGGTTTTTAAGAGGAAATAATGAATGCTGAAAGGTGATTTTTAAAACAAGTCATAACATTTTGGAAATACTTTTGTTTGGGGGTGCCTGGGTGGCTCAGTCAGTTAGGCGTCTGACTTCGCCTCAGGTCATGATCTCGTGGTCTGTGGGTTTGAGCCCTGCGTCGGGCTCTGTACTGATAGCTCAGAGCCTGAAGTCTGCTTCAGACTGTGTCTCCCTCTCTCTGCCCCTTCCTAGCTCATGCTCTGTCTGTCTCTCTCTCAAAAATAAACATTAAAAAAATATTTAAAAAAAAGACAATACTTTTGTTTGTTAGGTGATGTAAAAGATAAATGCAATGGTTTTAACTCTTTGGAGACTTGTATGATAGAGGCAGTTGGATTGTAATTGCATTGCTTTGTTTTTATCAGTTGCATGTAGTAGAATAAGTATTGGACTGAAGATCTGTTGGTCTGAGAAGGACCTGATCTTTATGTCTTATCAGCTGTGTGGTCTGGCAGATCACTTTCCTCTCTAAGCTGGAGTTCCTTATAAATGTGAATGCGGTAAGAGTTCACGAAACTCACATTCAAGGACTATAAAGTCGTAATCATATATACCTGAATTTTAATGATTAGATATTTTCAACTGATTCCAAAGGATTTCTTGGAAGAAGATTTACTATTGATGATCTCTCTCTCTTACCTCTCCCTCTTTCTTTCTTCCCCTTCCCTCCCCCTCTCTTTCTTCCCTTCCCCTCCCC
>NW_026057580.1:65037381-65093213 GCF_023721935.1 Panthera uncia | reverse complement strand
TCCCCCTCTCTTTCTTCCCTTCCCCTCCCCCTCTCTTTCTTCCCCTCTTTCCCTTTTCCCTTCTTCCCTCTCCCTCCCTGTCCCTTTGAAGCAAGACTTGAGTGGAAGGTAACTTTCCAGAAATAAGTGTGGTGTCATAGAAAGAGTACTAAAGCAGAGAGAGAAGAGATTTTAAGATTGAGCTCTGTATCTTGAAGCTTCAATTTCTATGTTGTTACAGTGTCAGATGCTGTTCTAGGTGTAGGTGGTATGGAAGGAGGTTCCTAATAGGAGGCATAAGTACTTCTCTTGCACCTTTTGTCTGAACGAGAGGTCGATATTTGGTAAGCTTTCTGTTTGTCTTTAGCAAAATTCAGATTTTTACCACTTGTGAGAACACTGAGTTTACATTGTGTAAATAAGAGCAGAGTAAATAGTATAATGAGCCCCCACATACCTGTCACCCAGCCTCAGCAGTTATTAATATGTGGCCAATCTGTTTCCTCTATTACTTCTCGTCCCTCCCCCACGTTCAGTTTATAGGAATTTTTATCCTTTCATGCAGTGCCACAAATATTGTTTATAGATTTATATTCTTCATAGATTTTATACTCTGATATTTAATGAAGGCATGCAAACAACATTCATTATAGGAGAGTCATGCCCAGATCCTGGTAGTTTGGTTCAGCCAATTACAGGAACCTGTCATGTGCCTGGCACTGCACTAGGCATAGGGGCCCCTGGTGTGGATGTGACAGGCAGAGTCCTTTCTTCAGAGCTTACAGTCTGTTAGATGAGCCAGACATTAAGCAGATAGCCTTTAAATAATTATCACATTTATAACTTGAGTTGTGGAGGAAAGAGGAAGGGATAGAAAGCAGGGTGGTTTTGATGAAAGTGTTCCAGGCACAGGGAATGACCGGGTTGGGCAGAGAAGCAATAAAGAGCTTAATAAGTTCTGAGAGCTCAGGGAGGCCATTCTGACGAGAGCATGGTGATCAAGACCGAGAGTGGCTAGTAGGTAACAGTCCAAATTAGGCAGAGACCTGACAGTGCAAGTTAGCCGAGACCCTGTCTATTCAGGACCTTATAGGCTATTTTAATGATACGGAACTTAATCCCTAGAGAGTGAGGTGGGGTAGATAGGGGACCACTGAAAGATTTTAAGTAAGACTATAACAGATTTTCTTTTCAGAGGCATGTCTTTGAATGCAGTGTGGTTAACGAATTAATTCCTGCTATATAACTTGGTCCGTATTTTATGGGTATCATTTTCACGCTAATTCATTGAACAAGTAGTTAGTGAATCTATGTTGGTGATAAAACAGACTGAAATTCCTACCCTTATGCAGCCACAATTCTAGTGGGAGAGACCGACAAGAAGCATATATACATAAGTAAAATGCTTCATGTGTCATATGATGATAAGCGCTGTGGGAGAAAAATAAAACAGGGAAAGGTGAGAGAGAACTGTGTGGGGATAGGGCGTTGCTATTTTAAATAGAATGGTTATGGAAGGTGTCACTGATTGGGTGACATTAAATAAAGATCCAAAGCAGCATTATGCTTTATCTTGGGGTTAATACCTCCCTGGGCAGAGGGAACATCGAGGGCAAAGGCCCTGAGGTGAGAGAATGCTGGGCAGTTTCAAAGAATATAATCCTGTTTGTAGCTTTTTGAAATTACAGATAATGTAAGGGTTTTTTTCTGGCATACCTCTTTTTCTCTAGCCTTCTTGTCTATTTTCCCTCTACCTTTATAGTCTCACTTTTGTTTTTTTCTGTGTAGCAAAAATGACCCTCTTTTGTATCTACTTGTTTTCATAAGTCTCTTGGGATACAAAACATCCTTTTGGCAGTTGATTTTACACTATTTGGAAGCAATAAACAAAGTGTAAGAATGGATACCGGGAGGGATTGGACCTATTTATATTAAGGTGGTTAGGGAAGACCACTTTTAGGAGATGATATTTAACCTGAAGTCTTAAGGATGAGGACAAATGAACTGCCACTTCAGGAATAGCGTGCTTCAAGGACACGAGGCAACAAAGAGTTTGGTATGTTTTAAGGAACTGGAGGAAGGCCACTGTGTCGTGGATAATAGTGACCACGAGGGAAGGGTGACATGAGGTGGGGTTGGAGAGATGGGAAAGAGCTAGATGATGCAGGGCCTTGTATAGGCCAAGGAAAATAATTTAGATGTTACCTGCGATGGGAAGTCACTGGAGAATTTTTAAGCGGGAGAGTGATGAGATACAAAGAGGATGTAAGAACATTCTGGCTGCTGAATGGAGGATGGAAAAGAAGGAGCCAAGATTGGAAGTGGAGAGGCTGTAGTAGTAGGTCCAGGTATAAGATGAAATGGAGAAAAGCCGGTAAATTTGGCGTTTATCCTGGAGGTAGAATGGACAGAATCTGTTAGATTGGCTGTAATGTTGGGGTGAAAAAAAGGGAGAGAATCATTTCTGGATTCTGACTGGGACAGCTAGATGGATAGTGCTGCTTTATACTGTGATATGAAATAACTAGATGGGGAACAGGTTTGGGGCGGGGAACCAACCCTAACTGAGGAGGTCAGCTTTGAGGCTGAAAATCTGAGATGTCTCTGAGACATTCATGTGGAGCTGTGTTGCGTTAGCTATTGCTAGAGTTAGTTATTGCTACTGTGCGTGTGTGGCAGTGGATGGAGACGGCTTAATAAGTTTGCATTGAATGCCGCAGGTTGTCATTTCCTACTCGTTTACTTTTACAGGTGCCATCTTTATTATTTGTCCTTTAAGTCAGTGTCCCCAGTGATACACGGCCGCGAACTGTGGAGCAATTGCATGTATTCCTGATGTTTGGCAGTTCTTTATACCCACTAACCATTGTGTGCTTTCCTTTTGGCATACAGCTGACTTTGTCATTTCCAGTATTTTGCCCGCCATACAGTAAGGTGGGTAAGTTCAGCCTAAAGCTGTGTGTGTGGCACTCCAGAATCTACAACTTTGTGAGAAAGTTGCTTAAAGCAAATTTGTAACCTGCTTGAGCGTTCAATTAAGTCAGGCATTTTTTACTCTATTATGTTACATCTTTTAAATCAGTCTCTCAGTGTTCTACTTTCTGCAATTAAAAATAATGATGGAAATCTAAGAAGGTTTTGTATTTGCGTTTTAATATAAAGCTATACAGATACTTTGTTAGGCTTTTGGAGAAAGATTACTCAAGGAATTGCATGATTCCAATGAAAAAATACATTTGGTAATAATTTGGATCATAGCCTCTTACAGTTCTTTGGGTAGTGTTGGCAGTGAACATCATGAATAGTAAAACTTGGTGAAAACATTTAGACAGTTACTTCGTAATATCCTACAGATAATCCTAACAAAAGTTTTTGGCAACAGTCCATTAATAACAGTGAATGGTCATCTGTCCCAGCGTTCGTTGGTGGTAGAGAATACATGAGATGCAGTTGATATATGATAAATCAATATGACTAGGTTAATTATCTAAACTCTGAATAATAATTGAAAATGTTTTAGTGAATTCCTAGCATTATAGGAACACAAAAATTTAGTTTTTAATGCGCTTTTAAGTATAATTTCAAATCATCTACAATGAAATGATTGCTCTATCATCTCTTTTGTTTATATTTCATCCAGTTAAAAAACTTTCTAAAAATTTATACCTGCTAACACACTATCATTTTTTTCCTATAATGTAAGTGTGGAAAGGTTTAAGAAGCTTTTCCTCCACCATGTAGAGGAAATGCAAACAAACATCTGTCTCATAAATGATTTTCACTGTTGGAGCCATGACCTGTCATTACTATTTGAATTTACAGCATGGTTTCTCTTGGAAAAAATTTATACACACACAATATGTGCATATATAGTTCAACTTATTTTGTTTTTAAGTGAATGTTTTATTTTGAAACTTAAGATATTTCATGACTTAAGAGAACAGAAAACCCAGAGGTACTTACTTTCCTAACATTTTTTTGTTTTGTCCTTATCACTTTTCTTAAGAGTACTGTTTCTCAAAGTGTAGACACTTGGGTCCGAAGCATCAGCATTACCTAGGAACTAATTAGAAACGTACCCTAGACCAACTGAATCAGAAACTCTAGGTTCCAACAAAAGGTCCCAGCAGTCTATGGATCCACAAGCCCTCCAGGTGATGGTGATGCACTGAAGTTTGAGAACCACTGCACTGGAGTGGGACTCCTCAGCCTTAGCACTATAGGTATTTTGGAGTGGATAATTCTTGGTGTTGGGGCAGCGGCAGGGAGGGAGCTGTCTTATGCATTTGTGGGCATTTGGCAGCATTCCTGGTCTTTCTCCCCACTCGCTAGATGCCAGTAACACAGTACTCCCCACTCTCTATCATGACATTAAAAAATACCTCCAGACATTGCAAAATATTCCCTTGGGGGCAAAGTTGACCCATTTGAGAACCACTGCTCTAGAGAGAAGTGATGGATACAACTGCTTTTCCTTCAGAGTAGCAGTGACCACTTATGGAATACCCAGTTTCTGTGCTGGGTACTTTACATGAATTATCATTGTCATCAGAGCAGCCTTGCAGGATATGTTTGAAGGTTCATAGCCTGGGCCAACCCGTTGATGAAGTTTCTCATCTGTTTCACCAGCCCAACCCTTGAGAACTATTATGCTCAGTTGTTACAGGGACTCATTTAGGGTATATTTGGAACAAAAGGAATTTGGCATATAAGTGAATTAAAAATATTTTAACCAGTTAACTCTTCTTATCTATAAATTTAACCATGTGAACTTCTTATTGTAAGCTTAGCCCTACGTGTTTTTGGATGGCTCTCATTGTATTTTTGCTGTAGTGACTGTTAAGTGACAAATGAATCAATAGTATGCTGTCATTTCAGTAAGACTGAAGTGCTGACTTTTTTTAAATAACGTGTCTTCTATATTTTTCCTTTTCCCTCTTTTGCCTCCTTTCATCCCCCTCTCCACTGTGTAGCACTTGATCTAGTTCTGCATATCTTAGCCCTTTTTTCCTCTCTCTTCCCTCTCATTTAAATCGACCTAGTTTCTGATCCATTCCTTCATTATCTTTGTAGGGTCTGGATGGCCAGATTTACATTTTAGTTTAACAAGTTGTAATTGCTACTGGCCAGTGTGTTACCTGTTTCCAGATACCTCTTTCATGCACTTAAAAAAAAAAAAAATTTATGTTTATTCATTTTTGAAAGATAGAGACAGAGTATAAGCAGGGTTGGGGTGGAGAGAGAGGGGGACACAGAATCTGAAGCACACTCCAGTCTCTGAGCTGTCAGCTCAGACTCGACGTGGGGCTCGAACTCACGAACCACGAGATCATGACTAGAGCCGAAGTCGGACACTCAACTGACTGAGCCACCCAGGTGCCCCAAACTTTTTAACAAAGACCTAGACATTAACTTTATTGAAAATTTCAGAATTTCAAGCCCCTTCTCCCCCACTCTTCCACTCCCCACTCCCCTGACCTTCTGTTTACTCTGTGTCTGCCAATGCAGACCAGTTTTGGTTAGTGACTGTGGTAATGACTTCTGGATGTCAGAATTCTGTATATTAGAGATGTTCTTGTCTGAACCAGAGAAGTGACTATAGCTGTACAGCAGTGCTAATTTCTTATTAGTCATGTCTCTTCTCTTTGATTGCTGTAGAAACTGTTAAAGATTCAGAAATTCTTTTATGTGAAAATCACATTTACAATTATTAAACCATGCCAGTATTTTAATTCGTATGCAGAGAGTTGCAAGATTTTAACCCCAAAACTAGAATAGAAATAGTTAATTTAAAAAGTGAGTGCAAAATAAACAAATTTTTTCATCTAAGATACAGTGTGTTCCCTCAAGTCCTGATTATTATCTTCAGAGTATCTTTCTGTATAATAAGCATTTCTTGCCACAGGGTCCCTTTAGAATTAAGGCTATCCTTGATACCTGGGCTTTTTTGACATATAGTTTATTTCTTTCCCACTAGACGGATATCAGTAAAATACCCCAAACCGTATTTTTAATTGGAGTTGATTTCATAAAATATTTAACCAAAAATACTTCATTTTGAATAGCTTTAAGCCATAGTGAAAGCTAAACAAGAAAAAGAGCCATAAAAACATGGCTCTTTTTCTTAAACTAGCTTCTTGGTTTTGTTAATATACACCTCAGATTTTTCCCTACAGTATTGTACTGTTAGCCAGCATTTTTTTTTTTTCATTTATTTTAAGGTGAAAAATTTTTTTTTAATGTTCATTTACTTTTGTGAAAGAGAGAGCAAGCAGAGGAGGGGCAGAGAGAGAGAGAGAGAATGAGAAAGAGAATCCCAAGCAGGCTCCACACTGTCAGTGCCAAGCCTGATGTGGGGCTTGAACTCACGAACCATGAAATCATGACTTGAGCTGAAATCAAGAGTTGGACCCTTAACCGACTGGGCCACCCAAGCACCCCAAGGTGAAATTATTTGTATGTAGGATTTAAAAACTCTGAGAAAACATCTTTTACATATTTTTTTACAAGATAAAAAGTATTGATATTTGTCCACTCAAAATGTAAGGAGAGGTTGGATGAGAGAGCAGTCAGTGCTCTCTAATCTCTAGGAAGTAGGAGGAGAAAGAAGACAATTCCATAACCTTATTGAGTTAAGGGGAAAAACTTTAAACTTAGAAGTTTTCTCACCCATATTTACATAATAATTTATTTTCAGGTGTTACTACACTCAAAAGAATACCATATGGCATTTAAATATTTGATTTATAGGGGCGCCTGGGTGGCTCAGTCGGTTAAGCGTCCGACTTCGGCTCAGGTCATGATCTCGCGGTCTGTGGGTTCGAGCCCCACGTTGGGCTCTGTGCTGACAGCTCAGAGCCTGGAGCCTGTTTCAGATTCTGTGTCTCCCTCTTTCTCTGACCCTCCCCGGTTCATGCTCTTTCTCTGTCTCAAAAATAAATAAATGTTAAAAAAAAAATTTTTTTTAAATATTTGATTTATAAATCAGTAAGTTTAGAAACACTGCTAGAATAATTTCACATTTAGTAACTATTCTCATTTTTACCCTTAGGATTCTTAGAAATCCTGATTAATTTGTTTGCCTTGTAGGGTACATTATATATATGACTTGTCACTAAAAGCTACTGAATACATTTAAAATAATAGTATTTAGTCCAAACTAAACTCGTTATAGGACATAATAAAATGTATAAAATACTAGGTGCACCCTATTTTGTAAGGTATGTATATAATGTTAGGAATCAACTTTGTTTTGGCAATGAATGAGTTATAATTAATTTTGTATTAAATGCCACCTGAATAATCCTAGTAGCTAATAATTGAACTATGATTGAATTTTCCAGTTTCAGACATCATTGTCCTTGTCTTCTTTTAGGAGGTGGTTCCTAATTGAGTGACATTTTCCATTGGTTATCACAGTGCATATCTCCTTATTCTTTGAAAAAATTGTGCCTTCATGAACATGTTGAAGCAAATAGTATTTATTTCTGCACTGGCTGCTGCTAAGTGTTCAGTATTGTCATCTGTAACTGTGAAAGGGGACAAGAATTGTTAAACTATTATACCTGACACTTCTATGAGTTTTGAAGTCTTTCAAAACTCTGAAACTTTGAAGTCTATCAAAAACTCTGGAGTTTTTGATAACATAAACATTTCATTTGTTAATAATTTCCTGGATTCCTGTTAATTATAGGTCATTGAATATACTCAACTTGGAGTACCGAGCAAGCAGTGTTCTTATTTATAGAAATGTAACTCAAAGTTTTCTGTGATATGGTATTGTATCCCTGAGAGTCTACTGGCTGGATGATGTCAGGTAAATAATTTACTTGCTTTGAACCTCAGTTTCCTCCTGTGTAAAATGAGGTTAACTATTCAGTAAGTTGCTATGAAAACCAGACAACATGAAACCCATATAGGGTTTTAATATTTTCTTAATGTTTTTAAAACCCTAGCTAAATTCTGTGCAAGTATGTTTTTACTAATAAAACCCATCTCTGAGGTCTTACTATAATTAGAACCCACAACTTTTCACTCTAGCTTTACTTCAGTGTGTTGTGTTGTTTAATACCGCTTCTTTTTTTTTTTTTTTTTAATTTTTTTTAACGTTTATTTGTTTTTGAGACAGAGAGAGACAGAGCATGAACGGGGGAGGAGCAGAGAGAGAGGGAGACACAGAATCGGAAGCAGGCTCCAGGCTCTGGGCCATCAGCCCAGAGCCCGACGCGGGGCTCGAACTAACGGACCGTGAGATCGTGACCTGAGCTGAAGTCGGACACTCAACCGACTGAGCCACCCAGGCGCCCCTAATACTGCTTCTTTACCAGCCTGCCTTTAGCATGCTTTTTACTTATGTGTCTGTCACGTGGTCATCTGCCTTTTAAAGACATGGGGTTGGGGTGAAGAGGACTTGGGCCCTTAAGCACTGCCAGTGCAAGATAAAGGACACATCAGACCTGTTAGAAGTTGTGATAATTTTACATGTGTCAGTTTGGCTTCTCCAACTACATATTAAGTGAAGGACAGAACCTATTGTGTACTTATTTTATTTTTTTTTAATTCTTTACAGCTTTCAGTACTTAATGAAGTACATAGATAGGAACAGATAGTTTGATAGATTTAACTCTGTGCAGATGCTACAGAGTAAAACTTGTTTGAGCACTGTGTCACCTTTTCTTTTCTCTTCCATGCCTAGAATTAAACTGGAGACTCATAGAATGAACCATTTGCAAGTTAGGAACTTCTTGTAAAGGGCTATTTTTCACGTTGAGAGGTTAGATGGCTTTCAAATAAAACAGAATTTACCTGGAATTATATTACATTTACTAAACTCTTGTGATGTCCTAGGTCTGGATACTTTTACATGTAGTATCTCAGTAATTCTTCACATGAATTAGGTAAACATTATCAACTTTGAAAAGAAGGAAATGAGCTCACGGAACTAGTAAGAGATGGGACAAGGATTTGAACCTAGACCTCTGATTCTAAAATGATTGTATTTTCCATTACATCTGGGGGTTATTAACTCTGGCTTCATATTAGAATCATCTGAAAGCTTCCAAAAATTACAGTTGCCAGGGCATCTGAAATAAGTGGTCTGGAGTGAGTCCCTGACATTTGTAGTTTTGTAAACCCAGGTGATCGAAGTGAGCAGCTGAAGCTGAGGAATGTTGCATTGAACATGGTGTCCCCCACTACCCACCCCCCCTTTTTAAAGCTTTCGTTGTCAGTGAGTATTAATGGAATTTTTCTCATCAAAAGCACAAAGGATTTGCATTAGAATAAAGACAGAATATCCTGTGTAGTAAACATTGCACAGATATGGTGAACATAATGGATGTATGTTTTTCTCTGCCAGTCTTTCAAAAATTAAAATAGATTTTTGATTTTGTCTTAGGATTTTAGTGTGTTCTCTGAAGTGAAAATGAGCTTGCTGTTTTTGTTTCTGGCCTTCTGACTTTAGGAAAGTGCTAAGTTTTAATTTAGCCTAAGAGGAAGAACATTTTCTCAATTTACAGTAGCTTTGAAAGCTAATAAATCAGATTATTGGTTATAAATCTACAGGTGATTTACACAGGGATACATTTAGTTAATTACTCTTGGCTTACCACTGTGCTACAGCTCTGTAAATCTCTGGCAAACAAGCTACTTTAAAGATTGTCTTTTAGATTAAATGAAGACTTAATTATAATTGAAGATCATTCTTTTTTTTATATTTAACATGAGCACATAGAATAAGTTTTTTTTAGCATCATGAAATTTTTGAGTTTTCAGTCCCTTTTATGTAATCATTGGCCCAATTTCAAAATAAATGTGAAATAAACTTTCTTAATTGGCCAGAATACAGTTATTGAATTCTGTCTACTTAAGAATAAAGTCAATTACTGGGATTAACTGTTGGAATACATTAGAGATGTTATAACCTGCAGTTATAGTTTATTGTGATGTTGAAATTAAAATTTACAGTCTGCTTTTTCCAGTTCCTAGTAAGATTAGTTTTCTTTAATTTCCAGCATATTTTAAGCCATTTTTAAAGTAACTAGTTTTTTCTGTCTCTGTTTATAGACCTGTGCTGTAAAGTATAACAAATCTGAGTCTCTCATCCTCCCAGATTAACGAGAAACCTCATTTTCCCCCCACCATGCTTATCCCCTCTCTCATAATATTTTAAGACATGTTAGGAGAAGGAGGGATGAGGAGGAATTGTTATTAGATCTTACAGATAGTAGAGGTAGAACTCTGACTGACCTGCTAAGACTTGAGGACTTAGATGTTTACCTAGATGTTCTTGGACCACTGTTCCTGTCCCCACCACCATTTTATGATATGGCTGGAGATTAATGCACTTGAAATTGATGGAAGGTGAATGATGACTAAATTGTTCCGTAGAGTGAGAAGATAGGTCTTACATGGTAGCAGAAATGGTTGGAGGAAGCAAAAGGGGTCATGAGGAGAATTTGGTATTATAAAGTGTTACAGCTGGATTGTATTATGGCTTTTAATCCCCCACCTGGGTAGCAAAGGCCACTCAGTTGCGTAACTCCAGGAGGCAGCACTCACACAGAGTTGGATGTGAGTGGTGTGAACTTCCTGGTCCTGAGACAGACTGAGTGCTCCGGCAGTCTTGTGATGATGGGGTTTTGGCAGAACCATTTTCCCATACTGGGTTTGACACTTCACACACCTTGCTGCTGAATCTGGAAGCTCAGTGTCTTCTCTTGTTGACTCTGAAGCAGCCTAAGAGATCACTTAAATGTAGTACTTACTTTGTGCAGGATACTGTTGTATTTTGCATGTATTAACTAATTTATGTCTTGGAATGCCTTTATGAATATGTACGGTTAATGCCTTCATTTTACAGGCAGTTCCATTCATAGGAAATGAGAAAACAAAGTTTGAACGTATCTTGCTCAAACTTCTGCAGCTATTAAATGACCAAGCTAGGGGGCAAACCCATGCAGTGTGGCTCAAGTGTCTGCTTTTCCCACCATGCTATGTTACATTAGAGATTCCTTCTTTTTATTGTTCCCCATTCCCCTAAATCAGTCAGTCAGATAGTTATTTAGTCACTTAAACATTGAGCATTTACTTTGTGCCAGGAACTTTCTGGAGCTGAAGACAAAAGGCCTTGCCCTCATGGAACCTATATTTTATTTGGGGGAGAGAGACAAGAAGTAATAGACATGTGAATTGGGTGGTTTTAAATAGTGAAAAGTGTTTAGAGAGAAAATAGAACATTGCTTTAGTTCTAATTGAGGGGATCTTAGGCGGTGGTACTTCTGTTGTGACTTGAATGATGAGAAAGCAGCAGCTCATATGTGAAGGTTAGAAAGGTAAGGATTCCAGGCTATGAGATGGTACATGCTTGGTGTTTTCTAGGGACAGAAAAGAAAAATCTCATGACTTGAAGCTGAGTAAGTAAACAGATTGGTGGGCAGTGAGATCTCAGAAGACTTCAGGAGTGGCTGTGTTGCCAGGGGGTGAGAGGGAAAGATGTTACCGTTGCTCGCATGCAGTTTGGGCAGGGAGCAGTCTGCCCCTGTTGCAGGCAATAAGGAGGTTCAGTGGAGTTTTAAGTAATGATTCTAGTACTTCCCAAACCGTATTGTTAAAGTATGTCATAAAGCATTGTTCCTTGTGGCCCTTTAGAAACATGGTTGGAAAATTATTCGTGTGATTTGCTTTATGTTTTAAAAAACCACTGTGAATGCTATGTAGCAGGGATACAAGTGGAAGGACAGAGTCCAATTAGGCAGTCACAGTGGTTCAGTGAGAGATGACAGTGCTTATGAAAAGTTGTGGCAGTGAATACAGAGAAAAGAAATCATGCTGTCAATATATATGTATTGATTACCCTCCTTGTTGTCAGTTGCCTAGACAGTAGCACTTCTGTTGTAGAGCAGAGAACATGTCTCCTCACAGTTTATTCTAAGACAGTTGATAGTCCTGGTTGAAATTTTCCTGAGATCCAGGTTTTATTACTCTTTTGATTCACTCAAACAACAAATTCCCTAGGGTACAGTCTTCCTGCCAAGATGGGTGTTTCAGTGTGGGATTAGGGATTAGCCTTCTCCAGGACCAGCACTCCTCTCAGCCTTAATGCAGCGCCAGCCATCTGGTCCTGTTGTCTGTCTTCATGATGGATTCTCAGGGACCGTGAAGGCCTTCCAAGGCTTCTTTGCTTTGGTTAGGGCCTCCTCACCAGATCTAGCTCAGGACCTTTAAACCTCAAAGAGAAAGGTTCACAGAAATTGTGTTGAGCAGCATCCAAGCACCAGTGGATGTGTTACTGTGGAGAGATGCTCCCTGCCATGGCTCAGCCAAACACCTGTTAACCCAGGATTCTTTTAATTTGACTTGACTTGGAAGACAAATGAGTTTCAAGATACTGGTCACCTATTTAATGCACATGTATTTGGCAACCTACCAAGTAATTATTAATTTTTTCCACTCTTGTTTTGCTTTACAAATGTGTTTCCATATTCCATATGAAGAAATTAATTCAAATAGGTTTATACTTGGATATACTGTCTGTTACATATTTTGAAAGCCTCTGGTCAAAACACTACATGTATTACAAGGCCATTTGTAGTACTGATTTGAATTATACTGTCGATAAGTGCATAATTTTGTGAAGCTGTGATTTTCCACTGTTTGATTTTCTCTTCAAGGAAAAGCTTAAAGTCTGTGTTTTATGTGCTGTGATGATCTGACACTTATTTGGGATGCTGTAAGTCTGTCCTTTTTGACATCACAGATGTTAAAAGACTAGGAAGTGGATAGTGTATGCAGGTGGAGGCCATTTCACTCGTTGCCGATAGTGTGAGGGTCCCAGCCAGCCATACCATATTGCTGAATCGAGGCTGAATAGCAATCCCTTAGATGCCCTCCATGTCTCTGGGGGGGCTTTAAGACACACACATTATTTGTGACATTAGAATGTTAAAACTTATTTTGCCTTGAGTTCTTAACTCTCATAAAGCTCAAGTGGAAGAACAGATACAACCTTTAAAACTGCCACTTTTTCTTATAGTTTTTCCCATGTGAGGAACAAAGAATACGAAACTTTATTTTTTAAGGTTCTTAAGGAGATACTTGATTTAAAAAATGTTTTTTTTTTCTTGGACACGTAGGTTACCCAGTCGGTTAAGCCTGAGTTCGGCTCAGGTCATGATCTCATGGTTTGTGGGTTTGAGCCCCGTGTCAGGCTCTGTGCTGACAGCTCAGAGCCTGGAGCCTGTTTCGGATTCTGTGTCTCCCTCTCTCTCTGCCCCTTCCCCATTTGCGGTCTGTTTCTCAAAAATAAGTAAACATTAAAAAAATAATAAAATAAAAAATGTTTTTCCTGAACTTTTAAAAATTCCTAAGACCAGTGTAGAAGCTTAATTCAGTAAAAAGAAAGAAAAGTTGGTGGCCACCAGGATCTTGAGGAATTCTATTTTTAATGTCTTTATTTAGAAAATAGATTCACTTTCTGTAAGACAGTCCTTCAGTTATGTGATTCTTTTTTTTTTTTTTTTTTAATTTTTTTTTAACGTCTATTTATTTTTGAGACAGAGAGAGACAGAGCATGAACGGGGGAGGGTCAGAGAGAGGGAGACACAGAATCTGAAACAGGCTCCAGGCTCTGAGCTGTCAGCACAGAGCCCGACGCGGGGCTCGAACTCACAGACCGCGAGATCGTGACCTGAGCCGAAGTCGGGCGCTTAACCGACTGAGCCACCCAGGCGCCCCTGTGATTCTTAATTTTGTAGCCCTCCTAAATGAGTAAGCTAAGTTTAAAAAACAGAAAGTGACTTACCATATTGCTAATAGCTCTGGCAAGAAGGATGTTATCTTCCCTTCTCCCATTCTTCGAATAGGCTAAGTGACTGCTAGTTTTAATTTTCAACTATGCAGTTGTTGGTTTTCTTTTACAATTAGAACTGAGTTAATTTGAAAGTTCTTGAAATTGATGTATGTTTACCTATAAGGGCCGTTTAAAAAACAAATAAAGACCATTATGCTTCTTTAACTTGTAGGTACTGTTTTCATGACTGATAAATAACTTTTATGACTTAATTATAATAACTAATGGCATAGTTATATTCAAAGTGTTGCTTGGTAACAGGTCAGTATGTTCTTGATTCATTATTATGTAGAAAGTTAGCAATGCATCCTGACTCCAGCTTTACTGTAGTTATTGACTAGGGGTTGGAAGAGATACTGATATTACAAAATTCAGTGTGAATGATGATTGGTTATATACTCAGTCTCAGGACTGATTTTCTTTTAATTCCTTCTATTTGTATCTTTCTTGTTAATAACTTTGGCTTATAAAAGATTATTCTCGGTTGGAATATTTTTAGTATTGTTGAGGAAATACCTGTTTTACGTAAGAACATAACAGTTTTATAAGAAGATTAAAAGCTACTATTAATACAGATCTTTCATTATGTCTTTATTCCTTTTAAACATAGTTGTATCAGACTGAGTCCAGTCAGGAGATAGAAACCACACAGAGGGTTAAGCAGGGTAAGTTTCATATGAAGAATTATTAAACTCTGATAAAAGAGTGACTGTAAGATATAAGAAAACTGCATATGGTACTCTAGGGCTAAGGGAGGAAAGTCACACTTACATAGAGCCTCTTCCCCAAGGCTGGATTTAGAACTTGTTGGAAAGGGTGTAGATCAGTCCACTGGACTAGTAGAGAAGTTCACTCTTTTGCCCAGACTGGAGCTAGTCTGCAGTCACTGGGCAGTCAGGACAACCTGGAGCACAGTCCACTAGCAGCAAGTGGACTGGGCATGCAGACAGAGTGGCAGCTCTATGGGAAGCTGCAAGTAGGCCACCCATGTGGGCCTCCAGAGGAAACCAGGGGCTCACAGGGTCTGGAGGTCTTCAGTGTGCCTCTGCAAACAGGAACCTCTTTCTCTGGCAGTGACCTTTTAGGACTCTACTGAGAAAGCTTAATGTAGCTGTCAGAGTGGAAATACTTCAATTGTGTCCATTATGGCAGGACATCCACGAAAGGGTGAGTTTGAAGCGGAGAGTCATTAAGTTGATAATGGGCACAATGATGTTCATTTTTTCCAGTTTCTTTTTTTTGCCATATAGGTATGTAAAAACTTTTTTACTAAATTACCTGTCTGTACTTTTTACTGTTTGTGTTTGCCTTCCTTCCTTTAGCCCTATTGACATTTTGGGTCAGATAATTCTCGGTTGGGGGGGCGCTGTCCTGTGCATTGTGGTGTGTTTAGCGGCATCCCTGGCCTCTACTCAGTAAATGCTAGTATCACACGTAAACAGTTGTGACGACCAGAAATTTCTCCAGCAAAAATCTCTCCTGGTTAAGAACCACTGCTTTAAAAAACACTGTTAGAAACAGTCCAGTTCTGTCTCATAAAGTTTTGCTTGTGATTTTTAGCAAATTCTGTTTCAATAAAAGAAGGCATCTCAAATAATTATAAAATTTTGTTTTTGGAAGAGGTATCAGAAACTAAGTGAACCTCTTTATTTCATCTATAAATGAATTAGTCAATTTTCAATTGATTGTCTCTACTCGCCTAGCTATTTGGTTGTATACCTGGGATTGGAACCCAAAATGTTTTCAATAAAAGGCTATGCGTATAGTATTCTCTTGTTCATTCTTTGACCCAAGAGCATATGTTATGCCTGCACTTTCCCAGGTGCTAGAGACTTGATGATGAGGTTGTGCATAAAATTTCAGGTTTGCGTGAAGAATCATTTCATTTAACTATCACATTCTTTCTGGATACTTGATGATAGAAAGGTGTTTTTAAAAAAGCATTGAAAGAATAATTCATTCATATATGAAAGGACTGTGGTTAAAGGAGCTACTCTTAGCATTAATGCAGTTTTGTGGTTGCAACTGTTGAAATGGTTGTGGGCTTTGAATCAGAAGACTGAGCATCTGGTCTTGGTTCTTCATGAAACTCATAACCTGGGCTTCTGTTGTCATCTGTGAAATTATGCTGGACTAACTGGGTTCCGAGTTACCTATCATACCTGTTCTGATAAGGTGTGAACTCCCAGGTCGGAGTTGAGGATGAGAGTAGAGAAGGCCTAGAGACTGTCACAGTCCTCTAGGACAGGGATACGAGAAGCATCTAAGCTTTATTCTCTTACGGAAGTATGATGGCCTAAACAGTATTGACAGATTGGCAGTAAATTGGATTGAGATGAGTCTAGTAGTAGAGAATGTGCTTTAATACCAAGCTGATCCCAAATTCTTGTACTGTTCATGTGCTTTACAGAGATCTGATTCTGAGATAAATTTCTGAGTATAAAAAATAATTTTAAGGTAGGATTCTGGGTAACTCAATAGGAGTTACTTAAAAAACAACACATAGAATGGGGAAAAAATATTTGTGTAGATTTATCAGCAAGGGACTTGTATCCAGAATACCTTAAAAAAAAAAATCTTACAACTCAACAATAAAAAGACAACCCACTTAGGGGACAAAGGATTTGATAGACATTTCTCCAAAATAAATATGTAAATGGCCAGTAAACAAAAGATGCTCAACATAGTCATTAGAGAATACAAGTCAAAACTAGACGGGGATACCACTTCAGACCCACCAGTGTGACTCTAATAAAAAAGCCAGGCAATAACAGGTGTAGACATGGATATGGACAAATTGGAACCCTCATATATTGCTGGTGAGAATGTAAAATGCATCGTCTTTGGAAAACAGTTCGGCAGTTTCTGAAAATATTGTTGTCATACAGCAGTTAAACAGTTATCATAGAACTCAGCCTGTCATAGAACTCAGTTTTCCAAGCAAATTGAAGATCCGCATCCAACACAAAAGCTTGTACGTGAATGTTCATAGCATAGTAGCATTATTCATAGTAACCAAAAAAAGGGAAACAACTCAAATGTCCATGAACTGATGAATGGGTAACAAAACAAAACAAAAAATAGATCTCCATACAATGAAGTACTATTTGGCCATAAAAATGAATGAAATTTCATTTATGCTATAGCATAACTGAACCTCGGAAACAAGCTAAGAAAAAAAACAGATACAAAAGTCAACATATTGTATGATTCCATTTATATGAAATGTCTGGAATAAAGATTAATGATATCTAGGCGATAGGAAGAGAAGGAAAGGGGGTAACTATTAATGGGTATGGGGTTTTTTTTGGTAGGATGAAAATGTTCTGAAATTAGATACTGACAGTGGTTGTTCAACTCTGAATATACTAAAAGCCACTGAGTTGTACACTTTAAAATGGTGAATTTTATGGTATGTGAATTATATCTCAGTAAAGTGGTTTTTTTTTTAATTGAGCCTGAAAATTTTGAAAAGGAATTATTTAATCACTCTGAGATTAAGCTACAGTTGACAGTTATTTCTTAACTACCGGTTCCACATTTCTTTCAAACCCTTTCCTGTATTTTTGTCTTTTTGCTGTTTAATGTTTATTGTGTTTGGTGTTTTGGCTTTGTTTCTTTAAATAAGTTCTGGTTAAAATTTAGATCACTTGAAGTTGTCCTTTAACAGTTTAGACAGTAGGAATAGGACCAAGGGAATCTAGACATTCATCCCTATGTGATGTTATTTTGCCTTGATAACACAAGTAGTCATAACCTGTTCAGGGTTTCTTTTATGAGATAAAATGTCTATGCAAAAATCTAGGAGGAGGAAGCAATAATGTAGACAAAATTAATTTTATATTTTGCCTTATGTTTAGTTATGGAAAGATAAGTTTAAGAAATAATATGTAAATGAAACTTTTTCAGAAACGTCTAAGGATTTTTAATAACTCATTTCTTTATGTGAGGCTTTAAAGTTATAATGTTCATTTTTAATAATAAATAATTTATCATTACAGACAGATTTGATCAATTTTGGGCCATCAACCGGAAACTCATGGAATATCCTGCAGAAGAAAATGGATTTCGTTATATCCCTTTTAGAATATATCAGGTAGGAAGTAGTGTTTTTAATGATACCAGCTTGTGAATGCCTCAGACATCTTACTTCTTGAAGTGGTGTAATCCAAAACTCTTTAAATTGGCATAGTAACTGAAGTGTATTGATTAGTCGATCTTCCCAGATCTTTATCTTTTGGTGACAATCACAGCAGAAACCACGCTGATATTTGGTTCATATACAGTTGATCCTCATTATTTGCAATATTTGCTTGCTTTCTAAAATTTATCTGTGACCAGAGTCAGTACTCAGCAGTGCGCTCATGGACATGTGTGGAACTTCAAAAAATTTGGTTTGCCCAGCATGCACATTTTCAGCAATGCCATACCTTCTTATTTCTGTTCTTTTCCCAGTTTATGTTTTTCATGCTTTTGTGCTTTTTTTGGTGGTTTGTTTAAAATTGCTCCCAAGAGCAGTGCTAAAGTGTCATCTTTAAACAGAAACACACATAAAACAAGGTTATGTGTTGATCAGTTGAAGAACGTGTTGTGACCAGAGGCTCACAGTATCCCAACCCTGTATTTCCCCAAGGGACAGTGGTTCAAATATTTGCTGATTTAGCGTTTGCAGTGATTTTTATAAAATGTAGCTACCACAAATAAAGAGAATCGACCTATTTGTTTTAACAGTGAGGCTTTATTTAGTGTTGTACAACAAAATAGATAGTAGGCTTTCCTTGTAGCACAATTTCTTAGGTAAAGAAACTCCTTTTCTGTAGAGTACTTTAAAACTTGTAAGTGCTTTACATATAGCAAATACTTTGTGAATATTTGTTGAGTGAATGGTATTCCAGAAAGTGAGTTACCTACTATCACAAAGAAGTCGTTGGGGATAGGAATTGGAACATAATATCATAGACATGAACTCTAATCTAGCAAGATTTCCATTCAAACTCAGAGAGATTATGTCATAACTTCCCCTTGGTAGCCATTTTCAGTATCCCACAGTCTTTACTCGTAGTTACTTCTGTAGTATTTTTTAAATATTTAAAGAGCCATCAATCACATAACTGTATTAAAGAGGAAAACAAATTATCTAATTGAAAGCAAGTAAAAGCCCACTACACTCAAAGAATGAAATAATTTAAATAAGGTTTCTTTTCATTGATTTCATTAACATAATGGCAGATAGGCTATTTTTAGATCATGGATTCGTAATATGTACAATAGAAATAAAATGGGAAAAATTCCTGTTGGAATAAGACCAGATGATCTAGTTAGCCACACATCTCTGCTTTCTTTTTTTAAATTCCACAAGTTTTTGTCAAGCACAGATATTATACAGTGGGTTTGGAAATACCATAGTTTATTTATTTATGCATAATCCAGAATTGTGAAGAATCCGAAGCAATTTATACAAATATATAATCAAAACAAAAAAGAATTTGAAGTCAGAGCCATGCATCATAAAAAAAAAAATGAGGGAATGTACAAGAATTTATAATCACAGAATAGAAAAGAATTTAAAATCAAAATCACTGAAAATAAAAAATAGAAACTCAGCGTGAGATTATATAAGCTTTGACTGAGTGAGATACTCAAGTTTATTAAAATTGACCTGCAGATTTGACCCTGAGTGTCCTTGTATCCAAAACAAGGGGAAAGAAATGTGATAACATTTTTTTCTCCATCATACATAAAATGAAAACTTACTAGGTCATTAGGGAAAGCTAAACTTTCTTGGGCATTATATAGGAAAGAAATTTCTCATGTGGCTTCATTTATAAGGAGTAGGGCAATGTTTTTTTATAACTTCCCCACAGTAAAAATATAGTAGTTTTCATAAAGCTGCTTCCTAAAGTGTTATTCAGCAGTAGCTAAAGACAATGAATTATAAGTCACAGATCATCCACAGTATAATAAAGACTTGGATAAAGTAATGGGAAGGCTAGGACTGAAAAGATTTTTAGGTCTTTAGGCTGAAGAATGTTTTTATCAAATAAGAAGGAAAGTAAGTGTGGAGCAAAGCATTTGGGGATTGGTATTCACAGTAAAGGTTAACCTGGCAGAGGAGAGGTTTACAGAGAACTGCAAAGGAAAAGAACGAGAAAAATTATTGCTGCTCACATGGGAAAGCCTCAGTCTTTTCTGTGTTGCAAGGAATAAAGCCACCTGCTGAAAAGAGGGCTGGTAGCAGTTTTGGACACTGTTCTGTTTGACAGTGGGCAAGTAGAAGAGGTCCTATAGTTGCATAAAATGATGTGAGAAAGAAAGATGGCAGGAAGCCTAGCTATGTTGAGAGAAGAAATGTCTCACGTTAGATGACTCTGTACTGACCACCTAGGCATTCTATAAGAGAAACTTCTGCAGAGCTAGATTTACGAGTGATATGCTTTAGCTCTTCCATAGAGAAAAGCCAAAATGGAGCCAGATTTTATGGACTCTAAGTATAATACTTTTAGTGAGTAGGATTCATGTAGTCCATAATCTCATAGAAGGAGTCTGCTTTACTTCTTCATGGATATTGGTGGTTAACGTACATTTTAAAAACAGTAACAGAGTAATCCTTAAGTTTTCTGAGTGGATTTCAAAACTTAAAAAAAAAAGTTTAAGTAAGCCCTACACCCAATGTGGGGTTTGAACTCACGACCTTGAGATCAGGAGTCATATGCTCTGCTGACTGAGACAGCCAGGCCACCCTCAAAAGTGGTTTTTAAGCAGCAGCCCAGGGCCAAGCTTGGGAGGGGACAAATGGGACTGGGTCAGGTGGTTTGACTCCTTTCCTCCTGGGACTTGACAGTCTGAAACTTGCCTTTCTATCTATGCCAAGACAGATTCAGGTGCTTTGCCCAAGTTAGATAGTTCTTGATCTAGCTAGCATTCTGGATACACTACTACCCTCAAAATGTTAGTGTTATCTTTGAAGGCAAGATTGGATAAAAAAAATCTGTGTAGTAGGATTTAGCACAGTCTTTCAGATACTGTGAGTGCTTTATAATTACTTAATTTAAGGTGTTAAATTAATAGGGTGTTAAAAAGCACCAAAGGTCATATAATTTTAAAGCTGAAAAATAGACTTTTTAAAAAGTTAAATAATCCCAAACTGAAATAGCTAGCTGTTTTCTTTGGATTTAAATGTATAACAGTGGAAAAGAGCTAGAAGCTTTGGAAGGGTTAAAACAGCTGTGTACGATAGATCAAGATCACAGTTTTGCTTTATTCACTTAGTAGAGAATTATTTTGGCCTCTTTCTGCTTCGGTTTCATAGTCTGACAATTTGACTTACATGTAAACCTCACTGAGCTCAGAAGGTTCGAAAAGATTTGAGACATAAAGGCTAAACTAAGTACTTTTCTTTAAAAAATAAAGTTGTGTTTCCAGAAAGAGCACTGAACTAGAAGGCAGGGCCTCCAGGATTCTGGGAGGTCTGACACTGACCTTGGTGGGCCTTTGTTTCCTCATCCATAAAATGAAAGGGGCATGACTGAATTAATTTATATATCTGGTTAAAGTTTTTCTCCAAAGAAGCCATATTACAGGTTTATATAATTCTGTCAGTGACACTCTTATTTTTTAAAACATTTTAAACTCCTCACTTCAGAGCAAATTTATCATTTTTACAGCAAACATAGTCCTTTCCTTTATGGGATTGCTTTGACTGAAGTCCTTTATGGTACTGTATGACTTTTAATCACTTCTAAAAATGAAATTTATACTCTCTAAGTGGTTTATCTTTTTCATGAAGGCAGGGCAGTTGTTTTGTTCATGCTGTGTGCCCAGGGTCTTAGAAAAGTGCCTGGCATGTAGTAGGCATTTGTGAATATTTGTTCATTCATTAAATCATTCCATCTGTCGTTAGTAGTTGATTTTGGGTTATTCTGTTGTACCACGAGCTCCATAGTAACGTACCATAATGCATTCCCAGACCCTAGCAAATTATCTTACTTGTGGCATTTAGTTAAATAAAATATACCACAAACTCTAAAGGCATTCTCAAAAGAGGAGTTTCAAAACTATTTTGAGATTTATACCTTTTAGCAGTTACTTGGATAGGTAGGTTCTGGCTTGTATACTTTACTGTAGTTTTTATGCTGTGAGTACTTGACGCTCTGATAGGGAAAGTATGTTATATAATCATCATTTATTGTGGGGTTATTACTGTTAGAATAATGGTGCAGATGTACAGAGCGGGAGGTGTGCCTTTCCGTGTGTATGTTATGTTCTGGGAAAAATTGTCAGATGTATTCATACCTTTTGTTGTGGTGTCACAACACAGAAGGATTTAGAGAAGGATTTAGAGAGAATGCGAGGAGGAGGGAAGAGAAAGAGAGAATGTGTGTGTGAAAGAGAAAATGATTTTATAAAGTTCTATAATTAGATTGAAAGTGGGAAGCTCGAGAATTCTTGAAATTTGCTTGACGAAACGTGGTTGCCAGGTGGGGACTTTGTTAGGAAAGAGCTTGCTGCCTGATCTTTCCTGTGCCAACAAGTTGGCAGTTTCTCCTCAGATAGGAGGAGCTGACTTTCCTGTTGGTCTTACCCCTTTCCAGCTGGGTTCTTATTTGAATTTGAGTAAAATTTTAGGAGTAAGGTATGTAAGTGAATATAAAAATTTAGGAGTCTTAGTTTTTGCCCATTCTTAGTTTTGCAATTCCTCACTTTTCCCATTTCTTTATATGTTTGAATCCTCATTCATGCCTTGACCAAAGGAAGATGGGTTCTGCTTCCTGTTTTCCTAATTGAACAGTCTCAAGGGGAATACAGGTATCTGTTGCGGACTCCTTTACAGCTGATATTAGTTCATATGGGTAGGATATTCCATTAAGTGTAGCTTTTACTTATGCATATTTTGATTAGTCTGAGTCTTTCATTTCTTTCATAGTAGATATAAATCTCTGTACTGAGAACTTAAATTAGTAATAAGTTTAAGCAGTATCTGAAACTCTAGGTTTATTAAGATAAATGAAAGACCTCATTTTTACTAAAATATTTTCCTTTGCAGAAAATAATAAAATTCCTCTGTAGCAAGGGGTGTGAAAAGGAAGGGGCACTGAGCATGCTTAAATCATACTCACTTCATCTTTTGAAGCCTCAGAACCACCATATGATGTAGGTATCATCATCTGATTTTACATGAGGAAGCTGAAGCCCAGGGGTTTTCAGTCGCTTGCTCAGGGGTACACAAATGAAACACGGAAGAGCCAAAATCAGACCTAGGTGAGACTTAAAAAGTATAATTTTACGTATAAAATGAGGTTTACAGAATTTTCAGGATAGAATTATCACATAAAGTCCACCTCAACTAAATAAATTGATAGAAACCTAGAAGTCTTCTAACTGGTGATACTCTGTAAAGGCTGGCTTTTGTCCAGACTGTTAGGAAAACTCCGTTGTTTTTCATCTGTAGTTTGATTGTCATGGGCTCAAAATGACTACAATCTAGCGACAGACTTTTAGCGGTACAAGTAAAATAGGTACAAAAGTAGTCTAGAGAGCCATTATAGACCAACATGTGTCATTTCTGTCATTTACATAACAGTTTAGTTTGGTGTGTGAGTTTCAGGTCTGTGTTCCTGAAATCCAGGTGCTTTGTATTAGCTGGTATTCTAGAGATGAGGTTGAAGGCAGAAAGTGTTTCAGAAATGTAACCTAAATGTCATTTAGAATAGCACACGTAAACAGATGGTGATTAATGGGGATATCTGTTAAAAAGACTTGTAAAGTGTCGGTGAAGTCCTTAGGCGTTGGTATTTCGGTTGTAGAGTGAAATTAGACATGTTTTGTTGTGTTTTTCAAGAAGCAATGGATTCATAAATGTTATCCTGCCAAAATACTTTGCATAAGAAAAGTTTATTTTATTCAGTTATTCGTTCATTCATTCAAGTTCATGGACTCACAGATATTTGCATGTCATGCCCTGTGCTACGCATGGGGGATACAAATGTTGGTTAATATCCTGCATCACCCTTCACAGAGCTTGTAGTTTAAAGGTGGAAGGTAATCAGGTAAGTATACAAACAAATGTAAAATCACCACTATCATTGGTGCTGGGAAGCAGAGGTAGGTATACAACAAAAGCCTCAATCCTCTAGGGAGAGTTTGATCTAGTTTGGGAGGGCAGAGAAGGCTTTGTTGATGCAGTGTTGTAGCTCTTGGAGAATCAACAGGTGGGTGGAATTAAGGAAGGCAAAGAGTGATGACAAGAGCTTTGTAGGCAGAGAGGACCTTTTAGGTGTTGAACACAGAGTTGGAAAATAAGGCTGCAAATGTAAGGGTTAGACTATATTATGGAATTTTCTTTTTATTTTCTGAAGAATTTTAGTAATATCCATATTATCTGAATATCCAAATTTATTCAATAAAGCTTACCTAATCACCTACTTTGTTCTTTATAGAAGTTATAAATAAACTTATTTATAGAAGTTATAAATAAATTCAGAGAATCCTCTTAGGAGCAACATAACTGTTATTTTTAGTTTTAAACAAAAACATGAAGCTGATAAACGATGCTTATTTTCTAATTGAGGTTAATTAATGATTCTTAGTTGTTTTTTGGCAGTTGTTCATCAGTTAAATGATGTCAGAGTTTAACTTGGCAATTCCTGGACTGAAGAAGGAGTCAAAATTTTACATTCTGTTTGCTTTCGGAAATGCTGATTTATGAATTTTGAAAAGTCAGAACAGCAGAAATGTGTGGCAAATTATGGTGGTGTTTATTAAGATTCCTTCTCTGGGGTTATGGCAGTTTGAGTGAGAAATTGCAATTCTGTTCTTTTGTTGTTTCCCATTTTAGTTGATACCTTGCAATAACATGCAGCAGAAAAGGCCAGAGAAAAAGAACAGGGACTTGCTATGTGGTAAAGTGAATAGTAATTTTGTTTTTCATTTCAAAAAGAAACACTGAGTAATTTGTAATACATTTTGAACTGTGTAAAGATATTTAATATCTTTAACAGGATAGAATGTGTTCTCTGTTCTGCAGTTGAACATATGTTACTTAGTTTTTTTTTTTTTGAGTTATTTTCAGTACCTTTCCTTAAAATTAAAAACAAACAAACAAACCTTTTGATTGTAGCAAAATACATGCAAAATTTACTGTCTTAACTATTTTTAAGTATATACTTCAGTAGTGTTAAATACGGTCTCTAAAACACTTTCATGTTGCAAAACTGAAACTCCGTACCCATTAAACACCAACTATGAATTTGATTACTCTAGGTACCTCATATAAGTGAAGTCATAAAGTATTTTGTGTGTGTGTGACTTGCTTATATTACTTAGCATATTGTCCTCAATGTTCGTTCATGCTGTAGCCTGCATGTATACACCATGTTTTATGTATCCATTCATGGACACTAGAGTTGCCTCCACCTTTTGGCTGTTGTGAATAATACTGCTATGAATACGGGTATGTTAGGGTTTCCCAGAGAAACAGACCCAACTGGATGGGGGGAGAGAGAAAGAAATTTATTTTAAAGAATTGCTTCACGTGACTGGCGAGGTTGGTGAACCCAAAATTTGATGGAATAGGGTGGCAAGGCAAGCTCGAGACTTAGGGAAAAGTACAGTTTGAGTCCAGTGGCAATCTTCTGGCAGAATTCCTTCTTGCTCAAAGGAGGTCAGTCTTTGTTTTATTAAGGCCTTCAACTGATTGGGTGACACTGACCCACATTTTGGGGGATACTCTGTTTTACTCAGAGTCCACCAATTTAAATGTTAATCTCCTCTAAAAAACACCTCCACAGAAATATCCAGAATAATATTTGACCAAATATCTGGGCATCACAGCCCAACCAAGTTGACACAGAAAATTTACCATCACAGTAGGTGTACGGATATCTTTTTGAGACTCTACTTTCTTTTCTTTTGGGTATATACCCAGAAGTAGAATTGCTGAATCATATTGTTAATTCTATTTTTAAATTTTTAAGGAGCTGCCATACTGTCTTCCGTAGTAGCTGCACCATTTTACATTCCTACCAGTAGTGCACAAAGGTTCCAATTTCTCTACATCTCCACCAGCACTTACTACTTTGTTTTTTGGTTTTTGTTTGTGTTTGATATTATGTTTAGATGAAATATAGCCAGAATATGTGTGTGTGTGTGTGTACACACACACACACACACACATATGTATACATATATACACACATATACATACATATATGTATGTATACATATATGTACACACATATATGTGTGTGTGTACATATATATGTATGTATGTATACACCTGCAGGTTATACATTGTTTTCTGACCTAGCTTTTCTTATAAGATAGATTTAGAGAAGTACAGCTTTCCCACCACCCTACTTCTAGCTGCTGACTTATTGATAAGATCATTTATTAAATAATGTTTGGTAAACTTCTTTCTTGAAGCCAGATAGTAAATATTTTTGGCTTTGCAGGCCAGATGGTCTCTGTTGCACCTGTATAACTCTGTAGCTAGAAAGTAGCCACAATTTACAGATGATGGACATGACTGTGTTCCAGTAAAACTTTATTTACAGAAACAGGTGAAGGGCACAATTTGACTTACAGGCAATAGTGATATAAACTATCCTTTTCTACTGGATAAAAATGCCACCTCTGCTTTATATTAAAGTATTTTGACTACTGGGATCTATTTTTGGGTTCCCTGTTTTGTTCCATTGGTATATTTGTCTATTCTTAAGCTGGCATTATTTTTATTTGATTTTATTTAGTTTTCTGATACCTACTGGGGAAATTCATCCCTTACCTTTTTTTTTTTTTTTAAATACTTTCCATGTTTATTCTCTGTCATTACCTCTTTTTTTTTTTTTTTTTTAAGTTTATTTATTTATTTGAGACAGAGATAGCACAAGTCGGGGAGGGGCAGAGAGAGAGGGAGAGAAAAAGAATCCCAAGCAGGCCCTGTGCTGCCAGCCTGCATCCATTAAAGCCGTGAGATCCACCCACAAAGCCATGAGATCATGACCTGAGCTGAAACCAAGAGTCGGATGCTTAACCCACTGAGCCACTTAGGCACCCTGTCATTAAGTTGTTTACATGCCTTTTATAATAATTTTATCAACTTCCCATAGCATCTTGTATGGTTGAAAGTGGAAATACATTAAATTTGTATTTTTAATTTTGGTAGGATTCACCTCTTCATGTTATTAGGTCTTCCCAGATAGGAACATAATACATCTCTCTTATTATTCAGATTTTATGTTCTCTGTAGATTTTAAAATTTTCTTCAAATAAGCCCTCCCTGTACCTTTCTTCTTCTTTTATTTTAGGTGTTTTATAGGTGTTATTTTTATTCCATTTCCATTTCTACATATTTTTACAGGTGTTTTGTAGGTATTGTTTTTCTTTATTTCATTTCCATTTCTACATATTTTTTACACTGGCTAAAAAAAAGCAAAAACAAAAACACCTTCCCACCAATTTTTTTATTGACCATTTCTTTTTCTTGCTTTATTGCATTGCTATTATTACATTGCCAAGATACTATTGAACAGTAATGATCCTAGCAGACATTTCTGTTTGGTTTCTGGTATTCATTGGTATGGTTTTAATATTTCATCATTTAGAATGATACATAGCCTTTATCAAATTAAACTAATTTCCTGCTGGATTTTAAAATTAGAAATGGATGCTAAATTATTGACTAATTAAGTTACTGCTTTTTTCCCTTTTTGTCCTTTTTAATTTGGTACTTCTGTTAATGTTGACCTTCTCTTTCCTGAAGATCATAATCATATTATTATAAGATCCTACCCATTTTCCTCACTGTGACACTCTCACTGCTTTTCCTTTCCATAAGATGAAACCTTTAGAATTTCTCTTCCCTGTATTCCTCCAGTCTTCTACTATACAGAGACCTTTATACCACTTTAACTTCTGGGTTTCTTAATGCCTGGCTTTTGCCAGAAGAGTTTAGTATCTTCACTTTTAGGCTGTTACTAGATTTTCCATTGCAGGTTCTGCCTGCCTTTTCAAGGATACTGTTTAACATTTATATTTCATATCCCAGATATTCTGTCAATATTCAAGGTATCAGTTTCTGATAGAGCTTTTGGTAGAAATCTCTGCCTGGTCATCTCTTTCTTTCCCTGCCTCAAGAGTAAAAAGGATCCAACCTTTTAATCAGCTTTTCCTTAGCTTTTGGAGTCTTTATGCTTACTGCTCCATAGTCTCTTGTCCACCCAGAGAGAACACTGCAGAGGTTTATAGTTCCCTCCATGTAGTCCCTGCCTGGCTACTCACCCCAGTAGCTGCTTTAGCCCAGGAGAGCTGTGGTATTGGGTGGGAGTCAGAGCTGGGAGTAGAGGCGAAAAGGGGAAGTACACTAAGCTTCCTCACTCCCAGAATACCCTTCATGTATAGTTGCTAATATGTTATTTTTCATATAAAGAATTATATAACAGTATTCCTTGGGGAAAGTGTCTAATACTTAATTCATATCCTAGCTGTGGCAGTAGCATGCTAAGATATATGTTGAAATATCTGTGCTTAAAAAATAGGATCTGTATGTTGTAGGTAAAGAAAGACAAAGTACAGAATGGATGCTCAGTTCTTAAAAATAACTTTTGGGAGCACCTGAGTGGCTCAGTCTGTTGACTCTTGATTTTGGCTCAGGTCATGATCTCCCAGGGTTATGAGATCAAGCCCAGCATTGGGTTCCATGCTCACAGCATGGGGCCTACATGGTATTCTCTTTCTCTTTCTCTCTCTCTCTCTCTATCTCTCTCTCTCTCTCTCTCTCTCTCTCTCTCTCTCTCTCTCTGTGTGTGTGTGTGTGTGTGTGTGTGTGTCTTCCCCTCTCTCTCTTGCCCCTCCCCTGCTTGTGATCACTCCCTCACTCTCAAAATAAACATTAAAATAACTTCTGATCCAAGTGAAGATAACAGTTATAAAATAACAAATAACTTGGAAGTTGAAGACCTATCATTCATTTTCACAACCATCACCACTGTCTGTTTTCAGAATATTTTCATCACCTCAAAAAGAAACCCTATACCCATTAGCAATGCTATTATGGACATATAAGTAGAATCACTTAATGTGTTCTTTTTTCACAGGCTTAATACTTTCAGGGTCCAACCATCTTATAGTATGTACCTTATTCTTTTTTATGACTGAATAACATTTCACTGTAGTGGTATACCATATTTTGTTTATCCATTCAATCAGGTGATGAACATTTGGGTAGTTCCTACTTTTGGACTATTATGAATAATGTTCCCATGAACATTTGTGCATAGGTTTTTGGGTGGACATATTTGCAGTTAGTTCCTGAGTATATACTTAGGAGAGGAATAAGTGGTAACTCTGTTTAACCCTTTAAGGATTGCCAAACTGTTTTCCAAATTGGCTGTACCATTTTACATTTCTGTCAACATTGTGTGAGGTTTTCAACTTCTTCATGTCACTGCACCTCTTGTTATTGTTCATCTCTTTGATCACAGTCATCCCAAGTAGATATGAAGGGCTATTTCCTTACGATTTTTATTTGCGTTTCCCTAACGAGTAGTGTCTTATTGAGCATCTTTTCTTGTGCTTACTGGCCATTTGTATATCTTCTTCAGAGAAATGTTTCTTTAAATCCTTGCCTCATTTTTAAATTAGATTGTCTTTTCATTGTTGATTTATAAGAGTCCTTTTTATATTCTCGATACTAGACCTTAACTAGATGCATGCTTTATAGATTTTTTCTTTTATTCTGTGGATGTCTTTTTACTTTCTTGGCAGTATCCCTGAAACACAGAAAGTTTTCGTTTTGATGAAGTCCAGTTCATTTTTTCTTTGGTTACTTATGCTTTTATGTTGTCGTATCTAAGAAACCATTGCCTAAATATAGGGTGATGAAGATTTCTTTCTCTGTTTTCTTCTAAACTGTTACAGTTTTGGTTCCTTCAGCTAGGTCTTTGATCCATTTTGAATTAATTTGGGTGCGTAGTACAGGGTGGGAGGCTCACCTGCATTCTTTTGTACGTGGATGTTCCAGGTCTTCAGTGTGATTTGTTGAAAAGAATTCTCTTCCTCTCACTGGATTGTCTTGGCACTCTTGTTGGAAATGAATTGTCCACAAATGTATGGTTTTTATATCTAGATTCTGTTCTGTTGCCCTGGTTATATGTCCAACCTCTACCACTACCACACTGTCTTGAACTCTGTAGTTTTGTAGTAAGTTTTGAAATTGAGAAATAGGAGTCCTCTATCTTTGTTCATTTTTTCAAGATTATTTTGGCTATCCTGGATCTTTTACATTTCCATATGTATTCTAGGATCAGCTCATCATTTTCTGCAAAAAAAAAGGCATCTAGGATTTTGATAGGAATTGTATTGGATATGTAGATCAAATTGTGTAGTATTGCTATCTTAACAAACAATCTTAAGTCTTTCAGTCCTTAAACACAGGATCTCCTTCCGTTTATTTAGGTCTTCAGCTTGTCTCAACAAGGTTTGTAGTTGACGGTATACAAGTCTCCTACTTCTTTTGTTCAATTTGTTTATTCCTGTGTATTTTTTTGATTCAGTTGTTTTTATCATTTTTAGATTATTCATTGTTAATATATATAAAGAATATTGATTTTTGTTTATTGACTTTATTTTCTGCAGCCTCATTGAACTTGTTTATTACCTGTATTAGTTTTTTTCTGGTTCCTTAGAATTTTCTTCATAGAAAATCATGTCACTACAAAAAAAAGATAGTTTTACTTCTTCCTTTCCTATTTGAATGCTTTTATTTATTTTTCTTGCCTAATTTCCCTGGCTAGAATTCCCAATACAGTGTCAAAATAGAAATGACAAAAATGAAGGATTGGTGTTAAATCTTTAAATAATTGGTGAAATTCTCCTGTGAAGCCATATGGTCCTGGGTGTTCTTTGTGGGCATATTTTAAAATTACTAATTCCTTCTCTTATTTGTTATAGATCTGTTCTATAGATTTTTTTTTTTACAGGTTTTGCCAGTGTTCTTATTACTTTTATGGAGAAAACAGTATTTGAAATTCTTATTCCACCATTGAGGACATCACCATTTCATAATGATTCTTAACCTTCAAATTTAGATAGGTGGATTTTGTAGAAATTTGGAGAAAGAAAAGGCTGAAGAGTTTTCTGAGGTTTTTTTTTTTTTTTTTTTTTTTAAGGAGATCTGTTCTTTGTAATTATTTCTAAATACAAAGATTTTTTTTTTTAATTTTTTAATGTTTATTTTTGAGACAGGGAGAGACAGCATGAACGGGGGAGGGTCAGAGAGAGAGGGAGACACAGAATCTGAAACAGGCTCCAGGTTCTGAGCTGTCAGCACAGAGCCTGACGCGGGGCTCGAACTCACAGACCGTGAGATCATGACCTGAGCCGAAGTCGGATGCCTAACTGACTGAGCCACCCAGGTGCCCCTCTAAATACAAAGATTTTAACCCAGTATATGGTTTGAGAGCATGAATATTGCTGTAAATTATTATGGAAGATTACTTTTTGTAAAGTTGTACATTCTTGATTTTTTTGGAAAGTTTTTCCCACATAGTTCTCTGATACATAACTTTGAAAAATTTGAAAGAATCAAATCTGTAGCATTCATTGATATAGCAAGTGGTTAAGATGGAAAAGTTTTCATTTAGGCAACTTTACTAAGTTTGTATGTGTGTGTGATTTGGGGCATTCATCTCACATCTCTGGACCTCAATTTTATCATCTGTAAAATAAGGATAATCTCTTATAAGCCGATGTGAATATTAAATGTAATATTTTAAATACAGTATTGTGCTTGATACATAATAAATAATTTACAGATTATTTGCTGTTATTAGTAGTAGATGTTATTGATATAGGTCATTAGTTCTGTTCTGAGTTATTTTATCAGCAACAATGATGGTTTGCTATGCCTCCTATGTTCTCTTATTTTTATGATTGGTAGGACATATTGGACAAATAGCTCATTCCATTTATTAATGTATTTCTGGTCTTAGCATAGTCTTCTCTGTGAGGCTTTATCTGGCTCCCAAAATCTATTTCTCATCACTACCAAACACTCATATACCCTCTTTTTTTGTTTCAGTTCCCTATTTCTTTACCACTTTCATTCAAGTTCCTAGACCAATACCTTGGAATCACTTTTGATCCATTTCTTAGAACTGTACATTGTAATGTACTAGAAGCATTTGCGTTTATCCCCTTCTGACCATTTTCACTAACTTCTAGTTCCTGTTACTTTGATTTTCGTAAAACACAGCTAGACTCTAATCAAATAGTATCACATGTTCCTCAAAACATGCTTGATGTTTTATTTTCTTACACTGTTCACTTGTCCTGGGAATAGCCCTTACTCCCAGAATGCTTCTAAACTCAATTCAAATGTCATCTCCCCCAAGAAATCTTTCTTTATTTCTCCATATAGGCTTCAACCCTTCGTACCATATAAAAATTATTTCTTCTTTCTCTGAGTTTTATTTTAAAACATTTCCTTCTAAAAATGTTTTCCTTCTACCTCTTATTATGACAGATACAATTATAGAATATTAGAGCTGAAGGGAGCCTTAATTAAAACCTCTAATTTTAGAAACAACTTGCACAAAACTCTTCCCCAAAGTTCAACTGGATATTTGATGGCAGAGACAGGAGTAGAACTTGAGTATTTGATTTCCAACCTAGTTCTTTTTCTATACACAGCATTGTGATATAGCATAGATACTTCTTTTTTTTTTTTAATTTTTTTAACGTTTATTTATTATTGAGAGACAGGGACAGAGCATGAGCATGGGAGGGGCAGAGAGAGGAGGACACACAGAATTCGAAGCACATTCCAGACTCCGAACTGTTAGCACAGCGCCCGACGCGGGGCTCGAAGTCACAAACCGCGAATCATGACCTGAGCCGAAGTCAGATGCTTAACCAACTGAGCCACCCAGGCGCCCCTAGCATAGATACTTCTTAAGCCATTTTGTAGTATTTCACTGTGGTTCTGTTGAAGTCTGTGTAGTTTAACTGCAAGCAGTAACCTACGAATTCTTGAAGGACAAGGAATTGTTTGGTTTTTCACCGTATCTTTATAGATGTTTCTCAGAGACTATTTCCTGCTAGAATGAATGAATGAGGACATAATACTTTGGTTAGTATTAATATTCTTTCTTTTATGTTTGTTTATTGGGGGGGTTGGGGAAAGAAAGAGACACACACACACACACACACACACACAGAATCTGAAACAGGATCCAGGCTCTGAGCTGTCAGCACAGAGCCCAACATGGGGCTCGAACCCACGAACCACGAGATCACGACCTGAGCCCAAACGACATTTAACCGACTGAGCCACCCAGGCGCCCCTGGTATTAATATTCTTAATGTTAAAACTCAGATGATATTCTTTACTTACACACCTTTTAAAAGAAATTGATGAATTGAGGCCTGTAGGGGGCAGCCCAACACAGCAAGTTTTGATTGCCTTTGCTAAATCAGCTAGCTACTACTCTGAGATCGTTTTAGACTTAAATTGCTTCATCTGTGGATTTTTGAAAAATGAAAGCAACTATAAATTATAAGCTTATGTGGTAGGTGTATTTTAAAACAATTGTCATTTATAGGAATAGTAACTGATGCAGGTGATTTGCTGTTTTATTTTTAAAGCATTGGATGAGAGAGCAAATGATATTTATTAGAGTTTTTTAAAATTTTGCTTTATTAATTTCTAACAGATAATCTGATGGCAAATATGTCTTATTTTTTCATAGAGAAACTAAAATATGCGAAGTTGTTGTTATCCCAAACTCCTAAAGTTATTTTTAAATTAATAATTAAATTAAAGTCAACATTTTCTCAATATTATTTTGTTGCACTAAGCTAGGTCATTGTTTCATTTAATATTTTCAAGATTAAAAATACTGCTGGTAATTAAACTGTAGACAATATAACAATTAATAGCTGACATTTATTAAGTACTGTATACCAGATACTATTTTAAATATTTTACATTTTTAAATTTACTTAATTCTCTCTACAGTCCTCTAGGATATATGCACTGTCCTCGTTGTGTAGATGAGGTAACATCTTGAGATAAAGATGGATCATTGAAACTTGCCTAACGTCAATCACCTTAGTGAATGGAAGAGCTGGTAGCCCGGCTCCAGAGCCTGTACCTTTAATCACTGTTCCTTTTGATATATGTTAAGTTTATTTCTTTTATTTCCTTACTCTGTTCTAGTGTAACTTTCCATTTGAGACTGTTTTCCAGTTTTTACACATATCAGGCTTCTTATTACCCCACCCTTTTGGTTGTTTCCTGCCTACAGTCCTTTTTTTCTTCTACTAGAGAAAATGCATGGACAGAAAGTAAAAACATGACATCCTTTAGTGTGAAGAGATTGAAACAGCTAAAATTGTATGGTCTTCTTTCTCTTTTATTTATAGAATGTTCTTTTTCTAATTATCAATTAGGCAATTTTTAGTGATTACATTAAAACCTGAACTCTCAAATTTAGGAATAGAATGAACTTCACTCCCCATGCTTAAGCATGAGTAGTATGGGATAATTTTAAAAGCCAACGTATTCAATACCTCATTTTAAAAGAGAAATGGATTGTGTAAGGTGGTCTTAATTATTTCCCCAAAAATGATTTTTTAGCTTCCTCCACAAAGAAATTCTTGATTGTCATAAGATACATAGTGTTTTTATTGTAATATTCTAACATATGTAAAAATTAACCTTATTATCATCTAATTGGTATATAACCCATTCTCTGCTTTTGATCATTTCATCTCTCTTTAATACCTCTTTGAGAATGTGAATAGATACAGTAAAAATAAGTTTGTGTGGTGAGTTTGAAATTTGGCAAAAGCTTAGGTTAAATGTGAGATGGCTTAAAAAGTTATAACTATTGGCTAAGATGAAAATAGAGCTGTTTCATACCTAAGTTCAGTAGTGTTTATATCATAAAATATGGTCTTTGTATATAACTCTTTTAAGAAAATATTTTTATGTCAGCTTTACTCCTTGATTATTAGTATGCATTTATTAAGGCACTTCAGATGATAGTTAATGTTTGAGTTTCTTGAAGGAATTGTCAATCCTGGTAATAGATACCAGAAACAACCTATACTTTATGATGGTCAGCCAGAGTCTTCCTGCTGCTTTAGGGACTCACTTGTCTTCCCATCTTTCCCCAGTTTACTGCTGGCCTAAGAGTGTTGGCAGTTGCAAGCCTAAGCTTAGTCCCGAATAATGTTCCTTTAACCTATTATTTGAAAAGATCTCTGAGACCCAAATTAGTTTCTTTGTGTGACTACCACATTTTTCATTCTGTCCCTTTTCTTTCCATCTCAGAGAGTGCCAACATCCAGAAATGATGCCCTGTATGGTGGCCATTTAATCTGTTGATAATTTCACAGTGTAAGAAAATTTGCTTAATCATGTATCTATTCCAATAGTGAAAACTACCTTCTGATTTTTTTTTTTCTGTTCTTCTCATAAATGATTTTCATATAACATGCCAGAACACACAACACCTGTCTGTTAAGAACAGAATTACTAGGCTTTGATTCTTAGTAGTGGTTCCTTCTTTTGGGTAAATATGATAGTTGCTTTTGGTTTACTCATACTTTTAAAATAATGACTAATAATTTCAAGTAGGTAACAAATAGGATGATTATTTAGGAATACTAGAAGAAAAAACCAGGGGGAAAAAGTGCAAGACTAATATCCTGTTCTTTTTGTCTGCCCTGGGCCTGGCAAATTTTGTTTGACATTTCATTTCCTTGTATCATAGTCTAATGAGGTGTATATCTTAGTTGTTGGGTCATACTTATTTTTGTTTTTAATTTTCAAGGCTTTGTGGGAGATTATATAGTCTTTGTGATCCATGCAGATTGTTTATAGTAATAAGTTCTAGGGAGATAATATAAATTTAGAAAAACCTGTGTAGATATACTGATGTGTATATGATTAGATAGATAGAGATATTGATGTATACGTATTTGAAACTCCTCAGATCTTTAGGCAAGTTACTCCTTTAACAGAATTCATTGTGATAAATTAGAATGTTAATTCTCAGTTAAGAAATATGATCTAGTGTAAACATTCAGTTGTATGTATTATCTCAATTTGATGCTTTAAGAGCATTTTACACAATATATCTTGTCTTAAACAGGATGTATCATTCAAAGGTCTGCTTCTAAAAAGGCTAAAAATTTAAAGGGAAGTCAATGCTGGTTCAATGTGCCACTGTTTGTGTATTGCTTGAGACGGGTAGGTGGGAGGCGGGGGTCTCTATCAGTGGAACAATGTATCTGATCATGAGTTCAACAGAATTGGGGTACATTTGGAAACCGTATTTGAATAGACCATAGATCTACCTTGGATGTGATCTTTTCATTTAAAGTCATCTGTCCACATACATACATTGTGACACAATTTTATACCTAATGTAAATTTATAAAAATTGTACTAGCTGTGAAATGATAATGAATTAGTACTCTGAGGATTTCACTTGATTATTGAATTCACTAATGAGTGATTTGTGTATGAGATACGTGGCTAAGTTAATATGAACAAAACGTTGAAGAGTCAAACTGATGTGTGTTACTTACTATTGAGTTTAATTTAACCATGTTTTACACCATATTAAACTTGTCTTTAAAACATCGTTGTAAATGGAAATTACATTTGCACTGTAGACAATTAATGTATTTTAAGAAATAGCATGCTTTCAAAACTGGACTCAGCAATCCAGTGTAGTAAGATTCTTAACATTTTATTTGTCTAGATTTTTCAAAGCATAGGTAAAAGGAACATGAGTTATTTCATGTATATAAAAGGAAAGAATTTCTCCTGCTAGTTTCTTTTTTTTTTTTTTTTTTTTAATTTTTTTTTCAACGTTTTTTTTTTTATTTATTTTTGGGACAGAGAGAGACAGAGCATGAACGGGGGGAGGGGCAGAGAGAGAGGGAGACACAGAATCGGAAACAGGCTCCAGGCTCCGAGCCATCAGCCCAGAGCCTGACGCGGGGCTCGAACTCACGGACCGCGAGATCGTGACCTGGCTGAAGTCGGACACTTAACCGACTGCGCCACCCAGGCGCCCCTCTCCTGCTAGTTTCAAGTGAGAAATAATATATTTCATATAATATAATATAACATAACATAACATAACATAACATAACATAACATATATAGGTCTTTCTGTCCTTTCACTCTTCCTGTCTCTTTTCTTTTCCTCCTTTTTCTTTTACTTCATCTCTATGTCCTGTCCTTACTTTTCCTCCTTTCAGAGTCCTTCCTTTCTCTGCCTCACTAAACTGAGAAGTGTTTTTACTATGTAGTAAAGCATTTCCTATTTTAATTAAAGTTTTGAAGTTTATTTTTAAAAGCAGAGCTTTGCTATAGGAAAAATACCTCTATTAGCTTACATTGAAAATCCTTTTCATCATGATGAGGGTAATTATCTGTTACTTCTTAGAAGTAAGCCATAGCTAATTTCTGACTCTGTATACATGTTTAAAGCAACTTAGAATCAGCTTGGGACATTTCTGACGTCTGCTTATGTAATGCAGCATCCATACTCTTCACTAGGTGTTCATTTTAGCTACAGATGCTTCATATAAAACAGGGTAGAGTAGCTTTCAAAAGGATATTCACATCAAAGTGTAACTTGAACTTGGTTTTTACGTTGCTTGAGGAATCCTTAATGAAGTAGAACTAACAAATTTGCCTTTCCCCCTAACACGTTATCATTATAAAATTTAAATAAATTTAGACTTCTGTGACTTCTTAAGCCGTATCATACATAAGTGAATAGTTTTATTACTTTGGAGTATTTTAACAATGCCCACATTAAATATTATTGAAATCCTATACTGTGCAATAAGGAAGGTTTCCTTTAATTAGAATTAATTCTGGGGACCAATGATGCTGCTTTTGGAAGAGTAAAAATATTACTTAAATTAAGCACTGTATTTTAAGTTGGGATCCACACTCTGACTCATTTTGTAGTTTGGCTGATACCTATTCATGAGGCCAACCAAGTTTATCATTTTTTAAGGCCTGGTTCCTAAGAGGGCTTCAGAGTAAGTACAGTGATTGTTGCTGTTAGCCACAGTGCATCCTGATGCTTTTGCTAGTGAATTCTTTGAAGCTGACTGCTTCTTGCCTCTCCTTACCTCCATTTCTCAGTTAGATAAACTCACCTGAATTATGCAGGAATTAATCTTTGATGTATATGATCCTCTTAGTCCCCTATTTAAAAATCACCATTTCAGTGTACTCAATAACAAAATGTTTATTCTGTTTTAAAACTTCCATTGTGGAAAAAAAACCCTGTAATTTGACTTGCTGAATTGGTGGTATTGGATTATTGCTAGCTTGAAATAAAATACTGTTGGGATACATACAGCCTTCTTTGGATTCTATAGACCATTCTCTATTCAGGTATTGTATTCCCCAAATTTCATATTTTTGGGAAGATAGGGGCTTGTATTATAAATAATAAAATTCTTAGGAAAGGCCGTGTAAATCATGAGACTGAACTAAGACACCAGTACTCTAGACCCTAACTTGTGTTTATGGTGGTGTTCCTTTACCATTCTGGATTCAAAGCCAAGAATCTGCAACAGGAAGAATCCCTCCTTGCTACGGAGTCCCTCCTCCCCAGTCAGGTGACAGTAATGTGGGTGGGAACCAGAGGTTCCAAGCTAGTAAGGGAGTAGGAAGGTGAGCAGCTCCTTTGCTACCGTGACTGGTAGAGAGGTTTGTGAGAAAGCTCAGAAACGGTAGACATAATGAGTCCACAGTCTCGGTAGCCGCTTATCAATAATGACATTTTTTATGATCTAGACACTGTATTTGGTGACAACTTCTATTTTATATAACCCCTTATTATTAAATTCTTTGTCTATTTTAGTAAGCCTACCCCTTTTAACAGCATTTTTAAATTTCAGAACCGTTTGGCTTTAAGTATCAGAGCATGAATTTGAAATGAGTTTTGGTGAACATTTAAGGTAAAGTTATTGAATTTTCTACAGACAGCTTTAAAATTGCCATTATGCTATACAACTTTCTAAAGAAAAACCTGTAATTTTTTAAAGTTTATTTATTGAGGGGGGTTGTGGAGAATGAGCAGGGGAGGGGCAGAGAGAGAGAGAGAGGGAGAGAGAGAATCCTAACAGTGCGGAGCCCAGTGTGGTACTTGAACCCACGAACCTGTGAGATCATGACCTAAGCCAAAATCAAGAGTTGGATGCTTAACTGACTGAGCCACCCAGGAGCCCCAGTGATTTTTTTTTTTTTTTTTTTTAATTAGAGCAGGAATCTAATACTTACTCTTTGGGGGCTTTTGACCTCCTTTAAAAAAAGTTTAGGGGTGTCTGGGTGGCTCAGTTGGTTGAGTCAATTTCAGCTCAGGTCATGCTCTTACATTTGTGGGTTCGAGCCCTGCATCAGGCTCTGTGCTGACAGCTCAGAGCCTGGAGCCTACTTTGGATTCTGTGTCTCCCTCTCTCTTTGCCCCTCCCCTGTTCATGCTCTGTCTCTCTCTGTCTCAAAAATAAATAAACGTTAAAAAAAAATTTTTTTTTAAATAAAAATGGCAGTATCTATTGGGTCATCCAAGTTTGCTGGTACAAAGATCTTTATAGTTTATGTAACTTTGTTCTTCTAATGGCCATCAACAGAAATTGAATGGCTGTTAGTATAAAAAATCCTTTTGAGAGTGCCTGGGGTGGCTCAGTCGGTTAAGCATCCAACTTCAGCTCAAGTCATGATCTCAGGTTCATGAGTTCAAGCCCCACATCGGGCTCTGTGCTGACAGCTCAGAGCCTGGAGCCTGCTTCAGATTCTGTGTCTCCCTCTCTCTCTGCCCCTCCCCTGCTCATGCTCTGTTTCTCTGTCTCTCAAAAATAAATTTAAAAAGTTAAAAAATTTTAAAAATTTTTATTAGAATATTCTAAAAAATAAAAAAAATTATTTTTAGACTATTCAGAGAGTTGGTGCAACTGTCACTTCTATATAATTCCAGATCATTTTCACTCCAAAAAGCATCACTCCTCATTTTCCCTTTTCTCCAGCCCATGGTAACCACTAATCTACTTTCTGTCTGTTCTGAACATTTTCAGAATAGAATCTTATAACATGGCTTTTTGTGTCAGGCTTCTTTTACTTGCATTATGTTTCCATGTTTCATCAGTGTTGTAGAATACTTCAGTTCATTTGTTTATGGCCAACTAATGTTCCATTCCATGGAAATACTATATTTTGTTTATTCACCAATTGATGGACATTTAGATTGTTTCTACCTTTTAGCTATTATGAATAACTGCTGCTATGCACATTAACATACAAATTTTAGCGTGGACATATATTTTCATTTTTCTTGGGTAGATGCTTAGGAATAGAATTGCTGGGTTATGTGGTAATTCTGTGTTTAATCTTTTGAGGAACTGCTGGACTGCTTTCCAACGCATCTGTACCATTTTACATTCTCATCAGCAACGTTTGACGGTTCCCATTTGGCCACATCCTTGCCAATATTTGTTATTTTCTAACATTTTAATTATAGCTGCCTTAATGGGTATAAAGGGGGTATATATTTTTGGTTTTGATTCACACTTCCGTAATTACTAATGATGTTAAACATCTTTTCATGTGCTTAGTGGCCATGTGTATAGCATTTTAGGAGAAACATCTTCAATTTCTTTGCTCATTTTTAAATTTGGTTGTCTTTTTGTTGTTGATTATAAGAGTTCCTTTATATATTCTGGTTATGAATCCTTTATCAGATACATGATTTGCAAATATTTTCTACCGCACTGTGGGTTTTCTTTTCATTTTCTTGATGGTATCTTTGAAGTACAGCGGTTTTGAATTTTGATGAAGTCCAGCTTATTTTTTCTTTGGTTGTTTGTGCTGTCGGGTTGTACATCTGAGAAGCCATTACCTAATTCAAGGCCATAAAGATTTCCTCCTGTGTTTTCTTCTACGAGTTTTATAGTTTTACTACATTGCCTTTTTTTTTTTCATTTATTCTTCAGAGTACTCAAGTGGTGGGTTTTTTAAATTTCTTAATCACCAGATTACTTCAGCAGTGAGATCAGTGAAATATTTGTCACTTGTTTTCATTTGCTGCTTCCAAAAAGAAAAATCACCAGAATTATGGAATCTGCTTTTTCTTTCTTTTTTTTTTTTTAATTTTTTTTAACGTTTATTTATTTTTGAGACAGGAGAGACAGAGCATGAACGGGGGAGGATCAGAGAGAGAGGGAGACACAGAATCTGAAGTAGACTGCAGGCTCTGAGCTATCAGCACAGAGCCTGACGCGGGGCTCAAACTCACAGACCGCGAGATCATGACCTGAGCTGAAGTCAGACGCTTAAGCGACTGAGCCACCCAGGCGCCCCTCTTTTTTTTTTTTTTTTTTTTTTTTTTTTTTACAGAAAACCAGCATGGAGCTCAAACTCACAGCCCCCTCCCCCCCCCTCCCATCAGGAGTCACATGCTCTACAGACTAAGCCAGCCAGGCACCCCTACGAAATCTACTTTTGATGATACTTCAGTGAGATGAATTTTTTAAATTGTGTTCAGAAACCTAACATTACCCACATTCCTACATTATCCACTTTATTTAGCAGTCACTGTAAACCCACAGACCATGCTCACAGGGCTGAGGGTCTTTGTAGAGCTTCACTAGTTCCCGGCCCAGAGTGAGAAGCCCTTTTCTAGTGGATGAGACACTTGACTGAGCATCAAGAGAACAGAATTTCAGTTCTGTGGTCAGTACAACCTCTTTGACTCAGATTTTTTTCTTGCTACTTTGATTTCTTTATACAAATTAAAAGCTGCACTTAATTATTTTACTGAAGTATCTCATAAAGAAGAAATAGTCTGCATACAAAAGTGCTCTTTTTTTCTTCAGTAGAAAAGTCTATTAATTGTGTCACTCTTGTACGCACCTTTTTAGTGTGGCTTTGCGTAAAATTCACAAAGATATTTTAAAGCTCTTATAGATAATGAAATTTAAACCATGATTCCCTTGGTATGGTTTTGAAATCTTTTGGAAGAAATCTTAGAAGAAGTAAGATAATTATTACTAAAAACATCAATCCTAGCACTTTTGTAGGCAGCTTCTCATTCGGTCACTCTACTGATAATTTCATATAAAAAAATTAAAAGCCATAACTTGTTTTATAGATCGGCTCATAAGTAGCATTAAATTGATCTCAGTCTTGAGTAAGGGAGGTAGTGCTTCCCTTTAACACATTTTATTCAGTGAACGCATACGAGGAAGACACAAACTGTTGCTTGTATTTGAAGAAATTTCGCCTTAACCATTTATGTGACAAAGTATATTTGGCATTGTGTAGACAGAATTATAATAAATATAACAATTTAAATAACACAAAACACAGACTTCAAACCAGATGTGTGGATGTACTTCTGATGAGTGCTTTCATTTAATCATAGTCTCAATTAAGATACTACTGCTTTGAGGATGAAGTGTCCCTGACTATAATAATGACAGCTTTTCAAATGCTAATTATTATTTTTTAGTGTTGTTGGGAATATTAAAAGTGGACTTCAGACTCTGGTAGCATAACTACAGAAAGTGCTTATTTTCAAGTCTTCTATTTCCCCACATAAAGGATAAAAGTAGTCTGATTCAGTGGCACAGACTCCCTTCCTCCCCAACCCCCAGTAGCCGCCCTCCCTGTTCCCACCACCAAAAGGACTGTTTACTGTAAAGGTCCGAAAGCATTCATTTGAAAATAGTCCGTTCTTTCACTTAATGAAGTATTATAAATGTGTATATTCTTAAGCTAATTTTAATATGAGGCTTCTTTTGTAAAGCTTGTGATACAAAATTTGACATGCATGAATATATCTTGGGCCAAATATGCATGTCACAGTTTGAAGCACATATCATAATGTGTCATTGTTGGTAATATCTGGCAGCATATCCTGTGCAAACCCCTGTTTGCTTTTTCTTTCTGCCACATATTTATTCTAATAAGACTTCAAAGGGAACTGATGCTTGAATACCAATTATTTTTCATTCTCTCTCTTATTGATTCTGTGAAGACTAATGTTACCCTTTTTTTTTTTTTTTTTTGGTTCCACAGTTAACAGTGGTTTAAAAGAGAGGAATGAAAACCAACCCTTGTTAAGCACCTGCTGCAGTAGATGTTTTATGTATCTCATCTTATTTCATTATCACAGCAGTAATTCAAAGCTATATATTTGTTACCATTTTTCAAATTCAGAAACAGGCTCCTGAAGATTGATGTAATTTGCTCTAGGCACACAGTCAGTCATGTTGTGAGCTGGGATTCCACCAAGCCTTTGTTAATTTCACTACATTTGACATTTCCAGGCTCTGTATGCTAAGCTCTTACCCCACTTTTGTCTCCCCCCATTCACTCATTTCTCACAGGTATCATCATGCTGCAGCTGCACTCTGCACCCGTTAGTGAGCAGGGGACATAGGAAAGAAAAGATTGGTCCTGGACTCTGCCTGAAATGGCTTTATCTCTTTCTCTATTTAAAAAGCTACGTATTTCAAGTTGGAAGCTTCAAGATCTTCTCTATTCCCTCTGTTGTTTTCATCCTCTTTTGAAACTCTCCTGTTTTCATATATTACATTCTACCACATTTAGCATATTTTACTTTGTACCTACTGATGTATCTTCCAATCTTAGGAGATGAAATCATGTAACCACTTACAGCTTTTTTGGTTTTATTTTTGTTTTTGCTCTAGCTGCCCAAAAAGTGCAGAGTTAAATTTTGTGTTCATGCTTTTAAATTTTCTCTCCACAACACTTTGTACATATTTCTGTTATCGCTTACTTAACACCATGTTACTATTATTTATGTGTACTTTAAACATTTTGTTTCTACCAACAGCGATGCTGTAGTAAATGCTCAGTAAATGTTTAATGAGCGAAGATTTCTGGGGTAAATTACCCTGACCCTCTGGTTGTTAGTCAGAGGTCCTATATGTGGGTACTGCTATTGGAATAATTCTGTTCAAGCTGCACATTTGTTAAGTAGTTTTTGTTGTCACCATACACATGTTTTTGTTATAAGCATTCTTCTTTTTTTTTTTTTTTTTTTTTGAACATAGGCACGGAGTGCCTAGTTGGTTGGGCGTCCAACTTCAGCTCAGGTCATGATCCCACGGTTTGTGAGTTTGAGCCTGGAGCCTCCTTCAGTTCTATGTCTCCCTCTCTCTCTGTCCCTCCCCCACTCATGTTCTGTCTGTCTCTCTCTCTCAAAAGTAAATAAACATTAAGAAAACTAAAAGAAAAATAAACTTGGCAGGAATTAAGTACAGTATTCTTTGTTGCAATGTATTCATCTTTGTATCTTTGTAATGCCTGTCACTGCTGTTAATGGAGTATCAGTGACTACATGATTCTATAAAATTAATTATATTGTGGATTTGTTTTGTTTTGCTTTTTTACCTAAGGATCTGTAAAAAAAAAGTTGTATTGGTCTTCATCATTGTCACCATTTTGGTACAATGAAACTTTTGCTACTTGTTATGTAAAGCTCTTCAAAATATTAAATTTAGTTCATATTTTAAAATTGTCAAATGAAAGTTCACTGATTTTGTTGGTGAGGTTTTTGATATTGGAGGCACTTTGTGCATGCATGGCATATTTACAGTTAATTTGTGTTATATTAGAGTTGTAAATAGTAAAATCTAGTTTTTGTAATGCTTTTCAGTATAATTTATGCTGGTTAGTACATATATACAAATGAAAGTATATTACATAAGTAATTTTTGTATATAAATGAGAGCAATCTTTTTTACTTCTTGGTATTTGTTTAATTCATCCCTTTTCTAGATTCAGTTCTTCTAAAAGACAGTGCTACTTATACAGTTAATGAAACAAATCAAATTACATTCTTTATTAATCAACAAATTGCTAATTTCAGTTATAGTTCAGTATAGCCGATTTAAAAAAAATACCTACAAATCTAACAAAAGAAATCCTTTGCTATACTTATAGAACTCTTGTAAATCAAATAAATTGTACTTATACATGTAGTGAGTCATCCTATTTCAGATGATTTATAAGCAAAGTATACACACAAAGTTGCTGATGATATCAGAAATTGTTGCTACACCTAGGAATATGCAACATATATATAGTATCAAGAAAATATTTGTTTCTTTAACCCAACCAGCCAAGGGGAATAGAATGCCCATCTAAGACTCAATATAGCAAATGATCAGTTGACAGTGATTCAAGTCAGTGGTTGGAGACCCTGAACATGGATACTACTACTTGGATGATTCTGTCCAAGCTTTTTTAACAACCAGGGCCCTTATCCTCATCAAGTTCTTCTGCTGGCTGTTTTAGTAGGAGACCCCCAATCCTACACTCCTCCCCTCCTTTCTGCCTTTTAATTAAGGCCATTTGTAAGGTTCACAACCTAGTGAATCATGCATCTGCTGGGCATTGTTGAGGTTGTATCCTTGCTGAATTTTTGTTTTTCTCTTTCATGATTTTTAATCTCACTTTGAGTGAATAGAATCTCCTTTTACTATCTGATGGGATTTTCCCTCCTCTTTATGGTCATTGGTTGGCTCCATGGTTTGACTTGCCCTTCTAGCTGTAAATTGCCATTTTTGACAAAACCAATGCTTCTAATTCATATTATATGTTGATACAATATATATGACCAAAACAATAAAATCATCACTAATGCTATGTAGTGACAGGGTAACTATAAGATTAGTGTATCTTCTTATAATCCTGCATGTTTTGTATTATGACTCAATACAAAATACATATTCGTATTCAACAAATTTCTATGGAGTGTCAAGTCACATTTAATGAGAACATTAATGGCACTTACTGACCGTTTACTATGTGTTAGGCATTGTTCTAAATGCTTTACATCAATTTCACATGTATAATTTTCATGTGCAGGTTTAAGAAATAATACTGAAAGATCTTTATACCCCTCACTCAGTTTCCTCCATTCTTGACATCTTGTATAACCATGGTATGATATCATATCCAGGAAATGGACATCAATACAACCCCCAGGCCTTATTCACATTTCTTAGTTTTGTTCCAACATAAGCATTTCTTGGGTTACCTACCCTCTTATAGCCACAGCCACCTACCTCGCTTCTTCCTCTCCCTAACCTCTGACAACCACTGATCTGTTCTCCATTTCTACAATTTTATCATTTTATTAATGTTATGTAAATGGAATCATACAGTATATATGATTGAGATTGGCTTTTTCTGTGTAACATAACTCCCTTGAGTTCCATACGAGTCGTTGCATATATTAATAGGGATGATGATGATGATGATGATGATGATTGCTGAGTAGAATTCTATGGTATAGATATACCACAGATAGTTTAACCATTCACCTGTTGAATGACACTGTGATTGTTTCTAGTTTGGGTATTACAAGTAAAGCTGCTGTGAACATTTATGTACAAGCTTTTGGAGAATGTAAGTTTGCATTTCTCTGGGGATATTCAGGTGTAGAGCTGCTGGGTCATATGGTAGATACATGTTTAGTTTTGTAAGAAACTACCGTACTGTTGTTCAGAAGGGCCTTTGCCATTTTACATTTTCACCAACAGTGTATGAGTGATCTAGTTTCTTCACATGCTTGCCAACATTTTATTTTAGACATTCTGGTAGGTGTGTGGTAATACTGCATTGCGGATTGCAATTTGCATTTCCTTAATGGCTAATGACGTGTCAGACATTTCCATTTGTGGCGTGCTTGGGTGGCTCAAGTCAGTTAAGCGTCTGGTTTCAGCTCAGGTTATGATCTCGCAGTTTGTGAGTTCAAGCCCACATTGGGCTCTGTGCTGACAGTGCCGAGCCTGCTTGGGATTCTCTCTCTATCCCTTTCTCTCTGCTTCTCCTACTCTCTCTCAGAATGAATAAACATTTAAAAAAAAAAAGTAAGAAAAACTTAAAAAAGTTTTTCCGTGTGTGAGTGGGTTTTTTTTGTTGTTGTTTGTTTGTTTTTTTGTTTTTTTCCATCTGTATATCCTCCTTGGTTAAATGTCCTTTTAAAATATTTTAGCGTTCTCGGGGCACCTGTGTGGCTCAGTCGGTTGAGCCTCTGACTTTGGATCAGGTCATGATCTCACAACAGTTCAGAGCCTGCATGGGATTCTATGTCTCCCTCTCTCTCTGCCCCTCCCCCACTCGTGCTCTGTCTCTCTCTCTCTCTCAAAAAACAAACATTTAAAAAATTTTAAATAAAATATTTTAGAGTTCTTCATATATCTAGATTAAGACCTTTATTGGATATGTGGTTACAGATAATCTCTCCCAGTCTGTGGTTTGTCAACATTTTCATATTCTTCATACTATCTTTTACTGAGCAAAAATTTTTTATGAGGTCTCCTGTATCAATATTTCCTTTAAACTGAATTTCATGATTATGAATTTCATGACTTAGCATCCAGACAGGTGAATTTAAGAGAATATAAGATTGAATAAACTTTAAGTCTGCTAAATTGGGATTAAGCTTAAAGTGTTGATCATGGTGGCAGTGTATGTCTTAGGATGCGTGTTTAGGTGGTCCTATGTACTGTGACTGTGCTGTGCTTATATTTTATTATTTCAAAAACTCTTCAGTGTAGATATTATCTCTGTTTATACGTGTGTGTGTGTGTGTGTGTGTGTGTGTGTGTGTGTGTGTGTGTGTAATTATTCCTGTTTTACAGTTGAGGAAACTGAGGGTCAAGGAAGTCAGGTAACCGTGCCCATGGACCTATAATAAATGACAGAACCTGGACTTAGAGCCAGTTCTTTCTGGCTGCAAAGCCTGTGCTCTTCAACAACTGCCTTGCATGTTTGCTGCAGTATGTACTTTATGTAAGCCATAACACTCAAAATAACTTGGTCTTAGCGATATTATCTGTTGTGCCTCTTACTCCTAAGTCTATACATTGTCTGGTCATTCAGCCTCACATAATAAGTCACCATTTCTTGTTTTATCAACTTTAACATTAACCTGTCTGGTTAACCTGTTTGGCTGTGTTGGAAATAAAGCTTTTCTCTATATCTTATTTCTTGGATGTAAATTTGATTCCTGTGCTTCTCTTCAGTATATCTCCACGGTAAATCAGCCGCATAACTTTTCCTGTACAGGAAAAGTTATTATTTCATTTATGAGTAGGGGAAAGATGGGGAGCAGCCAGCCAGTAGCAGCCCAATTTTATATTCTCTTTGGTGTATTTAAGAAATGAGTAACATACACATTTTTTGAAGGAATAAGGGAAGTTTCAAAGGTGACTTTATAAAGTCATATTATTTCTTACAAGAGAACAAACAATACTGCTTCTTGGAAGTCACTGAAGTAGTTTGCATATTTATAAATAAATGGCTAGATTAAGTAAGCATTGTATTATATTCCTGTTGTAGTGGCTTTCTTGTGAGGCTAAGATTCAGGTAATGTGGATATCGTTAGCATCATCCAGTTTTATGTATACTAAATCAAAGTTTGCAGAATTCATGTTTGTGGAGTTTTTTGTATTTTTAAAATTCTGTGTGTATTCAGAAAGAAGATAGCTTTTAAATACTCTAGCATAATTTAGTCTTCTCTGCTGAACTTCAACTTAGGTTTAATGAGATCTGCTAAGAAATTTGCATGAATCTGCCCTGCATGCTGATTGTCCTTCAGAACCTTTGTATTGTACTTGAATGCATGAGCTTTCTGTGAGGAGCTTTTGTTTTAAGGGACAGTAACTCCTGAAATCAAGTCGTTTTCATGATCTTTGTTGTAGCTTACTCACTTAACTGTTCTTTTTTAGAATACTAGATTTTAAAGAATAACAATATAAAGGCAGTCTAATGAATATTAAACAGAAGATATTTATTAGATTTTTTGATTGAGGTATTTTGGGGAATTGTTCTTTTAAAGTAAGGTTTTTGTTACGTGAGAAATATCACTTTACTTTGATGAGAGTTTTCTTAGTTGCTGTTCTACAGAATTTACTTAGAGTATGGTAATAGTACAAGGCCTTCCCCATCCCCCACCCCTCCACCAAGCAAAAAACACCATTATAAAGGTTGTTGAAGTCATACCTTTATTATAACTGCTCAGATTTGAGAGAGTAGGAAGAGGAGAGGTAAGAGAAGAGGTAAGAGAAGCCCATTTCCCTAGGAATAGGAGTGGAGAACACTTCCTGTTTTTTAATATCTCGCTAAGCCCCCTTGGGGCCTTTTAAAAAGTATATTGTTTTCAGGTTGTTATAATATGTATTATTATAGCTAACCACTTCACAATTAGGTCACCAAGTAGGGGGTGAATGAATCCTGAAAATGTTTTTTGACTTTGCTGAAAATCTTAGTATTTTCAGATCAGACTGTGGATGATACATTTTAACTTTATTTTTATTAATTGAGGGTATCGTCCTGACCCAGCCCCAGTTGTCATCACATAGGCTCGTGTTATTCAGACAGCCTCTCACCCCTCTTCCAAGTCACCGTACACAGTGCTGCTTTCCATTAGTCTTGAGAAAAAGCCTCTTTCGTCACGTCACTTCCTTTGCTAAAAAGTCTTAAAAGCCTCTCCATCGCCTGGAAGATAGAAAGCCCTAAGTGGGTAGTGGCTATTTTAAATTATTACTACAGCCCTCTATTCATCTATTTATTCTTTGAACTCCCCTAACCCTTATTATTTTCACATAGTTAATCCTTGATTTTACATGATATTGTTCTCAGTTTCATCTTGTGTGAAATGTATGTGCTTCCTAAATTGAAGGATACCAGTCATACTTTTAGAAAAATCCAGAAAGAGTTCAATTAGTGAAGTGAATTGCATTATAGTCAGTGCATATTAATTATCAAGATTCTTACCAATTATCGAGGTTTTTTTTCATTGCCACAGATACTTAACTGTTATTGGAATATAATTGTTAACATTTATTATGTATCCACTAAATACACAGTATAAAGCTGGGAAAGGTAGCTCACATGCTATATACCATGTCTGTTTTTTCATACATTTTCATTTAATATCCACACTTAAAAACAGATGTTTTTTTAACCAAATTTATAATAATTATGTTGAAGAAATTGAGATATACCTCTGTGATTAAAAAACAAGCAGGGGCACCTGGGTGGCTCAGTTGGTTAAGCGTCTGACTTCAGCTCAGGTCATGATCTCGCGGTCCGTGAGTTCGAGCCCCGCGTCGGGCTCTGGGCTGATGGCTCAGAGCCTGGAGCCTGCTTCCAATTCTGTGTCTCCCTCTCTCTCTGCCCCTCCCCCGTTCATGCTCTGTCTCTCTCTGTCTCAAAAATAAATAAACGTTAAAAAAATAAAATAAAATAAAATAAAATAAAATAAAATAAAATAAAAAAGCAAACTTGGTTTTTAATGGTTTAATGTCTTTAATGGTTAGGTATTTGAAGTAATTTTTTTAGAAAGCACTGTATGTAAATATGAGTATATTTACTTACAAAGTTATTCTCTTGTATGTTTTTATGATTTTTCACCCCTGGAAACTTAAAGTAAAAACTTACCATCTTAAAATGAAATAACAGTTAAGGGGAGAGGTATTTATTCTCTTTAACATTCATTCATTCATTCATTCATTCATTCATTCTGTGTGTGTCTCAGTCTCTCTGTGTGCTTAGCTAATTCTTAACTCATTTCTATAACAAACTTAAGAGATATCAAATGTCCCAATGTTCCAAAGAAACCCAGGGGCAGAACCACTTAGCACATAAATGATAGTGCTATTCAGATGGGGTGATTCCAGGGCCTCTGCACTCTGTGTCATGATGAGGCTTTCCTCATCGTTGTTGTGCTCCTTATAGAGGCAGTGTAGAAAAATGAAACCACCCAGGCACCTTGGTGGCCCAGTCGGTTAAGCATCTGACTTCGCTCAGGTCATGATCTCGCATTTGTGGGTTCAAACCCCGCGTCGGGCTCTGTGCTGACAGCTCAAAGCCTAGAGCCTACTTCAGATGCTGTCTTCCCTCTCTCTTTCTGCCCCTCCCCCGCTCGCACAGGCTGTCTCTCAGAAATAAATAAAACATTAAAAAAAAAAAAAGAGAGAAATGAAACTTAGTTTTAAAAGTGGGCAATACATTGAAATTATTAGCAGTAAATTATAACATAGTGGTAATAACAGTTGTCAGAGGATATTCTTTATCTGCTATTTTGAAATTTTTTGGGGTTCTGATTTATTAATTTTTTTTTTTTTTTTTTTTACTAAGTGATTTTATTTTATTTTTGAGAGAGAGCGTAAGTGGAGGAGGGGCAGAGAGAGGGGGGACAGAGCCAAGCGGGCTCTGTGCTGACAGCAGAGAGCCTGATGCAGGGCTCAGACCCACAAACCATGAGATCACAACTGGAGCTGAAGTCAGACGCTCAACCGACTAAGCCACACTAGCACCCCTGTTTTTAATTTTTTTAATAGAAGTATATATAGTTGATACACAGTGTTACATTAATTTCAGGCATACAGCATAGCGATTAGACAAGTCTATACTTTATGCTGTGCTCACCACAGCCATAGCTACCGTCTGTCACTACACAATGCTGTTTCAGTTCCACTGACTATATTCCCTATGCCGTACCTTTCATCCTGGTGACTTATTCATTCCATAACTGGAAGCCTGTGTCTCCTGCTCCCCTTCACCCATTTTTCCCCCCATCCCTCTGGCTACCATCAGTTCTCTCTTTATGAGTGTGTTTCTTGAGAATTTTCAAACATACATAAAAATTAAAATACTATAACAACTAAGCCCATATACCCTCCACGTAGATTCACCAGTAGTTAACATTTTCCTACATTTGTGCATGCTCTCTCTCTCTCTCTCTCTCTCTCTCTCTCGTTCTCTCTCAACCATTTGAATATATGTTTCAGATGGCTTGGCACCTTATCCCTGAATATGTGAGCATGAATTTCTTAAAGGATATTGTCCTTATAACCATGATCACATCTAAGAATTTGACATTAATTCAGTAATATTATCTGATGTTCATTCTGTATTTCCCCAGTTATTCCAAAAATGTCTTTTATAGCTGATTTTTCCCCTCCGATACAGTATTCACTCAAGATTTATTTTTTGTACTTAGTTGTTATATCTTGCCAATCCTTTTTAATCTTTTCGTATTGATGTGTTTTGCCTTTGACTTATTTGAAGAGTTGAAGCCAGTTGTCCTTTTTTAAAAATTTTTTTTTAAACGTTTATTTATTATTGAGAGACAGAGAGAGACAGAGCATGAGCATGGGAGGGGCAGAGAGAGGAGGAAACACAGAATCTGAAGCAGGCTCCAGGCTCTGAGCTGTCAGCATGGAGCCCTACATGGGTCTGGAACTCACAAACCGCGAGATCATGACCTGAGCTGAAGTTGAACGCTCAGCAGACTGAGCCACCCAGGCGCCCCTTTGGCCCAGTATCTTTAGAATGTCAAACATTTTGGATTTGTCCAATTGCTTCCTCACGGTTAGATTTACTTGAGGTTGTGTTAAACATTTCTGGTGATATTACCACATTGGTGATGTCATATGCTTCTGATTACACTATATCAGAAGGCATCTGATGGCAGCTTGCAATTTCTGATCTATAAATTTGTAATTCACAGCAACAAAGATGTAAATGTTTGAATTCTGTTTTCATTTTTCAAATAGACAACGACTGAACGACCTTTCATTCAGAAGCTTTTTCGTCCTGTGGCTGCAGATGGACAATTGCACACACTAGGTGATCTCCTCAAAGACGTTTGTCCTTCTGCAGTGGCTCCTGAAGGTAACACAGTCAGCAGCACCAACACATTTCTTTCATGTCTCTTTATGACTGAGGTGTAACATAAGCATTCTGCATTTATAAACCACGTTTCCTGGTTCCTTCAGGAAAATGTTTTCATTATCTTGGAACAGTCTTTTGAAACAGAATCACTTAATGTTTAATTTATTACTTTATGTATTTTTGACACTAACAAAGTAAGGAATTGACTATCTCTGCTTTTAAATTACTCTCTGACATCACACACTCTCTTACCGCATCTCTGGTGCCCTGGGTCTTTCATTTCTAGCTTCAGTTCTGGTAAATACTGTTTTAAATTTTACATTGTGTTTCTTCATTCTCTAGGAACAAGAGATGGTAAAAAAATGTTCTTACCTTTGGTTGAGAATTTTAAAGTTCAAAATACTGAATAATGGATAAGCATTTTATTTGAATTTTCTGCCACTTCCTAAAGTTTCACTCAGCATTGTTCTCTTTGACGTTGACATTTCACATGTGCGATTGAGAACTTGTCCTATTTCATAGTCCTCATTTTGTAACTTAGGTTAAAATTATTTTCCTGTAGGCAAAGGAAAAATAGCAAAATTGCTGAATTCTGTTTTCTTAATTGCAGTATAAGGAATGCAAAGAAAGTGCAGAAGTAAAAAAAATAATAAATGCTATCATCCCCCTACCCCTGGAGACCACAGTTGACACACACATGTGTATGGACACTAGAGTATTTGAGAGGGGTGTGCGTGTGTGTGCGTAAAATTGTATGTCCTGCTGTATCTTTCACCTAACAGAACATGAGCATAGTTTCAGTCATTAAAAATTCTCTAAAGCTATTTTTTTAATGGCACTGTGGTCCTTCATATCAGTGTACCATAATTTGATCATCACCCTGTTAATGAATAATGACTTGCAACCAAGCAATTGGTTACCAAGCTAAAGGGGAAATTTCAGTGGACTATTATTACATTTGTTAATATGTTACACAGACTTATATTTATCATGTAAAAAAATTTTAAAGCTTGCTACTTTGTATCTCTTATGGAAAGAGGTAAGGCCTTTATAAGTATATTACTATTATTATAACAGTATAACTTCAGTGGATAATGGTATGTTTCTTATTAACATATTTATTCAAAGTTGGGATGATTATAGTATTACTTACATGACTAATAACTCTTACCACACAGTTCAAGAAGCAGGTAGTGTCTAAGGAAATAGTTTGCCTAACAACTAGAATTGGAAACAGAGTGGGACTAGGGAAATGTTGATATTTCAACCGAAATGACTAAACAACGAATATGGAACTCAGAATAAGTCATTTGGTGTGTGAATGCAACTATTTTCCTTAACCGAATGTGTTTGCCATCCCTGGCGTTCCTGTGTGTTATCAGTTCTTCTAAAATGCACGAATGCTGGAGCACCTGGGTGGCTCAATCAACGTTGGACTCTTATTTCAGCTCAGATCATGATCTCACACTTGGTAGGATTGAGCCCCACCTCAGGCTCCCTGCTGGGAGCCAAAGTCTGCTTGGGGTTCTCTCTCCCTCTTTTTCTGCCCCTCCCCCATGCACACGCTCTGTCTCTCAAAATAAATAAACTTAAAAATTAAAATGCACGAGTGGTCAACAGCAAGGGGGAAGAGGGGCATCTAAAATATCATCAGAACCAGTACCAGAAGGGATTGATGAGAAAGGTCATTGACTGGTACTCAAAATTGTCGAAGTTAAAAAAGTTTCATTGGTGTAAGAGGTTATAAATATTATTGTATAAGGTCATACTATATCATCTGTCATCACTGTGCTCTACTAGACTATGCAGTCCAGAACGTTTGATGGTGTCTTACACATCCTCGTATCTCTAGTGCCAAGGTAACAAAGTTTACTCGGTATTTCATGTACTGAATTGTTTCTTTGTGTCGTTACCTGAAACACTATTTAGGATCATTTAAATCATGGCATAATTAACATTAAGTTTATTATAATGCTGTTGCAGAATCATAACTATCTTTATTGGTGTATAATTTTAGTCTTCACTAAGAGTTTCAGTTAAATAGTTTTTTGGCGCTTCAATTTTTAGTTTTAATAAATTTGTAAGTTGAACAGCTGTCACCATAATCTAGTTTTAAAATATTTCTATCACTTCCAAAAATTCCTTTATGCTTCTCTGCAGCTGATCTCTTTTCCCACTGCCAGTTCTAGACAACTCCTGGTCTGTTTTCTGTCTCTGTAATTTACCTCTTCTGGATATTTGCATAAATGCAATCATACAAAATTGCAACTGGTTTTTTTCATTTAGTGTAGTGTTTTGGGGTTTCATCCATATTGTAGCATATATCAGTAGTTTTTCCTTTTTATATTGCTGAATAATATTTGATTGGGTATATATATATTTTGTTTATTCATTCACTGATTGATGGGCATCTGGATTGTTTCCAGCTTTTCACTCTTCTGAATAACGCTGCTGTGAACATTTGCATACGTGTCTTTGTGTGGACATACGTCTTTATTTTTCTTGGGTTGGATTCCTAGGAGTGGAATTGCTAGGTCATGCGGTAGGTCTGTGTTTAATTTTTTAAGAAACTGCTAAACATTGGCAAAGTGGCTGCATCATTTTACAGTATTACCTGCTTCACATCCTCGCCAGCATATATTTTTTTGTCTTATAGCCATCCTAGTGGTTGTGTAGAGGTATCTCTTGGTTTTATTTTTTATTTCCCTAATGACTACTGATGTTGAGTGTGTTTTCATGTGCTTATTATTATTTGTGGATGTATTTGGTGAAATGTTTATTCAGATTCCTTTCTCATTTTTTTCCTGGATTTTTCATCTTATTACTGAGTTTTGAGAGTTATTTATATATTTTGGATACAAAGCTTTATTTTTTTTTTAATTTTTTAAGTTTATTTATTTATTTTGAGAGAGAGAGAGAGAGCCCCTGGATACAAATCTTTATCACACATATGATTTGCAATTATTTTCTCCTAGTCTGTGACATGGCTTAATTTTCTTTTGAAAAATAAAAGTAGGGGCACCTAAGTGGCTCAGTCAATTAAGTGTCCAACTCTTGATTTCAGCTCAGGTCATATTCTCATGGTTGGTGAGTTCAAGCCCTGCATGGGGCTCTGCACTAGCAGTGTGGAACCTGCTTGGGATTCGTTCTCTGTCTCCCTGTGTCTCTGCCCCTTTCCTACTCATGCACTCTCTCTCAAAAGGAAGGAAGGAAGGAAGGAAGGAAGGAAGGAAGGAAGGAAGGAAG
>NW_026057580.1:65024359-65037371 GCF_023721935.1 Panthera uncia | reverse complement strand
GAAGGAAGACATTTTAAAAGAGTATACTTACCTAAAAAAAAAAAAAAGTAAAAGAAAAGGATTTAATTTTGATGGATCCCTATTAAAGTTTTTATGTATTACCTTCCGTTAAATAATTTTGTTTATTAAACTTATTCTTTTGAACTCAGGTTACAGAAATTTTCACTGAGAAATTCCCAGTAACTTTTATTGATTCAGGAATAACCTTACCATTCTGTTTCATTTTCTCCATGCTATAAGGATTGTTTTTTTTTTTTTTTTAATCTGTTTACTGTCTGTTTTTCCACATTCTTGAAGATTTGGGAATATAGATTAGTTTTTCTATTTGAAGTACAATTAAAATACTAATCATTTTTATTGCTGACAGAAATGGAATTCATATACCTCATACCTGCCCCCACTGCAAACATTGGCTTTCAGTTATTCATTTCTCTGTACTGTATTTTTCATTCTTTTTTAGTACTTTGTAGTGTTTTAAAGAACAGTGAAAAATGCTTGTATCAACTAAGAGCAATTGAAATTACTTTATATGGTGGCAGATGGTACCTAGACTTACGTAGTGATCATTTCATGATGTATGTAAATGTTGAATCACTGTGTTGTACACCTGAAACCCATATAATATTGTATGTCAACTCTTCTTCAGTTTTAAAAAAAAGAGCAGTTGAAATTTAAAATTTAATATTGAAATGTCTACCTTGCTGTTCTTTTCTTAGATACTTTTTGGCAGTCCACTTTGAAAAACATTATGTCATTTAGAATTTACTTCTTTATAAGATCCTTGACATAAGATCCTTTGTGAGAACATCACAAAAAAACTCAAAACCTTGGTGGAAGGCTGTTCTACTGCAGTATGTGCCCTAGCCAGCAGCACAATTAACAGAGACACAGAGTGATGAAAGCTTTTTCTAGAGAAAAGCAGGAAGAAGATTGGTTGGGTGTTAATTTTGTATTTGACATCTTTAAAGAATCTTCAATTATCAAACCTTAAAGTTAATGTAGTTCAGGCTCTTGACTTCTTTTCTTTTTTTAATGATTATTTATTTTGAGAGAGAGCTTGCGAGCCAGGGAGGGACAGACAGAGGGAGAGGGAGAATCCCAAGCAGGCTCCACACTCAGCGCTGAGCCCAATGTGGGGTTAAATCTCAAGAACTGTGAGACCATGACCTGTGCCAAAATCGAGAGCTGGACATTTAACCGACTGAGCCACCCAGGTGCCCCCAGGCTCTTGATTTCTTAGATGAGTAGCTGAGGGTCTCTTGGCTACTTAGTGGCAGAACTAGGTTTAGAACTCGAAGTCTCCTTCTCCTGGTTTACTAGTTTTTCTGCTTTACTCTGCTTCCATTTGTTTTCATTTTCACTTTTCCAACCTTTTAACTTTTTTATTTAGTTTAAAATAGCATTCTGAAATGTTTGCTTTTTCCCTCTTTATCCTATGATTTATGTTTTAATATCTCATCTTGCTTGCTTACAGCATATTTACTGGTAGGATCTTAGGAACCTGAGCTTCTGTTGTTATTTTGTCCAAGTTGTTATTTTAGTGCTCCTGTGTATAATTCCAGCCACTTTTCCTCTTAAACTTCTTAAAATGGTGGCCCTGACATTCAGGCAAGAAAATGAACAGCAGTCACGTGCTTTGAGCTGGTGCACTCTGTCGAAATGCACCTCCGTGCTCTTTTGCCATTCCTACATCTGGATCACAACAACACGTACAAGATTAGCATGACCCAGCACAAATTTGTGAGGTTGTTTTATTCTTTTAAAGGCTCTTTATTCTCTCCTAAATTTGTGCCTGCCCAACCTGCACATCCATCCCTAGAGAGTACACGGTGTGATTCCCCTTACATTTTTTGAAGGGGCCAGTGAGGTAGCCACACTCACAACTCTAATCCACAGACTGCCTCTTAGGCAATTTCAGATGTTACAGGTGGATATCTTTGTGACAGGTTTCTTCCCAGCTGTCACGTGCTTACACCGATTGGAGTGCACACACACACACTATACACACACTTCATTGAAATGATATAAACAGCATCTGTACTTTTGAGGTACTTTTGATAGTACCTTTCACACCAGGGGAGGCCACGTTTCTAACACCAGTATCTTAGCTTTGGAAAAACTTTTATTTGCCTCTTCCTTTGGTAAGCTCATATTGGAAAATAACTGTCATTTCAGGATCTGTGGGGAGTATCCAAAACACCAAGTCACTGTTTCAGTAAAGAACTGTTTACTGTCTGGTTCAGTCCACCTGTGGTGTTGTCTGTCAAATGGGAAGCATTTTGAAACACCTGCCCTCGACTTAAGTTGAAAGCGAAAGACTCTAAGACTGGGTGTGTGTGGATAAGAACTGGCTGTCATCACATGACGAAAAGAGAAAGTGCTTCATAAATGTTATGTGGCACCATTGTCTACTGCTCCCTACAGCAAGTGATTCATGCATGAAGGAATTTTGCCTTATTTCATCATATGAAAGTAGAGTGTACTAATATTTGTGAGGATGTGCTTTAGGTCATTGTTCTCGTGGAGTAACTAATGATGAGCTGCTTTGTGTGTTTCTTTTTTTGTTTTGTTTTGCACGTGGCTACAAGAGTTAGCCAAATTAGAGGTAACAGGAAATAACCAAAGGTGAGCTCAGGTAAAAAATTTTTTGTGGTGTCAGCGGTAGTCAAAATGACTCAGGGCTAAGCTATGGTACCAGACCTGAAGTGAAATATTTCTTTCTTCATTCATTAAAGACAACTTACAAAAAAATAACAAAAATTTAAAAATATAGCTTTTATTCTTTTACTTTGGGGAATACAAAACACCTATAAGCTTTGTCCAATCATAGTTTATTTCCCAGTTTTCTAAGGTGAAATATAAGAACCTAGTCAGTTAGGCTTATGAGAATGAAAATGTCTATTTTCACTTTTATAAATTTAGTTCAGGGTTCCAGTTGATCAGTACTCTGTCACACTTGGGCTGGTTTAATCCTGAATTCATATGTGGTATTGTACAAGTGGAATGTATGTGTAGGTAAAGGCTTATTTACATTCTGTGGCAAATCAGTAGTTTCCCCACATCTCTCTTACCAACAAGGACGATCCCGTAGCCACTTACCTTTTTCCATTTCCATTTCTGCTGTTTCCCGGGTTTTTTTTTTAACTCTTTGAGACCCTTCCCAACTACCATTTAACTTTTGGTTTCCATTTGATGTTATGTATTTCATTCGTTATCAGTCAGTTCCTTTGCATCATACTGTCTGCTGGCACTGGATATAGTAAGACGTATGAGACATAGTTCGTGCTTTCAGGAGACTTGACTACAGTTGGAGTGGGCAGAAAGATGCCCAGATGTGGTGTGTGCAGGAATGGAGACATGCAAAGAATATTAGGAAGCGCCTGGAATTGCTCTTCCGTATTCTGAGCTGAGTCTTAAAAGATGAGTAGAAATTAGATGGAAAGGAGTGACCAGGTCATACATACCACGTGGCCACCAAAGAAGTAGACTCCTTCACCAGCTACCCAGGGGCTGGTTACTAAGTGTAATATTTGGTCTAAAACACTCTTCTAAAATTTCCGTACTCTGTTTGCTGAGGGACTAGCCAATTTTTTTCTACTTCTCTCTCACAAATGTGCAGAAGATTTTCAGTGATGACAGAAATGTGGGAAAAGCATTGAGGAGCTAAGTGGTCTATTTGTTTCATTAGCATGTTGGAAGATAACAACTGAGACTAGAGGTAATTATAGACCCCATTTAGGTGGTCTAAGTTAAAGTTACAGTGCCCTAGGGGTGCCTGGGTGGCTCAGTCAGTTGATTTTGGTTCAGGTCATGATCTCAGGTTGTGGAATCGAGCCCAGGTTGGGCTTTGTGCTGAGCTTGGACCCTGCTTAAGATTCTCTCTCTCCCTCTCCACCTCTCGCACATGCTCGCTCACTCAAAAAAATTATATTGCTATTGATATATGCTTTACAAAAAACAATGGTTTTTACAAAAAGTAAAAAGAGATGGTGCATTCACCTTTTTTCTCCTTTGCTCTGTAAACCTTAGATTGTGTTTATATGGTGAATTAACTGTTGGATGTTATAATAATTTTTTTAGACATAAAGCAATTAGAGAAAAGAAACATTTAAATTTCATGTTATTCATATGAGTCAGATCCTTTGAGTGCTAGAATTGAAGCTGGTTGATTGATGTCTTGTGATTTGAGGTTTGAACCAACAACAGTCACTTTTGTCAGCATGATGACACCGACACATATTCATGCCACAGAAACATAAAACCTACAAACCCCCAGACTTCATCAGAACAAAGGTTTAGGAGTAACAATAATGGGTTTTACAATTTTGGTAGCTTTTTTTCATTCATTTAGAATTCATTTTCATTGTAGTATCCCTTTGTACCTTCACACTGGGTTGGAAGATCATTTGGTTGGTTGTTTTCTTCTTTCTTTATTTTCTTTCTCTTTCTTTCTTTCTTTCTTTCTTTCTTTCTTTCTTTCTTTCTTTTCTTTCTTCTTTCTTTTCTTTCTCTTTTTCTTTCTTTTTCTTTTAATGCATCCAGGTTTCTTACTCTGAAATAAGGATGACTCCTGCTATCAGCCTCATAGAATGGTTGTAGGGTTTAAGGAAACAAAGTATTTGTTTAAAAGTGACATTTCATGAGGTGCCTGAATGGCTCAGTCAGGTGTCCAACTCTTGCTTTCATCTCACAGTCAGGGAATGGAGCCTCTTGTCAGGCTCTGCACCAAGCCTGGAGCCTGCCTAAGATTCTCTCTCCCTCTCCCTCTGCGCCCCCCTTCCCCCATCGCATGTATGCACATCTGCACGTGCTCGCTCTCAAAAAAAAAAAAAAAAAACCTCGGGCGTACCTACCTGGGTGACTAGGTCAGTTAAGTGTCTGACTCTTGGTTTCAGCTCAGGTCATGATCTCACAGTTCGTCAGTTTAAGCCCCATGTCAGGCTCTGTGCTCACAGGGCAGAGCCTGCTTGTGATCTTCTCTCTCTGTCTCTTCCTCTCTCTCCCTTCCTCCCTCCCCCTTCCTCCCTCCCTCCCACTCTGCCCCTCCCGTGCACGCTAAAGTAAACATTTTTTAAAACTGCCAATAAATATTTGAAAAAAAGTGTTTAAGAAGGAACACTAAGAATTTGTAAAGACATGGGAAGATGTCCACAGAATATTAAATTTAAAAAATAAATAAAAGTGATGGGGCACCTGGGTGGCTCAGTCGGTTAAGCATCCAACTTTGGCTCGGGTCATGAACTCATGGTTCATGAGTTCAAGCCCCGCATCAGGCTCTGTGCTGAGAGCTTAGAGCCTGGAGCCTGCTTCGGATTATGTCTCCCTCTCTCTCTATCCCTCTCCTGCTTGAACTCTCTCTCTTTCTCAAGAATAAATTAACATTAAAAACATTTTTTTAAATAATAAATAAAGGTGAGATTTTATAATCGTGTTTTTCCAGGGTTTTGCAATTAACATTTTTTTCCTGCAGTTTTGTTAATATTTTTTTTTTTACAAATTACTGTGTTTATAAGAAATTTACAAAATAGAGTTAAAAGGAAGCAGTTTTTTTCTTGTTGTTTGTTGATAATCCCACTCTGCAGAGACAGGTACTTGTTGATATTCGACATATGTACAGAAAGTATAAATTTATGATGAACTTTAAATGTAAATCAAAGGGCACCTGGGTGGCTCAGTCGGTTAAGCATCTGACCAGCTCAGATCGTGTTCACGCAGTTCATGAGTTTGAGTACCGCGTCAGGCTTTGTGCTGAGAGCACGGGGCCCGGAGCCTGCTTTGAGTTGTGTCTCCCTCTCTTTGCCCTTCCCCTCCCGCCCTCCCTCCCTCCCTCTCTCTGTCTCTGTCTCTGTCTCTCTCTGTCTCTCTGTCTCTGTCTCTGTCTCTCTCTCTCTCTCTCTCATATAATAAATGTAAACCAATATTGTAACTTTTTTTTTTAATGCTTATTTACTTTTGAGAGAGAGACAGAGTATGTGCTGGGGAGGTGCAGAGAGAGAGGGAAATACAGAATCTGAAGCGGGCTCCAGGCCCTGAGCTGTCAGCACAGAGTCCAAAGTGGGGCTCAAACAGAGGAGCTGTGAGATCATGACTTGAGCCAAAGTAGGAGACTTAACTGACTGAGCTACTCAGGTGCCCCTGTAACTTCTTATATATCAGATTATGGCAAGAGTTCTATGCCACTGATTTTTTCCTTTTTTTAAAAAAATTTTTTTAATGTTTATTTATTTTTGAGAGACAGAGACAGAGTATGAGCAGGCAAGGGGCAGAGAGACAGGGAGACACAGAATCTGAAGCAGGCTCTAGGCTCTGAGCTGTCCTTTTTTTTTGTAAGAAATTAACTTCTGGACATGATTAGAATATACCAGAACTCTGGCTCTGGCAAGAAAGAAATAAGCTTACTTCACTAGGGCATCTATTTAATCATTGCAGCCAGCTCAATTATCATACACTTGTTAAAATATATTTAATGTAAAAATCTTGAGGCAAGGGATCTGACAGTGTTGCTGTTAGTGAAAGCTTTTCACTGAAGACTCTAAGCAGTGGTTCACACATTTATTTGAAGTTTCAGCTATTCACAAGTAACCGTGGAAGGCCCATTCATAACTTTGCTGAGATACTGTGGGTCTGACATGTGGGACTGGGTCACTGGTCGCTTGGCCTTTCAGCCTCATCCTGACACTCCCTGGTCTTCGTTGTTCTCTCTCCCTCACTGGATGCATGTGCATATTTTATATTAAAAGATGATGTAGTGTCATTCACAATGGGAATTCAAAAAGTTATTTAAATATAGTCCTCATGAGCAAAGATCTTCACTCCAGTTTGGACACAAGCAATTTGTTAGGCTCAGTTTAAACTTGGTAATTATAATAGAGTTTCTTTTCTTAAATTTATCATTTTGCCATCCAATTCTAAGTGAAAATGAGTGAAATTCTTTGCCTTGATTGTTTCATTTTCCCTCCATCTTTGTGCTTTGTCCCAACACATGGACAGTATGGACTAATCTTGGTCATACAGAATCTGTTCATGACTTAATCCACTGGCATATGCCTTTCCTAAGGTCACTGAAATAATAAAGTGATAATTTTCCTCATTCTCCATGAGTGAGGATGATGACATTACTGTGCCTGTCAGAAGATGCTTCTGATTTCCTCTCAATTCTTGTTCTTTACGTAAATCTCAAGAAGTTAAATGAATTAACCAGACTCCTTAAAAAGTGGGTGTAGACCCATCATCTTTAACACTAGAAAAAAAAATTCCCTTAACAAAATAACACATGCAGGTGATTAAAAGCTAGTCATCTCTTCATTAAAAACTCCTGTGAGACCTCACTCTGGCCATATATAAACAAGTGTAATTATTGCTTACATTTTAAATAAAACAGTGAACTATCCTGTAATTCATACTTGACAAATATTAATGTTCCCTATTACACCCAACTAGAATTACTGGGTCATTTTATGAAAGCAGATCAAAAACATTTGAACCTATATTTCCAAAGTTTTATTTTGTTTTTGGGTTTTTTTTTTTTTAAATGAACAAGTTCTAATGTCTAACTTTTATCACATTTTAATCTAATTACCAGGAAGCTTTTAATCAGTTTATTAAAATGGTCTTTCAGTCTCTTAATTTAATATAATATCTTTTTATAGCTAATTGTGGGGGTTTTTTTGGTTTAAACTTTGGTTTATGTTCTCATTAAGAAATATAAAGATTATAAGCGAAAGTCAATGAAAGAATTAACATGGACATGTTTTGAAAATCTTGTTTAAAATGTTAAGGGTCTAGGCTCTGGGAATATTTGGGACAGATACAATCTTTAAAATACATAAAATATAAAAATTATGCATGGAAAGAGATATGTAGTATGTATTAATTGTGATATTATATGTTCATTAAGACCTGTACTACTAAGTGAGTATATATCAGGAAGAAGTTAATGTAAGTATTTTTAAATGGGTTTGTATTTCTCTGATAAACAGCACTCTCCTTCTGTTTGTGATCACAGGATAAAAGCTCTGTAAGCTTGTATATGTTCATTTTTACTGCTACATCATGTAGTGTGCTCTTAAGATTGAGATCTCATTCCCCAGGAAGCATTTCTGTCTAAGATTAATTGCCCTTTTAAAATCAGCGTTTGATGTATTCCTTTGGCTATATCCTGGCTTGGTTTAACCCTCTTTGACCTGACCTCACTGACTATTACCGCTGAGGCTGAGTCAAAATCCTTCAGCATGATGTATGCACTTCAGATTTCTGCCTGTGGTTTTTCATGTTGATGGATTCAATTAGTTGGCGTTTTACTAATGAACATATCAGAGGTTAAAGAATTTATCAAACAGAACCAAATTGTTCAGACTAGTGGTAATCCAAAAGCTCATCTCTTTTATTTGTTTAAAACTTTTTCAGAAGTATTAAGTATTTTTCAGAAGTTTTACTTTCAGCATCACGCATTCCAAGATAACAAATCAAGTCATTTTCTGCTGAATTATAAAATATAAATGTGAAACCACAAAGCTAAACACAATGGTTACAGCATTTGGTCTTAGATTTCTGCTATTCCATGTTCACAAGTATGAACTAAAAATAAAAGTTAAACTGAAATTTTCGGATTAAAGCATTTTCCTTTGAAGGAATACCATTCATTTCTCTAGCTTCCTTTAAATTCAAGGAGATTCACATATTTAGTATGCTTACTAATGGTAAAGATGAAATTCATGCATCTCTAGAATCTCAGCCTATTTTTAAAAACATTTAGGTCATATTCCTTATTGAAAATTGGCTAAAAAGTAAGGACTAAATGCAGATTGAGATGGGGAAGATTTGAGCCATTGCTAATAGAAATCTCTAAAAGGCAGATCTGTCACATACTGTCAGTTCTCAAATAATGACCTATTTTTAAATGTATAACAGAGATACTGGAAGGCTTTTTCTCTACCTGAATGTTCTCATCTTTAAAAAAAAAAACAACAAAAAAAAACCATTACCTAAAGTCTACTAAATAACATAACAATAGTACAGTCTAGTTCATTGTACTTGTCAGTGATATGCTTTACTAAGTATATTTGTTGAGAGTACAACTAACTTAATTCAGAGGGTTTATAGTCCGGAAGGAATTGTTTAAACTGTCATTCCTCTTGTTTGCATAATAATCAAGTCTTTGGGTTTTCGTTGTTGTCATCTTTCTTTCTTTCTTCTTTTCTTTTTTTTTTTTTTTAGCACGTACATGAAATTTGTGTGCTACACTGACACCGCATAATAATGAGACCGAGTAATTCAGAGTCTGTATTAACATTAAGCCAAATTCTCACAGCCCTTTGCATGCTAATTACATAGTCAAATCCATGGTTTTTATATATCTTTTGATATATCTGGTACTGAAAGAATTACCGCATTCCCGTAACTTTGTGTACAGGAAGTACAGGAAGAGAACTACAATGAGTGTTTACTTTTTGTTACTATACTATGATCTTTTAAAAACTAGTCTTCTGTCTTCACCTACTCTGTAATATTTTCAGCATTCTTGTGTTTTTAGGGAGTGAGCAGGAGAGAGGAGTGGGGAAGAGAGTCACTAATTTTACTGAGTACCTACTGGGTCTAAGCCCTGTGTAGGACTGACTGTGTGCTGAGTGCTCTGCTTGGATATGCCACTTACTCTCCATGCAACCCGGGAAATTAGAATTCTTTATCCACACTATGAGAGGAGGAAATTGAGACTCGGAAGATTAAGTGAATTCCCTAATAATTTAAAACTAGCGAATTATGCTAATTTGAACTCTGAAAGAAATATTTTGCTGTTTAAGCATAAACAACTCATACTAAAATTGAAAGATATGTTAGGGATCCTCTGTTCTAGAACGTGGTTTACAGACTGACCCATGGAGTCCTATCAGGAATTCCCATGGGTCGTAAGTCAGCAAAGCAGCAGGACTTGGCAGATGCTCAGTCCCAAATCAACCAGAGCTGCCCCTCCTTCACCTGTATAATTCTATACCCTTATTGTCGTAAGATTTATTCAAGGGAACATTGAAAAACAGACTTTATCCCAGAGATTGATTTAGAAGGTCTGGAGAAGAGGCCAGTTTATACATATTTTTAAATCTCCCAATGATTCTAATCACCAGCCAAATTTGCAAACCATGGATCTACACAGACACCTTCATTTTATTTATAAGGAGACACCCTGAAAGAGATCTGAGGCCTGCTGAGTCCTTCATTACCAGAATTGGAATTCAACTTGCCTGCCTCCCAATTCATCTTTCAGTAGCACCTTGTTAACCAACGATTAACCATACTTGTTCCTTCATGTCTTGTTTATATTATTATGTCTATCATTATATTCATGGTGTGTATTTTATATATACACACATATATAATACATATATTACTACATACATAATTTATATATATGTACACACCGTTATATAGGCATTTTTATATATACACAAGAAGTTAATATTGAAAATTTATAGTTTTCATTAATGACTTGTGTGGCTAATGCAAATTTTTTTTGCTTCCATATCTAATTCTTACCATTCTAATCATACAACCAACATCTGTCTGAATGTATTTTTCTTTTCTTTTTAATTTTTTTTTAATGTTTATTTATTTTTGAGAGAGACAGAGATAGAATGTGAGTGGGTGGGGCAGAGAGAGAAGGAGGCACAGAATCCAAAGCAGGCCCCAGGCTCTGAGCTGTCAGCACAGAGCCTGATGTGGGGCTCGAACTCACGAGCTGTGAGATCATGACCTGAGCCAAAGTCGGATGCTCAACTGACTGAGCCACCCAGGCACCCCTGTATTTTTCTTAAAATGTCACACAGCTCTAAAAATGCTCACTTTAAAGTAGATGCTAGTTAAGAATTGAGTTTATTTTTATTAGCCTATTGGTGATAATACAAAATTATATGATACATTTACATTTTTATCTTTTATAGTATTTATAAGTAAGATAAATATAAGAAATGAAATTTTATTGTGATATTCTTTGTGTGGATATAAGATCTGTTCGGATTTACTATCTGACTCTTAAAGTGAATTGAATTCCACCTTTATCTAATGAGTATACATATCTATGACATAACTTTCTGTCTTTTTCCTTAATTTACAAACCCAAAGTATTTATGAATGACTGTCCTTATACTTACAAGATGGATTAAAATAATTAGGTTTAAAATTGCTATGCAGACATTTTACAAAATAATGATGCACACTGTTCAAAATTGTCAAGGTTAAGAAATTGAAAGAAAGGCAAAAACTAAACAAATTAAAGAAGAGTATAGAACAGGAAAATTCAATACAATGTGTGATTTCTGGACTAGATTCTAGACAGGGGAAAGCAGTAATTGGGATAGTTGATAAAGTTTGAAATGATTACAGAATAGTATTATATCAGTGTTAATTTTTCAATTTTGATAGCTGTATTATGGTTATGTAAAAGAATATCTTTCTTAGCAAGTATACACTAACATTTAGGGGGAAAGGGCATAGTATTTCTAATTTACTATCTAATTATTCAGAAAATAATTGTATACACACAGAATGATAAAGCAAATGGGGCAAGATGTAAGCAGTTGATGAATCTCGGTGAAGGGGAATCCTTGTACTACTCTAGAAACTTTTCCAGAAGTTTGAAATTCCATCAAAATCAAGGGGCGCCTGGGTGGCTCTGTCATTTAAGCTTTCGACTCTTGATTTTGGCTCGGGTCATGATCCCAAGGTTTGTGAGATTGAGCCCTGCATCAGACTCCTCACAGATAGCATGGAGCCTGCTTGGGATTCTCTCTCTCCCTCTTTCTCTGCCCCTCCCACACTTGCACTTTCTTTCTTTCTTTCTCTCTCAAAATAAATAAACATTTAAAAATATCAAAGTTGCCCCCCCACCAAAGAGCCCTTTTCATATAGAACTAGTCCACTTGATTACTGTCTCAAATGTTTGCCTACTTTAAAGCATCGAACCACCTTAAAAAACATCTGAGTGGGTGAAGTATGGTATAACATTTTTCTCCTGAGTTATTTGCTTTGTAGTGATATATTTCTTATTTCCAAGTATTAAATTCTAGATTCCCATTTTGAAACACAAAGACATATTTACCAAAAACATTTACTTTAACAATATTATCAAGTGTTTCCTTTCTACTGTTAGGAAAACAAGAAACATCTGCTAAGTTTTCCCTGCTCCATTTTGTTCTGATATTACCAAAATGTCCAGTCATGCTCTGTAGTTATTTGTGGTGGCATGAGTTCAGTTGATAGCATATGTGCTGCTTGGCTTATCTGGAAACATTTAGACTTTTTAGTGTTTTAATAACCAAAACAGTTTTTATAGCTGGAGCTCTTCTCTCTTCTGCATAGTAGTGCCAGCCATCAGAAATTATTCTCTCAACTTTAATTTTGGCGGTGTCTTCTGGTGGTGTTTTCTACCAGCAACAAAATTATCCAAGTTCTGAAAACATTTATTGACCAATTACTAAGTGTCAGGCACCAAACTGGCACTGGGGATACAGTGATGAATAAGAGAAACTTTAATAATTCTGAGGGAACTGCTATTCCATTCTAAGAATTCCTCTGGTGGCAGTTGTGTCATTGGGGTAAGTCAGAAAACAAGAAAGATAAAAAATGTAGGTAGGGACAAAATATATATTTAAAAGCTTAAACTGTTGTGTTGGGGAATATGACAATTCCAGATGCATTTTTACAGTTGTCTTAGTTAGTGACACTTTTATGATACATATTAAAAGTGGCCCCAATTTAGGGCTGGGTGGCTCAGTTGGTTAAGTGTCTGACTTCCGCTCAGATCGTGATCTTGTGGTTCACAAGTTTGAGCCCTGCATCAGGCTCTGTGCTGACAGCTCAGAGCCTGGCACCTGCTTCAGATTCTGTGTCTCCCTCTCTTTCTGCCGTCCCCCACTCACACTCTGTCTCTCTCTCGCTCTCTCAAAAATAAATACACGTTAAAAAAATTTTTTTAATAAATAAAAGTGGCCCCAATTTAAACCAGAGAACCGGTCCTGCC